>NW_026991721.1:27165406-27710406 GCF_029215605.1 Mirounga angustirostris | reverse complement strand
CCAGCAAAAAAGTTGAATCAGTAATCAAAATATTCCCAAGAAACAAAAGTTAAGGACCAGATGGCATCACAGGTAAATTCTACCACACATTTAAAAAAGCATTAATACCTGCTAGGGGAATGCTGAAAAAGAAAATCAAAGCTGGGGGCACCACAATGCCTGACTTCAAGCTCTATTACAAAGCTGCGATCATCAAGACAGCATGGTATTGGCACAAAAACAAACACATAGATCAATGGAATAGAACAGAGAGCCCAGAAATGGACCCTCAATTCTATGGTCAACTAATCTTTGACAAAGCAGGAAAGAATATCCAATGGAAAAAAGAGTCTCTTCAATAAATGGTGCTGGGAATATTGGACAGCCACATGCAGAAGAATGAAACTGGACCATTCTCTTACATCATACACAAATATAAACTCAAAATAGATGAAAGACCTAAATGTGAGAAAGGAATCTATCAAAAATCCTAGAGGAGAATACAGGCAGTAACCTCTTCGACATCAGCCACAGCAACTTCTTGCAAGACATGTCTCTAAAGTCAAGGGAAACAAAAGCAAAAAATGAACTATTAGGACTTCATTAAGATAAAAAACTTCTGCACAGCAAAGGAAAGAGTCAACTAAACTAAAAAGCAACTTACAGAATGGGAGTAGATATTTGCAAATGATATAACACCTAAAGGGCTAGTATCCAAGATCTATAAAGAACTTATCAAACTCTACCCCCAAAAAACAAATAATCTATTCAAGAAATGGGCAGAAGATTCTTCTCCAAAGAAGACATACAAAAAGACACATGAAAAAATGCTCAACATCACTTGCCATCAGGGAAATACAAATCAAAACCACAATAAGATACCACCTTACACTAGTTAGAATGGCTAATATTAACAAGACAGGGAACAACAAATGTTGACAAGGATGTGGAAAAAGGGAAACCCTCTTACACTGTTGGTGGGAATGCAAGCTGGTACAGCCACTCTGGAGAACAGTATGGAGGTCCCTCAAGAAGTTAACAATAAAGCTACCTTATAACCCAGCAATTGCACTACTGGGTATTTACCCCAAAGATACAGATGTAGTGAAACAAAGGGCACAGGCACCCCAGTGTTCATAGCAGCAATGTCCACAACTGCCAAACTGTGGAAGGAGCCAAGATGTCCTTCAACAGAAAAATGGATAAAGAAGATGTGGTTCATATATATACAATGGAATATTACTCAGCCATCAGAAAGAATGAATACCTAACATTTACTTTGACATGGATGGAACTGAAGGATATTATAGTAATTGAAATAAGTCAATCAGAGAAAGACAATTATCATATGGTTTCACTCACATGTGGAATATGTAAGAAATAGTGCAGAGGACAATATGGGAAGGGAGGGAAAACAGAATGGGAAGAAATCTGAGGGAGATAAAACCATGAGAGACTCTTGACTCCTAGAAACAAACTGAGGGTTGCAGAAAGGCAGGTGGATGGGGGGATGGGTAACTGGGTGATGGGCATTAAGGAGGGCACGTGATTTGATGAGCACTGGGTGTTATATGCAACTAATGAATCATTGAGTATCATATCAAAAACTACTGATGTACTATGTGTTGGCTAATTGAATTTAAATAATAAAAAAAGAAAAGAAGAAGAGTTAATACCAATCCTTCTAAAACTATTCCAAAAAATAGAAAAGGAAGGGAAACTTCCAAATTCATTCTGAGGTGAGCACTACCCTGATATCAAAACTAGATAAAGACACCACAAAAAAAAAAAAAAAAAAAAAAGACAACTATGGGCCAATATCTCTGATGAACATAGACACAAAACTCCTCAACAAAATACTAGCAAGACAAATCCAACAATACATTACAAAAATCATTCACCGTGATCAAGTGGAATTTATTCCTGGGCTGCAAGGATGGTTTGATAATTGCAAATCAATCAAAGTAATACATCACATCAATAAGAGAAAGGATAAGGAGCATATGATCATTTCAATAGATGCAGAAAAAGCATTTGACTAAGTAACACATCCATTCATGATAAAAACACTCAACAAAGTGGGTGGGAACATACCTCAACATAATAAAGGCCATATATGAAGAAAACACAGCTAACATCATCTTTAATGGGGAAAAACTGGGAGCTTTGCCCCTAAGGTCAGGAACAGGACAAGGATGTCCATTCTCAGCACTTATATTCTGGAAGTCCTGGCCACAATAATCAGACAACAAAAAGAAATAAAAGGCATCCAAATTGGCAAGGAAGAAATAACATTATCATTATTTGCAGACAACATAATACTATATATAGAAAACCCAAAATACTCTACCAAAAACTGCTAGACTGATAAATGAATTCAGTAAAGTTGCAGGAAACAAAATCAATGTACAGAAATCTGTTGCATTTATATACACTAATAATGAAGCACAGACAGAGAAATTAAGAAAACAGTCCCATTTATAATTGCACCAAAAATAATAAGATGCCTAAGAATAAACCTAACCAAAGAGGTGAAAGACCTGTACTCTGAAAACTATAAAACACTGATGAAAGAAATTGAAGATGATGCAAAGAAATGGAAACGCACCCCATACTCAAGAAATGGAAGAACAAATATTCTTAAATTGTCCATATTACCCAAAGAAATCTAGATTCAAAGCAATCCCTATGAAATTCCAACAGCATTTTTCACAGAACTAGAACAATCCTAAAATTTGTATGAAGTCACAAAAGACCCCTGAATAGCCAAAGCAATCTTGAAAAAGAAAAGCAAAGCTGGGGGCATCACAATTCTGGACTTCATATTATATTACAAAGCTGTATTGATCAAGAAAGACAGTATGGTACTGGCACAAAACAGACACATAGATCAGTGGAAAGAATAGAAAACCCAGAAATGAACCCACAACTATGTGGTTGACTCATCTTCAACAAAGCAGGAAAGAATATCCAATGGAAAAAAGACAATCCCTTCAACAAATGGTGTTGGGAAAACTGGACAGCAACATGCAAAAGAATGAAACTAGACTACAAAAAATAAATTCAAGTGGTGCCTGGCTGGCTCAGTCATTAAGCATCTGCTTTCAGTTCAGGTCATGATCCCAGGGTCCTGGGATTGAGCCCCACATTGGGCTCCCTATTCAGCGGGAAGCCTGCTTCTCACTCTCCCACCCCCTCCTGCTTGTGTTCCCTCTCTTGTTGTCTCTCTCTCTGTCAAATAAATAAATAAAATCTTTAAAAATAAATAAATAAATTCAAGATGGATTAAAGAACTAAATGTGAGACTCAAAACCATAAAAATCCTAGAGGAGAACACAGGTAGTAACTTCTCTGACATTGGCTGTAGCAATGTTTTTCTAGATAGGTCCTTTGAGGCAAAGGAAACAAAAGCAAAAATAAATTATTAGGATTACATCAAAATAAAAAGCTTCTGCTTAGCAAAGGAAACAATCAACAAAACTAAAAGGTAGTCTATAGAATGGAAGAAGATAATTGCATATGACATATCCAATAAAGGGTTGGTATCCAAAACATATAAAGAACTTATAAAACTCAACATCTCAGAAACAAATAATCCATTTAAAAATGGGCCAAAGACATAAACAGACATTTCTCCAAAGAATACATACAGATGACCAAAAAACACATGGAAAGATGCTCATCAACACTTATCATTGGGGAAATGCAAATCAAAACTACATTGAGATATCACCTCACACCTATCAGAATGGCTAAAATCAACAATACAAGAAACAACAGGTGTTGGCAAGGATGTGGAGAAAGGGGAACCCTCTGGCACTGTTGGGAATACTAACTGGTGCAGCACCCTGGAAAACAGTATGGAGGTTCCTCAAAAAGTTAAAAATAGAACTACCTTATGATCCAGCAATCTCACTACTGGGTATTTACCCAAAGAATACAAAAACAGTCGTTCAAAGTAGGGGACACATGCACCCCTATGTTTATAGCAGCATTATTTACAATAGCCAAGATTTGGAAGCAGCCCAAGCTATTCATCAATTGATGAATGGATAAAGAAGATATGGTGTATATATATATTATTCAGCCAAAACAAAGAGAATGAAATCTTGCCATTTGCAATGACATGGATGGAAATAGAGAGTATAATGCTAAGTGAAGTAAGTGAGTCAGAGAAAGACAAATACCATATGATTTCATTTATATGTGGAATTTAAGAAACAAACAAATGAGTTAAGGGGAAAAAAGAGATAGAGAGACAGAAACCAAGAAACAGGCTCTTAACTATGGAGAATAAACTGATAGTTACCAGAGGGGAGGTGGGGGGAGAGATGGGTTAAATAAGTGATGGGTATTAAAGAGAACACTTGTGATGAGCACTGGGTAATGTATGGAGTTGTTGAATTGCTACATTCTATACCTGAAACTAATATTACACTATGTTATGTATGTTAACTAACTGGAATTTAAATAAAAACTTAAAAAAGAAAAACAAAGAAAAGAAGGAGACAAAAACCTCAGAAAAAGACCTTAATGAAAAGGAAGTAAGTGATCTACCTGATAAAGAGTTCAAAGTAATTGTCATTAAAATGCTCACCAAACTTGGGAAAAGAATGAATGAACACAGTGAGAACTTCAAAACAAAGAGATAGGAAATACATGAAAGTACCGAAGAAAAGTCAAGAGCTAAAGAATACAACAACTGAACTGAAAAATATATTAGAGGAGTTTAACAGCAGCCTGATGAAGCCTAACAGTGAGCTGGAAGACAAGGCAATGGAATTCAAGCAGATAGAACAGCAAAAAGAAAAAAGAATTTAAAAGAGTAAAGATAACTTAAAAATCTAAAGGACAACATCAAGCAGAGTAACATTTGCATCATTAGGAATTTCAGAAGGAGAAGAGAGAGAGAAAGGAGCAGAGGACTTATTTGAAGAAATAATGGCTGAAAACTTCCCTAATTTGGGGAAGAAAACACATTCAGGTCCAGGAATCCCAGAGACTTCCAAAAAAACTGATCCCAAAGAGATCAACATCATTTATAAGTAAAATGTCAAAAGTTAAAGATAGAGAATCTTAAAAGCAGCAAGAGAAAAACAACTTGTTACATATAAGGGAAACCATATTATTAGCAGATTTTTCAGCAGAAATGTCACAAGCCAGAAGCAAGTGGCATGACTTCCAAAAGAAGTCCAAAACCTCCAATTAGAAGTACTCTACCTGGCAAGCTTATCACTCAGGAGAGATAAGGTGTTTTCCAGATAAGCAAAAGATAAAGGAGTTCATCACCACTAAACTTGCCTTACAAGAAATGTTAAAGGAACTTCTTTAAGCTGCAAAAAAATGACATAAATTAATATCAAGAAAACATATGAAGGTAAAAAGGTAAATATGTAGTAAAGGTAATAGATTAATCACTTATACAGCTACTATGAAGGTCAAAAGACAAAAGTAGTAAAATTAACTAAAAATACAATAATTACTTAAAGGATACATAAAATTAAAAGATGTAAAATGTGTCATCAAAAACAAAATGTAGAGTTTGGAATGGATTCAAATTTAAGTTGCTAGCAACTTAAAATAGACTGCTATGTACATAGGACATTATATGTGAACCTCACAGTAACCACAAGGTGAAAACTTATAGCAAATACACAAAATAAAATGAGAGGAGAATCTAAACTTAACAATAAAGAAAGCTATCAAATGAGAAGGAAAGAGATGAAGAAAGGAATAGTAAGGAAGTATAAAAACAGCAAAAAACAAAAACCCAATTAACAAAATGGCAATAAGTACTTACCTGTCAATAATTACTTTAAATGTAAATGGACTAAATTTTACAATCCAAAGACACAGAATGGCTGAATGCAGAAAAAAAATAAGTCTCATCTATATGCTGCCTACTCACATCAGAAGTAAGGACATAGAGTGAAAGTGAAGGGAGAAAAAAGATATCCCAAGCAAATGGGAACAAAAAGAAAGCTGATGTAGCTATACTTATTTGAGACAAAATAGGCTTTAAAATGAAGACTGTAATAAAAGATAAAGAATAGCATTAAATAATGATAAAGAGGACAATCCAGGAAGAAAATATAATATTTATAAATATATTATGTAGTCAACATGGAAGCACCAAAACATATAGAGCAAATATTAACAGAAAAGGGAAAAATTGACAGCAATACAATAATATTAGGGGACTTTAACACCCACTTACATCAATGGATAGATCTTCCAGACAGAAAATCAATAAGGAATCATCCTAAATGTCACATTAGACCAAATGGACTTACTAGTTATATACAGACATTCTATCTAAAAGCAGAATACACATTTTTCTCGAGTGCACATGAAATATTCTCCAGGATAGATCAAATATTAGGCCACAAAACAGGTCTCAATAAATCAAGAAGATTGAAATCATATTGAGCATCCTTTCTGCTCAGAAACTAGAAATTATAAGAAGAAAACTGGAAAAAAAGCAAAAGTGTGGAGATTAAATAACATGGTACTAAACAACCAATGGATCACTGAAGAAATCAAAGGAGAAATCAAAAAAATACCTGGAGTCAAATGAAAATAGAAATACAATATACCAAAATCTGTGGGATGTGACACAGAGGAAAGAAATTGAAGAAGATACAAATAAATGGAAAGATATTTTGTCCTCAGATATTTGAAGAATTAATAAATATTGTTAAAATGTCCATATTACCTGAAGAAATCTACAGATTCAAAGCAATTCTTATCAAAATTCCAATGGCATTTTTCACAGAACTAGAATAATTCTGAAATTTGTATGGAACCACAAAAGACCCCAAATTGCCAAAGCAATCTTGAAGAAGAAGAAAGCTAGAGGTATCACATTCCCTGATGTCAAACTATACTACAAATCTGTGGTAATCAAACAGTATGGTATTGACATACAAACAGAAACATAGATCAATGCAAGAGAATAGAGAGTCCAGAAATAAACCTACACATTTATGGTCAATTAATTTATTAAAAAGAATGGATTTTATTTTATTTTTTTTTTTTGAAGATTTTATTTATTTTAGAGAAAGGGAGGAAGAGCACAAGCAGGGGGAGGAGCAGAGGGAGATAATCTCCAGCAGACTCTGTGCTGAGTGCAGAGCCTGATTCGGGGCTTGATCCCACAAGCCTGAGATCATGACTTGAGCCAAAATCAAGAGTTGGACACTTAACCAACTGAGCCACCCAGGTGCCCCTGTGAAAGAGATTTTAAAAGAATTCTAAAATTTATAAAAAGGGAGATAAGTGAGGCACCACATTGGGCTCCACACTCAGTGGGAAGTCTGCTTGAGATTCTTTCCCTCTCCCTTTACCCGCCCCCAACTTGCATGCTCTTTCTCTCACTCTCTCTCTCCTCTAAAAAAAAAAATAAATAAATCTTTTTAAAAAGAAGATAAAAATATACAATTGGAAAAGGACAGTCTCATCAATAAATGGTGTTGGGAAAATTGGACAACTATATGTAAAAAAACTGAAACTGGACCCTTGTTTTTGAACCATTCACAAAAATTAACTCAAAAGGATTAAATATTTGAATGTAAGACCTGAAACTATAAAAATGCTAGAAGAAAACATAAACAGTAAGCTCCTCAACATCAGTCTTAGTGATGTTTTTCTGGATCTGATTCCAAAGGCAAGGGCAATAAAAGCAAATAAACAAATGAGACTACATCAAACTAAAAAAGCTTCTGCATAGTGAAGGAAACCATCAGTAAAACAAAAAGGCAACCTACTGAATGGGAACAGATATTTGCAAATTGTTTATCTGATAAAAGGTTAATATCCTAAATACATAAAGAACTCAAATAACTCAATAACAAACCCAAACAATCCAATTAAAAAATGGGCAGAGGATCTGAATAAACATTTTCCAAAGAAGACATACAGATGGCCAGTAGTAACACAAAAAGATGCTCAACATCACTCATCATTGGGGAAATGCAAATCAAAATCACAATGAGATATCACCTCACACCTGTCCAAATGGTTATAATCAAAAAGACAAGACGGGTGCCTAGGTTGGTTAAGTGGCTGGCTCTTGATTTCTTAATTTCAGGTCATGATCTCAGAGTCCTGGGATTGAGCCTCCAGTTGGGCTCTGTGCTCAGTGGGGAGTCTGCTTGAGGATTCTCTCTCTCCCTCCCCCTCTGCCCCTCCCTTATTTGCACTCACTCGCTTGCTTGCTCTCTAAAATAAATAAATCTTTTTTAAAAAGACAACAAGTGTTAGTAGGAATATGTAGAAAAGAAAATCATGGTATAGTATCAGTGAAATTTGTATGGAACCACAAAAGACCCCAAATTGCCAAAGCAATCTTGAAGAAGAAGAAAGCTAGAGGTGTATGCAGCCACCATGGAAAAGAGTATAGAGATTCCTTAAAAAATTAAAAATAGAAACACCATATGATCCAGCAAGTCCACTTCTGGATATCTACCCAAAGAAAATGAAAACACTAGTTTAAAAAGATAAATGTCTTCCTATGTTCATTGCAGCATTATTTACAATAGCCAAAATATGGAAACAACCTAAGTATCCACCAATAAATGAATAGGTAAAGAAAATGAATGGACAAACAGCACACACACACACACACAGAACACTACTCAGCTATAAAAAAGAATGAAATCCTGCCATTTATAACAACATCGGTGGACTTTGAGGGTATTATGCTAAGTGAAATAAATTTTGTTTTTGATGACCTTGAAAGTTTTGAGGCATTCTGTAGAATGTCCCTCAATTGTAATTCATCTGATGTGTGTTCTTATGATTAGATTTGGGTCATGGGTTTGAGGGAGGAAGACCAGAGGAAAGTCGTCATATCAAAAGTACATACTATCAGTGTGGCTTATTACTATTGTTGTCAACTTTAAGGTGGTGTTTGTCAGGTTTCTCCACAGTAAAGTTACTCTTCTGTTTGTCCTTTCCTTATTGTGTCTTCGAAAGGTCACTAGAAAAACCCACACTAAAGGAGTGGGGACTTATGTTCCACCTCCTTGAGGAAAAAGTCTCTACATCAGTTATTTAGAATTTTTCTGCACAGATTTGCCTATTTTCCCTTTTTTATTTATCTGATCATTTTTAAATTTATTTCATTTATTTGATCACTATAGATTCATGGATATGTATTTTATACTTTGGGTTATAATCTAAAACTATTTTGTTACTCAAATTATTCCAGCTTTGGCTCCTGGGTACTCTTTTAGTTAGTTCCTATGTTTCTTTGTACATCCCTACTGATGTGTTTTTTTAAGAGTTTCTTACTTGTAAGCACTATAATATGTCCCAGGATTATCTCATATGTTTCTTGCCCCAGTCCTAGAATCTGCCATTTCTCCAAAGATCCCTTGTTTTCTTGTATTGAAGAATGGAATTAGAAACCAAAATCTGGACACCAGGAGTATCACTGCTTCTGGACTATCTCTGCTGACAGAACGAGGAAATATATGTGTGTTCACAAGACCAGGTATGTACATATATCTATAGATATTTCTATATGTAAACATCCATATCTATATTAGGCTAAACATGAGTTTATACTAACTTCTTCAACTCTAATCAATCACCATACGGATCATTCCAGCCTTCTTTTCTTGCTTGTCTGTAACCTCCCATTCTAACAGTAAGAAACCTGACCCCCACCACCTGCTATTTATTTATTTGGTTATTTAATTCCAGTATACATGTATAATGTTTCCAGAATTGTTATCCCAGAACCTTGTGGAAAACAACTCTCAAGAAAATATGTGCTTATGTACAATTCCTTCTGCATTTAGTTTTACAGACTTCATTCTTTACCAGTTACTCTGATCAGTATATTTTTTCCCACCCCCTTCAGTGAAGTTGTTTTATACATTTATAACACAGGTGATTCTTTTGTCTCTGTATTACATCCTGGAATCCCCCAACCTCATATTTTATTTTATTTTTTTATTTTTATTTATTTATTTATTTGAGAGAGAGAGAATGAGAGAGAGCACATGAGAGGGGGGAGGGTCAGAGGGAGAAGCAGACTCCTGGCCGAGCAGGGAGCCCAATGCGGGACTCGATCCAGGGACTCCAGGATCATGACCTGAGCCGAAGGCAGTAACTTTAACCAACTGAGCCACCCAGGCGCCCCCCCAATCTCATATTTTTTTAAAAAATGTGTATATTAAGGTGCACTCCTCCTGCTGTAAAGTTATATCAAATTTAGCATCAAATTTATTTTTGTATTTCTATTTGTTTCACAGCATTGAAATGACTGGTTCAGACATAAAATACTTGTAAAGAGTAGTAGTTTTTAAATAGCTTCCTTTGCAATTTCAGGATACTTTTCAACAAATCTGAAAATTTGAAAGAGAAATAAAAGAAAAAAATTGTTTCAAAGTTGCATCACAGACAATATAGAACAGCTGTTGAATAAATATTAAAGTTACTGGGGGGATGGAATAAATAAGTTAATAAGTATTAAATTTATATTAAAAAATCACCCAGAAATTACAAAAAGCAATGACTCTTTACTAATGTACTGATAGCTATACACAGTGTACTAGGTACTAAACTCTAGTTAAATGGGAAATGAGTAGGTTAGACTTAGAAACTGCATTCAATGCTGCTATAATCATACTATACAGGTTAGGTTGTTTATTTAATAGGATTTTACCATGAAGTGACATGATACTGAATAAGTGCATTTTAGACCACTGTAAGCACATTTATTATGTAAATTCACCTGGCACTGAACTGAGCAGGGTACAAAAATAGTAAAAGATAAAGCTTGTTATAGAGGTTTTTACATGCAGAGCCCAAATTATTTTAAAGGTCATTATAGCACCACAACCTCCTAATCATTGGCATATGTGAAAGAAATTCAAATTATGCACAGTATACTTGAAAAACAAGGGCTAAGTCCCTTAGTATGTACAGTTTGTATAAACCAACAAGAAAAATACAAATAACCTAATAGAAAATGAGCAAAAAACATGAAAAGTTCATAAGAAGTGAAATTTTAAAATGGTTTTTTTCAAAGACTGTATTTATTTATTTGAGAGAGAGGGAGAGAAAAAACACGAGTGGGGGGGAGGGGCAGAGGGAGAGGGACAAGCCGACTCCCCGCTGAGCAGAGAGCTCAATGTGGGGCTCAACTCCAGGACCCTGGGATCATGACCTGAGCCAAAGGCAGATGCTTAACTGACTGAGCCACCCAGGCGCCCCTAAAATGGTTTATAAACATATAAAAAAATGTTCAACATCATTTATGAGAAATGCAAAATAAAACTCAATGATAACGTTTACTTATTAAATTGCTTACCAATTAGATTGATGAAAATTAAAAACATCAATATACCATCATGGGTAGGGAAAACAGAGAACACTTTCATATACTGTAATCTTGGAAAGGCAATTTGCTAATATCTATAACAATTTGATTCTTTTTCAGTTAGCAATCTACATCTTGGAATATTATCTATAGATATTCACACAAGATCCCCAAAAGTGTGTACAGGAATATTCATTGTAGCATTGTTTGCAATAACCAAAGTTTAGACAAAAATCAAATGTTTAGCAATAAGAGACTGATAAAATAGATTATGGTACATCCATACACTATAAAGGCAGATATGTAAGGCATGAAATGTTTCTTGAAATACATTGTTTATAGAAAAAAACGCACCATACAGTGTAAATAACATGCTATAATTAGTGGGGAAAGAAAAGGAAGAGAAGAAGAAAATAGGAAGAGAGGTGAAATATACTTATAAACCTGTTTATGAATGGAACTTTCCTGGAAGAATACCCAAGGGGCCAATGACAGAGGTTGCTTCTAGGAGTTGGGAAAAAGGGAGATTTCTGAGTACACTCAGTATTTGATCGTTTATTGCCAAGTGCATGCATTATATTTTTTTTACCTAAAAAAAAGTAGTTCTTAAAGAGATTAAGAAATATTATTCATAAAATGAATGACTATATACTTCAATTGACTACCAACTATGAATACAGCCAAGAAAGAGTTTGTTCTTTATTTTATTTTTTATTTTTTTTTAAGAGAGGGACAGCGAGAGAGGGAACACAAGCAGGGGGAGTGGGAGAGGGAGGAGGAGAAGCAGGCTTCCCGCGGAGCAGGAAGCCCGCTGCGGGGCTCGATCCCAAGACTCTGGGATCATGACCTGAGCCGAAGGCAGACGCTTAATGACTGAGCCACCTAGGCGCCCCAAAAGAGTTTATTCTTTAAAAAGAAATTTTTAAAAGCTTAGTTTAGTATAATCAGGAATTGAAATTACTTAACCTATTGTGTAATGTCCAAAACTAGAGAATAAGGGTGGGCTCAATTTTTTACTGTGACTCTTATGGATTGTTCAAGATTTTAACCATAAGCAAATTTTTTCCTATTCAAATTAAAACATGAACAAGAAAACATGTTCAAAGTTAAAAGAAGTTTAATCTTAAATTGCACAAAATGAAGTTCACCTGGAAGCACAAGTTAAAGCACTGGTTTTCCTGTGGCATTTTAAAATTTGGACACATAAACAAATATATTTTTCTACAATGTCTATGTGTGTGCATGTGGGCACAAGTGTATGTACAAATATGCACACATATACATATGTGTGTGTATATATATATGCCCCATATGCATGTATGTGTATATATGTGTGGGCATACATATGTATATTTAAAGAAATCAAATGTTTGTATTACCCTTTAGGTATAATTTTTTTAATTAATTTATTTAGTAATCTCTACATCTGATATGGGGCTCTAACTCGCAACCCCAAGATCAAGAGTCACGTGTTCTTTGAGCCAGCCATGCACCGCTAAATATAAATTTTTAAAATACTGATTTAAGCCATTCCTCCCACTTAGAGTGCCCCCTCATTTTCTCTCCAGCAATTCATATCCATTACTTCCTTCATGACAATTAAAAACTAGACCTCTTCCATAAAGTTCTTGATTAATCAAATGCTACATTGAATAGATTTACATTCATTCATTCAACAAATATTTACTTAAAGCCTGTGATTTGTCAAGCATTGGGCATACAGTGAAAGAAAAGAATTATAAAGTCTACAGTCAGCAAAGTTTACATATTTTAAAAATAATAGTAAGGGGCACCTGGGTGGCTCAGTCGTTAAGTGTCTGCCTTCAGATCACGTCATGATCCCAGGGTCCTGGGATCGAGCCCCGCATTGGGCTTACTGCTCAGCGGGAAGCCTGCTTCTCCCTCTCCCGCTGCCCCCTGCTTGTGTTCCCTCTCTCTCTGTGTCTCTCTCTGTCAAATAAATAAATAAAATCTTTTTAAAAAATAAAAATAATTATAATTATTTAAATCCAATATTGGTCAGTGCCACAAAGGAAACGTCTGTGAGAGGCGTAAGCATAAAAGAAGAAGCCCTCACCTAGCCTGGAAGGACATCTCTGAGAAAGTGACAGTGAAGTTGCCATGGGAATGTTAAATAGGAGTCAGCCAGGGGAAGAAGGGGGAGGAAAAGCATGCCATGCAGAGAGAATGCCTGCTGGGGCAGTGAGGAGGTTGGGGTATTTGACTAAAGGAAATAAGGCCAGTTGTAGCTGAGGCATGTGGAGTAAAGGGGGAAGCAATATGTAATGAGGCTGGGGAAGCAAGCAGAGGCCTTGTAAGCCATGTTAAGTTATTCCTCTTACCCTATCACCTCAACCCTGATTTTGGTTGTTTTACTATAGCACATTTTCTTTATTAATATTATCACTTTACTTTGAGAATGCCAGTCTTGTCTTCTTAGGTAAATTATAAGGTGCTAGAGGACAAAACTGTATCTAACTAAACCTAGGACATTGCTATGTTTCTCTGTTACCTCATCTATAAAATGAGGATAACAATAGTGCCCACCTTTATTTGTGAGAATTAAATGAGTTAGTAGTTATTAAATAAGTAAATGAATTAATGACGTAAAACACTTAGAAGAGTGCTAGAAGTACAGTCAGTCAGATTAAATGTGTTAGGTATTATTTTTTATTGAATCACCCACATATCCTTGGGAAGAACCCCCAGTTCTATGCGTCACAGAATACATAGTACAGTGGGTACTAAAAGAGTTCATTAAATAGGAAAGGAAATTTTAATCCCAGGCACTACATTCCTTGCTACAATACCAGATACAACACAGGTTAGGTTGTATTGACATGATTTCTGTCTTTGGGGGTTTATTATCAGGGACAGAATAAAAACACGAAACAAAGACCACAGTCTATGAGACTAAAATTAGCCTAGTCTCCCAAGGTTCTCAGATCACTGCCACTTCCCACTCAGGGCCCATTTCCCCTTCTTTTTCCGGGCTAAAGAAGGTAGTTTTTCCTCAGATACACCCTGACAATATATGAACACCTCAAGAATTCCACCAATAAGGAAGTTCTAACGGGGAATTCAAGAGCACTTGGTCTCACCGGGCACCTGAAAAGCTCATCAGAGGCTATGAAAGAGGTTAATATCAAAGTTCTCTGTGGGTGGAAAAAGGCAGGGGCGAGACAGGGAAAGGGAACAATCAGATTTTCCTTTTTGGATGGGACTCTACTGAAATTATAGACTGTTTCCAGCTTTTATGTGTAAGCTAGTTATCATAGATTGCTCATCGGCTTACTTTGAAGATCTATAAATAGCTGCAGCCTCAGATTCCCTTAGGAAACATTTTCTTTTTTTTTTTTTCTTAAAAGTAACAGTGTCAGGGGAGGGTGAACATTGTCTTCACATCACAGGAAAGATCAACTGTTTTTCATAATTACACTTTCTGATATTTCTACTGAAGCATTATTTGCAAAAATACTGCCACAATTCCAGGATTTTTTTTGTTTTGTTTTGTTTTGTTTTTAAGATTTTATTTATTTATTTGAGACAGAGAGAATGAGAGGGAGGAGGGTCAGAGGGAGAAGCAGACTCCCCGCCGAGCAGGGAGCCCGATGCGGGACTCGATCCCGGAACTCCAGGATCATGACCTGAGCCGAAGGCAGTTGCTTAACCGACTGAGCCACCCAGGCGCCCCCCCCCTTTTTTTTTAAGATTTTATTTATTTATTTGAGACAGAGAGAATGAGAGGGAGGAGGGTCAGAGGGAGAAGCAGACTCCCCAGTTCCAGGATTTTATGGCAGCTTTTATTTTTCGGCCAAAAAGAAACATCTCTGCTAAAGTTGGTATTTGACAATGCTGATGGGAAGGACTTTGCTGGGGAACAATCCTCCATTGATTTCTCTAATATGTCCGCATGTCTTATGAAAAGAGGCATTGACAGTTTTTGTTCTAGACTATCTTTTCAAGGATGCTTGTACAGTGAACACCCTTGAAAGATAAAGTTGGTGTCTTCCTCTGGAGCAACGATTTGTTTTCTGAATAGGATAATCAAGATAATAGCTCTCTCTTTCTCTGGGGCAAGGGTTGGGCAGGATTGCTAACACAGAAGATCCATCTACTTAAGATGGTTCAACTTAATGATTTTTCAACTTCATGATCTCCCAATGCAATGCACATTTGGTAGAAAAGGTACTTCAGATTTTGAATTTGTTCTTTTCCTGGGCTAGCAATGTGTTAGGGTATGATCCTCTCGTGACGGTGAGCAGGGCAGCAAGCCACAGCTCCCAGTCAGCCATGCAATCATTAGGGTAAACAATCCATATACTTACAACTATTCTTACCCATACAACTATTGTTTTCCACTTTCAGTACACTTCATAAATTATATGAGATATTCCGTGCTTTATCTTGAAATAGGCTTTGTGTTAGATGACTGTGCCCAACTGCAGGCTAACGTAAGTGTTCTGAGCACTTTAAGGTAAACTAGGTTAAGCTATGATGTTCTGTAGGTTAGGCATAGACATGCATTTTTGATTTATAGTACTTTCAACTTAGGATGGATTTATCAGGATATAACCCATCATAAATTGAGGAAGATCTGTAATCCCCTTATAAGACTAAGGCTTTCCAATCTTTGGTTTCCTCAGCTGTGATACAAACTTGCTATGTACACAATGTACCCTTGGGCCACTCTGTATTGCCCCCATCGGAGTTGGGGGCAAGGAGAACCAATGTGAACACAAAGTTCATGACTCTTTCTGAGCCCTCTGTCTCTAACCCAGGAGTCTTTTGTCTTCTGCCAGCATCCATGAAGCTGTGATAATCTAATTTGTTGGCTTGCAAATAGGATAGAAATCTCAGACCTTTCAGTTCCTGACAAACTTCAATGTGATTCTTAGCAAGATGTCCCATAATTTTATGGCTTTTAAAATGTTTCTAGACCTTGATTTTCATTAATGCTCAAAGCCCATTGAGCTGGGATACTTCATTAAAGGATCAGAAACATAGTTTATCATTAAATTTTAAATATCTTCTTGGATCTTTAAAATTATATTAAAAACAGATTAAATAAAAGTGGACCTACTCTTTTTACTTGCAGACTAAATATACGTATTTAATAATATAACTGCTTTGTTTCAAAATAATTTAAGGTAATATACAAAAAAATGAATGTAAGATTAAAATAAGAAATAAAAAGTTAAAAAGAAAGAACATAAGAAATAAGTAAAATGGCTTTTTTACTTTTCCTCTGTATCACTTACCACACCTTCAATTAACTAAATGTGTGTGCTATTGTTTGCCTTGTTTCTCACTTTCCTGCCATGCTCTAAGCTCCATGAAAGTAGGAATCAGGTTTGTCTCATTCACTGTGAAAGCTACGCTACCTGACACACAGTAGATGTTTAACACATGTTTTCTTTTTTCAGATAAAGTATAAAAGGAAGAGGGAGTGGTGGGGGACAGAATTATGGTTAGCCTATGTGACTTTCTCACTAACAGAACCCTGAGCAATGTTCCTGGTTGAAATAGACAACTTCCCAGTCTCCTTTGCAAACAGGAATGGACAAAGAGATAAAATTGCAAATTGTGGGATTGCCAAGAAAACATGTTATGCCCTATCATATTTTTTCTGTCTTGGTCCTTGGAATATACATGATGACTAGAGTTCCAGTAGTCCTTGGATCATGAGAGGAAAACCAGAGATTCTCAGAGACTTCAGCTTTGATATCCTTGAGCTCTTGAACTAATGTCAGCAACTATCTACCTCCAGATTTCTTGTCTCATGATCTAAGCCACAATTAAGTAGGTTCTCTGTGATACTGTAGCCAAATCTTATACTAATTAATACAGTCATGGGGTGAATGCCATGAATTTCTGTAAGTGGAACTATTATGCAACTATATTTTACTCCATTAGTGATGAGAAGGTGGTTGGAAAAGGAGACATAAATTTATTGAAGCATAAATCTAAAAAAAATCACTGGATGTCCAAGCAAACATATCAACAGAAAATAACTCTTACCACAAGTCAAAATGAGATTTCAACATCATCAAAAAATCATTAGTCTTAAATGTTGACTTGTTAAAAGTTAAAAGTTAGTTTTTTAGTAAATATAATGTTTTCATACTCCAACCATTACCCTGAAAAAGTTTAATAAGGCAACCTTTCATTTGTCATGGATTTACCACTTAATTTCTTGGACCCTTCCTTTTTCCTCATCCTTTAGATTTTACCAGTTAGCAAGCCTTTGTGAAAATTCTCAGATTACACTTTTTCTCTCTATTTCCAGAAAAATCACCCTAGGCTAGGCTTCAATCTTCTAATCCATAATTACTGTAATTGCTTTCTAAATAGTCTTTCCAACTCCCCCTTCTCATTCATCTATCTCATTTCATCTCAAATCCTTCCATTTCATTATGCCATTTTCTGTCTATAGAGCACTGACCATAGACTAATCATCACACTTATTTTACTCTTGTATGTCTTAGCTCCCTACTAAAAGGTAACATCGTGAGAAGACACTTTGCCTGAACTTTTCCATAGTTCTTAATCCTGTCTTCACATTAGAACCATCTGGAGAGCTTAAAAAAACAAACAAACAAAACGATGCCCCAGTATCTTTTAAAATCACTAATTATCAACACTAATTAACGCTGGAGATACAATAGTGAAAAGCATAGAGAATAAATCTTATTCTCCAGTTACCTCACAGTTTTATTCAAATGATTCCCTGAATATATGTGCACTTATATACACATGCATGCACACACACCTACAACCTACCCCAAATGTAACTTACCCATCCTTTGAGTTTGAAATCAAGTCCCACCTCCTTTGAGAATTATTCTTTGATGACAACTATCAACACCAATCTCCCTTTCTTCTAACTCCATTTGATATACCCACCTACGCACAATGTCTTTAAGCTCCTTTGGTTGTTATTTTTCTGTATCACACAATTAGCACCTCACTATATGCTGTCAAGCTGCTCATCTGTAAAACAAGCACAATGATCTAGTTGACCTCAAAAGTCCCTTCCTTTGACTCTAACAATCTATGAATTTATGGTTTGTCTATACTACCCAATTTAGCACTCATTACAGATGATGTTTTCCACTAATTATGTGATATCTATATATTTTCTGTTGCCAACTAAAGTACAGGTCTCTTAAAAGAACATGGTTTTATAGCTCTATGGTATATCCCTGCCCTCGGCACAATACTAGATGATTACATGTACACTGATATCTTAAACCAGACTTATTGTAGTATAAACAACAGAGATGAGTAAAGGGAAATCCTTTTAGGAAGCAGGTTTTTTTTTTACAAATTAGGAGAGTGAGCTTTGGAGACAAACTCACCTAGCCCCTACACTTACAAGCTATATAGTTACTTAAATACTTGGTTTTCTCATTTGTAAGAAAGAATTAATAGTACCTACTCATAAGATTGTTGCAAGGATTAATGAGAATAAACACACACACACACACACACACACATATATATATATATATAAAACTTGGCATGTAATAAACATTTAATAAATGTTAATTATTATTGATTGGATAAAGGCAATGAAATATTGAAATTGAGGATTAAAAGAATAAAATGACCATGTTGATGACTATGAGATACTGGGGATGTAGATCCAGACAAGTTTTATAAGCGAAATAATATAAAGTGGCAGTTCAAATAAAATTGAGCACCTACTCAGAGCAAGGCCCTTACCTCAGGCTCTGTTATAAGGCAGAGAACCAGGCCAGAGAATGACTCTCACATTCTCTTTGTCTCACTTTTTCTTTTTCTTTTTTATTTCAAGTTTTTATTTAAAGCATTACCACACTGAAAAGGGTAGCTGAGTTATTCATTCATTTATTCAACAAATATTTATTATTATTTTCAGGATACTATACTAAGTGCTAAATTATAACAAATGTGTTGTGCCTTCATGAATTTGTGGTACAGTTAATGAGATAAAGCAAGCATATAAACAAAGCAGAAAGCACAAGGGAGAAAGGTGTACTCGACATAAGAAATACATACATAAATCATTGCAAAAGTTTACAGGAGGGAGAAATAAGGGAGGATTTTAAGGAAGGGATTATAACCAAACTGGGCCTTAGAGAGACAAATATTTAGGTTAAGGAGAATTCTTGCCTTCCCTGGGTCGAAGCAATGTAAGTTAAGGTCCCAAAAAGGAAAATGTGGAACACATGTTCATGCTGAAGACTTCCAGGGTAAAGGTAGAGGGTAGAAAGTAGGCAATAATGGCCAAAGTTATCATCGCTTCCAGATTTAGTTAGGACATCTGGGCCTTCTGTTTTCCACTCCTTTTGACAAATTCAATACCTTATTTTTAAAAGAATAATAATATTCCGTGAATAAAACATCTTAATTTCTATTTACTTAGAGACAGAAACAATAACAAATTTACATTTCATACTCTGTAATCTGATGTTTGAGTCACTCACCTCAACCACAAAACAGCACTACATTCCCTAAAGGTCACTGCATTTCAGGATCAAAGATTTCTGTTGCCTACTTTATACCCATTCTTTGTTTGGGCCAAGAGGCTATTGAGATCCAAGTCTCAACAGTTGGGTTTAGATAAGTCAGGATGAGAAAATCAGCATCCTGATAGGACAGTTCAGAAGCAACCCATGAGAAAAGACCACTGGATCCCTCACTGGAACAGAGATAGGTAAACTTTTTCTTTAAAGACCCAATATTAAATGTTTTCAATTTCACTAGCCATACAGATTCTATTGCAACTACTCAATTCTGGTGTTATAGCATGAAAGCAGCCATAGACAATACATAAACAAATAAGCACAGCTGTGTTTCTCCAAAAACAGGTTGCAGATCGGATTTGGCCCACAGGTTGTAGTTAATTAATCCTTGGTTTGTAACAACTAAGATTTATTTTTCTCTCAACCTACATGTCTATTGCAGGTTGACTGGATACATCCTATCTCTTTACTCCAGGACCCAAAATGATGGCGTAGCCACCATCCTCACCAGTCACAGTGGTAGAAGAAAAGAAAATTCTGAAGAGTCTTGAACAGGAAATAAAAGGCTCTATCTTAGAAATAACAAACATTATTTCCATTTATGACTTATTGGCCAGAACTAGTTACATGGCTCACCCAATCACCAGGGGCTTCCTAGTATAATCATATGATGTCCGAAAAGCAGAGAGCCTGAAATATTTGGCAAAGTGAATTAGTGACTACCAGAATCAAGTTTAAATCAAAGAATATTTTGGGGAAAGTTTTCTTTCATTCAAACAACTTCTGTTTGTATAGTACTGACAAATTGCAGCCCATCAAAGTAAGCTCATAGACATTTCAACTGATCTAATAATCATGCTAGATAGATACAGTTGAAAGACTCATGAACTCTCAAAAGATTTATTCTTCTGTGAGAAATTCATTTGGCATATTTCACTTTATATAATACATTAAGGAAGAGTAATTGATAAAAGAGAAAACAAACTGAATGAAAAACCTGATGGTCAGAGTGACAGATTTCCATCACGTAAAAAGTACAAAATAGCTTAAATATGCATATATATAATTACAGATCTTATTATGCTTAATAATAATTTTCAAAATTTATATCTTTTCCCTATCAACTAAAGTTCAGATCCAAGATGATACCTTCTAATATCTATTAACCAGATTTTTATTTTCTAATATCTTTTGAAAAAAGCAATTATCAGCCTTAGTCTAAGAATTTTAAGATTGTTTTAATTATGAGAATAAGCACTAGGGGTTACATATTAATTTTTAAAAGAACTAGAGACATTTCCTGGGAATGCCATTCAATGTTAAGTTACTGAGATTAAGTTGAAAATAGAATTTTCCATCCACATTATTGCCTACTTACTGATATTAGTATAAAGAAGTCCATAAACTAGTAGTTACAAATAAAAGGACCTCCCAATCACACATACTAATAACAAGTGATAAAATTCCAAAGAAATGATGCACATATAAACAGAATCACAGACTCTTTAGAACTGGGAGACCTGAGAAGGAATCAATTCAACTTTCTATACCACTCAATTCTCAAAAGGAAAAACAAGTGACCATGAAGATTATATATCAATGCCTAAAGGATAGAGGCTAATTTACTTTCCAAATCAAATTGATATTACAATTTTAAATTTAGAAAAATATTTTGTTTTTACAATAAAAACTACAGAAAGTAAATGTACTTTGTTAAGGGTGATTTGAAGATACCAAAGTGAGAAAAATTTGGAGTGGGCCCAATAAATTAACTCCATGTACAATGTTATATCACCTGATGCTCACTCACACAAGTACAGTACAATTAGAAATAGTATTTATATTGCATTTGATAAAATAAGAATTTCACATTTTAAGATGAGTATATAAAAATCAAAGCTGATTATTTACTTATTGCAATGCAATAACCAAAAAGGAATTTCAAACTCTCCAACTTCTTTCTTTCTGTAACATCCTCCATTTCATTGAATTAAAGTTTACTCTATCTCTGGATTGCTAAATGAGACAGTTTCCAATCTGCATTCAGGAACTATTTTAACTGGCAGACAGTAAGCCACTAAAGTAGATGTACAGAAAATAAACAAAAATTTAGCTTACTGAGGAACAGGCTTGCCTAGATACCTGGAATAGCCTCACTTTCTCAACAACTGCCATTAACCTTGTTCAAAATATGAAATTACTATAATAAATTCTACAAGATTTCCCCATGCTTCTCTACACACACACACACAGGCACATGCACACGTACATGCACACACCTTTTTAAATAGCTGAAGGTGGCAGCCAAAAAAAGAACATAGGATGAAGCTTTCATCAAGTTAGGATGTGCATATTCTTCAAAGGAAAATCCGGTCTTATTAATCTCATTAATGTGCTGCCTGTATAAAAATACATTTTGAAATGGCATAATGTGGCCTTCATAATCTGAATACCATTTTATTCACAATTTCACAGATGTTATTTTTTAGAAGTAGATTTAACACTTTTTTACTCTTCAAAATGTGATATTCTGTGCCATGCCAGTTTAGAAAGCTCTTAAATTATCAGCATATAGACACAAAACCTATCAACTTCCTGCGTGAAATAGCTTTTTGAATCACAAGGAATATAAAGAACTCCTACCACTGGAGAAATTCCCAAGAATTCTTGCCTATTGATGTTTCCCAAACTTTACTTTGAAAGGAAAATGGGGGGAAGTTTCCAAGATAGCTATTTGAGGCTAAAGTTATCAAGTTTTAAGTTTTGTTAAAGATCATAGCTCTTTTTAGCTATTTTATGTGATGAAGAAAACTGTACTTAGATTTCCGTTTTGTGGCTAAAGAAACCACACCATTTTATCAAGACAGGGAAACTACCTCGATAGTAAGCTATCTTTTAATTTATAATAAAATTTATCCATTTCCTTTAAAAATATTGTTGGTTATCAATTAAATGTAAGCACTAACCTAGGTGCTGGGAACACAATGGTCTCTGTAATGAATATTTTTTCTTCTTTCTTTCTTTCTCTCTTCCTTTTTTCTTCTTTTAAAGAATTATCCAATATTCAAGTTCCTTTTCAATTTAGGGGTATTTTAGGGAGCATTCCCCACTGAGTCCAGTATTGGTGGGTGGTAGTGCTCTGTCTTATTCCCATAAAAGCCAAGGGGGAGGACCCTTTCTGGAAGCACAGGTTATAGATACATGAGCAAGATTCAGCCCCTCAGATGCCCCTACCTGGATTTTCCATCTGGAGTGAGTAACCCAAAGACAAGATGGAGGAGCCTCTTCCTCCATCTTCTGTTGATTCTCTATCATTTCAGTACTTTCTTTGTTTTGTTTGATTTGGTTTAATGTAGCCAGTTGGATTTTGTGTATTATAATTGAAAACCCTGATTAATGCAGTATGAATGAAGCAAATAAACAACAGTGCTGAATTCACAAATCAAGGTGTGTAGTGAGAATCAGGGGAGAAATGTTCCTATTTATTAAACGTTCTGCATCATTCGCCATCAAGCACTAGGTCCCAAAACTGCTCAGCAATCTGCAAGAAGGTTTTAGACTCATTGTTAGGGCAGGCAATTGTGCGGAAAATAAAATAACAATATGTCAAAATCTGGTTATCTCCCTTGCTTTAACATTTGGATGCCAATCACAAGTTATATTCCACTCTGAGTTTTGTTGGTTGTCAAAAGGAAAGAAGACTGGCTGAATTCACGAACTGAAGATCAGAGTTCCCATGCAAGACCAGCTGCTTCGAAAACTGATCATCTGGGGCGCCTGGGTGGCTCAGTCGGTTGAGCGACTGCCTTCGGCTCAGGTCATGATCTTGGAGTCCCAGGACTGAGTCCCACATTGGGCTCCCTGCTCAGTGGGGAGTCTGCTTCTCCCTCTGATCCTACCCCCTCTCGTGCACTCTCTCTCTCACTCTCTCTCAAATAAATAAATAAAATCTTTTTTAAAAAAACAAACAAAAAAACCTGATCATCTTGCAGGAGCTTGGGATGTTTAGCAGGTAATCTATAGTTGTTAATATGCTAAACCTGAAGCTTCAAGGGAAAGCATCAATATCACCGCTAATTTCAATAATTGTATCCAACATTTAAAGCCAAACAACAACTATGGATATAGCAAATTGGTGCTAAAATGCCCTTCATTTTCTCATTTCGATGATGCTCTCAAATGTGTACTTCCTCATGGGACTCCCTGCTTCCTTTCCTGCATCCATTCTCCCCAGAGGATCCAGAGAGCTCTTCCCAAATATAAATCAGTGCTTTTAATTTGCCAGCTCACAGTGCTCCAAAGACTCTCCACCACACTTACCATAAAATCCCAACTCCTCCACAGCTGCCTATTAGCCTCATATGACCTGGCCCCTGTGTGTTCTCAGAGCTCAGTCCCCTCCACTCTCTTCCTTACTGAGACATACTTTCCTTCTTGTTACTTCCAAACATTCCATGCTCATATTATCTGGGGTCTTTTGCATTAGCTACTCCGTATCCCTGCAGAGAGTTAGATTATCATTGTCCTTCAGGTCTTGGCTTAAATACCACCTCCTCAGAGAGGCCCTCTTGTCCAGCCACCCAGACATTCACTGTGTAAATTAACTGCACTGGGTCCAGTTTGTATCCCACTACAGGCCCATGAAAACCACCCATCTCTGTTCCTTGCCAGAATGGCCCCAGTGACCACTCATTACAGTTCCTCCAGCAATAAAACTCGGACCACCACAACCACTGTAGCCTTTATAGGCCAACAAGCTCCATAGACAGTGCCAACTGACAAGGAGATGCCACCACACCTTCCTTCCAGCTAGAATAGACTTATGTCTGGCTTTGCCAAAGGCTGCCTGGGCAGTTAGCAGAGTTAGCAGAGACTGGAGATGGCAAGGAATCAGCAAATCAATTGCTCAGACTTATTCCCCCACCCTTCTACTTGCTGTTCTGAAAGGCAGAAACTTCATGCAGTCTTTCTGGAAACACCTTACAAGACAAGCATCTGATTGTTGCAAACCTGTGGCCAGTTAAGTAATGCATCTCTTAGAACAGGCTCTCCCTCCTTTTCTGCCTCTCTTCCTTTTTTCTCTCTTTCTTCCCTGGTATCATAATAAAGCATTATCATGAAAGCTTTTATCTTAGGCTCTGTTTTCTAGGGAGCCCAGGGTTAAACAGTGACAACATTTAATTCAGTTCCTAACATTTTCTTATTTAACTCTTTGTTTATGTGACTATGCCCTACTTCCAGCCTCCATGAGCCATGGTCCCCTCACTTCAACATACCCAGAATGTAAAAGTTTGGAACTTGTTTGACCACATTATCTATCTTGTTCACTAGGACTTTGAGAATGTCTGACACATAAGGTGCTTAATAAATGTTTGCTGAATAAATAAAAAGAATACAACAGCATTGCATCTAATGCCAGCTAAGTATGCCAATCTGACTGTAAGGGCCATAAGAGACTCAATGGGACTGTATCTGTCTTGTTGACTGCTGTGTCCTCAAGGCCGAGCACAGTTCCTGGCACACAGTTTCTCTCAAAAATATGTTTGACTGATTAATGAATTGGAAAGCATCAGCAATAGTAATGACTAGATTTTACTGGCAAGAACTGATTACCACATGAGGGAATGATGTCTCAGAGTTGTAAAGGCACCAAACAAGAATATAATTCTATCCCATTCTATCAGATTTTCAGCATCATTCCATGTTTCAAGCAAAGATTGTGATCAGGAACTAAATACTGAATGTGCTTAATCTACAAAAATTGATAGCAAAAGCAAGTGGTAACAATAATTATTCAAGATCATGTCAATCACTGTATACATGCAACTCATCAATGTTCAAAATAATATTTAACTCAGTATGTATCTAATGCAAACAGCTGCCTATTAATGGACCTTTAGGTTGTTTCCAATTTGTAATTGTAAATACTACTCTAATAAATGACATCGAACATTTAGCTTTAAATATTTGTTAAGTGAAATCCCTGTTTTGATACCTAGTGCCAAATCACCCTCCAAAAGATTTGCCCTATTTTTACACTCCCACTATGAGGGTAGGGAAATATCTATTTACTCACACCCTCACCAACTCTTTTTCTAAGTGTGAGCAATCTTTTTAATCATTATCATAATGTTAGGTGAAAACTTATACCATATTTTGATTTTCATTTTTAAAATTATCTATCAGTTCAATTAACATCATTCAATATTTTAATGGTCATTTAGTGCTCCTTTCTTCTATAAACCTTCTATTTATATCCTTAGGCCTGTTTATCTACCATCCACCTATTTCTTATTGACCTGAAAGGGCTCTGTATCTTCAGAAATTAGGCCTTTGTCATGTGTGCTACAAATTTTGTCTCTAGTCTATCATTTGTCTTTCAATTTTCTTCCCACTTTAATGATAAATCTTCATTATTTTTTATATTTTTTTGGATTTTATTTATTTGAGAGAGAGAAAGCACAAGAAAGAGAGAGCATGAGCAGGGGAGAGGGATGGAGGGAGAGGGAGAAGCAAACTCCCTGCTGAACAGGGTGCCCGACAGGGGGCTTGTTCCCAGGACCCTGGGATCAGTACCTGAGCTGAAGGCAGATGCTTAAACGACTGAGCCACCCAGGTGCCCCTTCATATATTTTTTTAATCACAAATGGATATTAAGATGGACAAGGTTTCTAGAGGTCTATATACAATGACAAAAGGTATGAGAAAAGTGGTGTAGATGAGTAGTGTGAACTCTAAAAAAAGGGTTTGGCTGATTGGTGGTGGTACAATATCCAGATCAATGGATGGACTCAATCAGTGTTCATCAGTCCTCCTCACCTAGTGAGCAGCAGGGGGAGCAGCGGCAGGCAGAGGATAAAGGAGCAAACTCAAATGGAGACCATGATATGTCTATGAACGATTCGGTTTCAACTGAAGCAGAGGTGAAGGGATGAAGGATGGAGAGAGTGAAGGCTTTGTCTATAGGTCTTCTCAGGTATTGAGATTTCACCATAATCACTTCCATCTATGTTCCTTTTGCTTCACCATACATTTTCCTTCATCTAACAGGCCTCTTACATTCTATTCTACCTGTCCAACATATACTTTTGTAAAGAAGCATATACTGTAAATAAGCAGGGGCTATATTTTAAACTTCATTGTATGTCCTTGCATGTCAGGCTTATGGTAGGTCCTCTAAATACAGAGGCTTCTCTACACAGGTAAATGATCCAATCTGATCACACCAACTGGAAGCCAGGGACCCATATCCTCCTTTTCTCTATTCAGCCAATTACAAAGTCCCACTAACTCTTACTTAACCAAAATGTCTTAAATTCTTCCCTGTCTTAATCTTCACTCTCACCATCGAAACTGAGATCCTCATCTGTTCTCACTTAGACTAATATAGTGGCTTTTTGACTATTCTCTCTGCTTCCAAAATTAGCCCACTCTGATTTATTCCCTCTCATATTGATAATTTTTTTCCTAAAAATTCAAATCTAATTCTTTTACTTCCTAATTAAAACCTATCCTGGGAAAACTCCTTAGGATGACACACAAGGATGTACTTGCCTCTGCTTCCCTTTCCAGCTGTGTGTCCTACCCATCATCCTTATCTGCTGAACTATGATGTTTCCACTATATCCACTATATACTTAGAGGTCCCTGTATGCCACTGTTCCACTAGGCCTCTGTTCCTTGACATAAGCCATTTCTCTGGCAGGAATATCCCTCTACCTTTCCTAAGGCCTAGTCATGCTTCACAATTCAGTTTAAAAATCATGTCTTCAGCAAACTTTCCCTGATATGTATGTACACACACACACACACACACACACAATGTGTTACCCCCTCCTTTGTGCTACCTTAGCACATTGTTCAGATCTATATTATAGCAATTGTTACATCATAGTGAATGTATTTATCTACAGGACTACCTCTCCTAACTAAACCATGAGCATTTCAGGCTAGGGTCCAAAACTTTCATTTTCATATATTTCACTGCTAACACTCTAAGTACTGGTACACACTTACACACTTGGTTGCCAGTAAATGTTTATTGAATGAATGCATGCGTAAATATTTGTTGATTGATTTTCTCACCTTTCTACTACCATTCTACTATATGGTGGTGGGATTCTGAAAGTTAATTCCTCCTCCTATCATGTGCCAGTTTATTTGTTTCCACAGCCAGTTACAGCAACAAGAAAGAGGATACAAAGAACAATCCTGTTTGGACCAAAACTCTGTCATGTTCTGGCATATTCATTTCCACCCCAGTAAGCATCTAAAACTAGACAATAAAATGCTATATCTGAGCTTCCAAGGGTAATTTTAAAGTCCTGCCAGAGATTCACAAGTGTTTGTGGGGAAGTTATGATGGCTGGAAAACATGAACAACAGAAAGCTATTTTGAGGATTCCATAGACAAGGTTAAGGGGCGTGAAATTTTCTAGCTGCTCACTACATCTCAGGGTCACAGGCTCCACAGCATAGAATCAAAGTACTAAACAAGGTAGGAGAACACTACATCTAAGTGTTTGGGTCACAAGAAAGTGATATAACATGACTCCATATCTTTTGAAAGTGATGCTTATTCAAATTTTGGGTTGTAAGAACAGAATGATAGGGTTTCTAGGATTCTGATCAGTAAAAATTGACCATAAGCCCCTAAGGGTGTGGTCTTGTCTGTTTGTCACTGAATATCTTTCTAGGCCTAAGAAAGAAAAGTAAAATAATAGGAATATAGAAAGTTATTTCATTATTCTTTTTTAGATTTTGTTAATAGCTGCAGTTCTCCTTTGTACGTTAAATTCTTTTTTTAAAAGATTTTATTCATTTATTTATTTATTTATTTATTTATTTGGGAGAGAGGGAGAATGAGTGAGGGGGTGAGGGGCAGAGGAAGAAGGAGAAACAGACTTCTCACTGAGCAGGGAGCCCCACGTGGAGCTTGATCCCAAGACCTGGAATCATGACCTGAGCCAAAGGCAGATGCTTAATAGACTGAACTACCTGGGCACCCCAATAAATAAATAAATTTTAAAAATCTTTAAGAAAATTGGTAAATATGGGGCACCTGGCTGGCTCAGTTGGTTAAGCGACTGTCTTCAGCTCAGGTCATGATCCTGGAGTCCTGGGATGGAGTCCTATGTTGGGCTCCCTGCTCAGCAAGGAGTCTGCTTCTCCCTCTGACCCTCCCACCTCTCATGTGCTCTCTCTCTCTCATTCTCTCTCTCTCAAATAAACAAAATCCTTAAAAAAAAAAGAAAAGAAAATTGGTAAATAAACGAACTGAGCATTTATCTTCCCTTACCGCTGAGCAACTCAATAGCAGAGATGGGGAAATGTCTCTATGTGAAATCATACTAATTATTAAATAACACACAAGTTATTATAATTATTTTGCAAAACCTAATGACTTAATGGATCCAGGTATTGAGCATCAACAGCCGCTTATATCACAAAGAGAAAGACAACCAGACATATGTGCCTCCTCATGAAAGAACACACTGCCACCTATGATTTTGCCAAAAAATCAGAACCTGACTTTGATAAAGCCTCTGGATCCATAACCAATTTATAGGAAATACAGAGAACAGAGAAACAGGTTGAATTACACCCTGAGGATGCAATGAGCAAAATCCAGATGGTAGAAAATTCTTGAGGTCAAATGAACTAGGTTGTTCAATATGTAAATTGAAAGTTGTAAAAAAAAAAAAAAGGAAGGGAAAGGAAGAACTTGTAGACTTAAAAGACTTATGAAATTTTTACTAGAGCAACAAATTATTTATTAAGTCATTCATTAAACACACATGTGTTGAGTTCCTGCTATGCTAAGCATTGGATCAAGTATAGTAGAAATTAAAAGGCAAATACAAAAGGTCCCTTCCCAGTGCAGGAGACATACGTGAATCATTTTTTTCATAGTTTGAGTGATAAGGTAAATTCTGCCTTTGTGCTGCTCTCTCAACAATAATGCAGCTTATGCTACATCAATTTGCATTTGTTCAAAATAGTAATGTATATGTTCTCAGTATGTGGCTTACTTCTCTAATTGGATGCTTAGTCTTTCCAGGGCACAGACTGTGATTCCATTTTTTTAAATTTTTCTTATGAATAGTCCTTGTGCAGGGTGCACAGAGAACAAGTGCCCAATAAATATGTTTAACAAAGAGATTGATTCCTTCTCCTTGAAAAAATAAATATATGGCATACAGGCCACCAGGTAAATGCCTCATTACCCTCTAATGGCCTCAGCCTCCTGCAGAGAGGACCATCACACCAGACACTGAAAGCCATTCACTAGCCCTTTGGGGAACACAACCAGGAGAACAGTTTAATCTGTTGACTGTGCTTACTCAACACAAAGAATCATTTACTTGATACCACCCAGGTCTTGTGGATTAAAATATTTTGCCTGAATTTATGATTCCAGGAGAGAGAAAAAAATTTTTTTTTGCCAGTTCTTAGCAGGACACATGTAGTAAGTTGATGATGGTAGACAATGGAACTGAATGAACCCAACAGGAGTGCAGATTCAGGCCTGTTTGGGGCAGCTCTTGATACTCATATGAATGAGAAAATCTTCAAGCTCTATCTTTCACAGAACCAATGAAAGTTAGAAAATACATCAGATATACTTAGTTCTAGCATCACTACAGTCATTTAGCTACAAAATAGCCTTTAAAAACTAAAGTACTATAATATAATCACTGGTAATTTTTTTTTTCAAGATACCACATGCCCTTGCCTTCTATTTAGTGTTGATGAGACTGTCTCTTGCTATGTCACACCAGTACATTGAAAATACATTTATAATTGGTAGGGGATCATGCACCCAAGATTTTACCCCGAAGTTCTCTACCAGAATTTCTGATGACACCAACTCAACTAATATGAATTTATTTAAATAGCTATTATTTAGGGTAATTTTTTCTGATAAATCTAGATGGTCATTTTGGAAAATTTAGAAAAGCATAAGAAAAAATTTTATAGGGGTGCCTGCGTGGCTCAGTCGGTTAAGCGTCTGCCTCCGGCTCAGGTCATGATCCCAGAGTCCTGGGATCGAGCCCCACAAAGGGCTCCCTACTCAGTGGAGAGCCTACTTCTCCCTCTCTCTGCTGCTCCCCTGTTTGTGCTCTCTCTCTGTGTTAAATAAATAAAATCTAAAAAAAGAAAAGGAAAAAAAGAAAAAATTTTATATTACCCATCATCCCACAACTTATGGGGAAAAAAACATCATATATATGTTTTCCTTTACACATAGAAACATATTTTTATTCTGTTCTATAACTTTACTTTTTAACGAATGCTATATTGTAAGCCTGCTCTGAATCATCAAAATAGGTCCATAAGCATTATTTTAATGGCTACGCAGTTTCACCTTATGTGTGCACCATAATTTATTTAATCTTTCTTTTCTTGATGTAGAGCAATCTTTGATTGTCATTTTGCCATTTCTGCCACACTTATACCATTTGAGGAAATGACGATGCAACGGACAGAGTACGGTGCTCAATACTGGCCCCAGCACTTACCAGTCAAGCACTCTTGAATATTTAACTACTCTGAGCCTATTTCACCATCCCAAACATCGAATAATGTTTACTTCACTTTTCTTATGAGAACTAATTGATATGATCTATGTGCAAGTGTTTAATGAAGTATACAGTTATGAATGCTACAACTGTTTTTTGTCATCATTATCATCAAATGAACAGTAATAAGGCCCTTAAGTATTACTGAGAGCCATATCTTATTATTCCCAACACAGCAAAGCTACACAATAATCTGCCTCTACAACTAAAGAATATATGTAAGGGTTATCATGGTGTTATTCAGCATCCACTCTTCCGTTATGGTTTTAGTTAGTGTTCCTTTCACTCAACTATAAGATTGTCTCAAGGGTAGTTCCGGAATTTTACATAAAAAATGTCTAAGGTAACAATTTTAGCTGAAAGGTGTGATCATAGGATTTGTCTGAAGGCAATTTTTGGCTAGCAAGTGAGTATTTTTACTTTGTGTTCTCGAACAATAAAAACATGAATTCTAAAGATGCTTTTTTCACACTTTAAATGATTTTGAGAAAATAGCAGGAGATCACATTAAAATATAACATTATCCTTATATGGGGGACTCGTGGAGATAGCAGGAGGCTAAGCCTCTGCCACTAAACTGTCTACCACTTGCTAGCTTTATCACTATTCCTGCCACATGCTCTTGGCCTCCTCTCTATCCTCCTTCTCTATTCTTTAATTCATACTCTCATCATGGTTTTTGTTGTTTTTTTGTTTTTTTTTTTTTACAATTATCACTAGCCAATTAGAGTGGCCCTTTTCTATTAATAGTGAACTAATCAATCCTATCACAACAGGGATAATTTTGGAGTCTGGATCTTCTCAACTGTTTTCCTTACTGCTCCCATTTAAAGAACCATTCCTCATTGCCAGAAGTGTTTCTTAACTTACAGCTCCTGATGTTTCAGGTTGTCCCAAAAGCTGACCTCTGAATAAGTAATCATAAATTTTTTACAAAAGAGATGACTGCAAGAATCAACATATTATTGAAAAAATAAATGGATGAATTTAATTTATTGACAACATATAGTGGAAACAACTGGTTGATTGATTTCTTACTCGAAGGAGGCTATTTTGGCTCAATGAAGACACAAGCAAAATATAATAGCTGATTTCAAAGAAATTCTTTAACTAAAATCTCAACATCCAATTTTAATTACTTTTTCCTTCATCAATGATTCACATTTATTGAGCATCCACTGAAGTAATCTGGGACTAGACCATAAAAGCTCTCACTCTGTGAGATATTATAAAATAGCTGGAAAAGCCTCTTGAGTACTAACAATTACAAACATCCATAAAGCAAGTCATTTTGTATTACATGCACTCAGAAAAGATGAAAATGTGTTTCTGTAATAAGTTGGAACATTAGTTTGTCAAGTGTATCAATAATTTACCATTTAAGGAAATTTGAAGAGGATCAACAAAACTTAAGAATTCTGACTAAAAATAATCAGACCAAAAGCTCATGAAGTTTTCCATCAAATTTGGAAGAAGACTTCGTCTTTCAGCATGCCTGGGACTTACCAGAAATATAAGACAGGGTATCGAGACTGTCACATGGCAGATACTAATTGTTCCGATTAAAGTCTAACAAGCTTGCTTCCCTGCTGCTCTGAGAATGTCTCTGACTTTTGATCCTGACATCTGTGTCTTACAAGAATTTCACTCTGCTCTGACATTCCTTCTGATGTTGATCCAGGAATTAATGGATTGTGAAAAAGCTGGCAGGATATCATTTAAAAAATAGAATTCCTAGTGTACAAGTGATGAAAAGGTACATACTCTGTGTCTGATACCAACACAATTCTCAGGTTTGAGTGTTTGGGTTTTTTAATGCTAGCTGAACAGCTAATTGAACAGGACTGAAAATAAAATTTAGCTAAAATGTTCTCATGACAAAATCATTATTTCAAAATGTTCTTTTATCACATAGGAGGAATACATGTTTTTACAAAATACCAATACAAATTCCATATGAGATAATTTGCTCTGAATGACTTCTTTTAACATATACAGTTAATCACCTTTTATAAGGAATCTGATGTCTTTATACAATTAAAATTTTTGCTTAGAAAATCTAAGAGCTTTAAAAAATGACCCAAAATGACCTGTTAATATTTATGCCATCTCTCTAATAATTTATAATTTGTTTGGAGATATAAAACCCTAGTAAACTACTGATAAAAAGGAGAGCTTTAATTAAGGAAAGTATCTGTAATTTTTAAATATAAAAAAGTTTAAATTAAAACCATCTAAAGATGTGTTTTAAATTAAGGAATTCTCCTCAGGATTGAAATTTTACACATCAGAAGATACTGCCTTGCATTTCATGGTTCTGGATAATTACTAGATGCCAGTGGATAACTTAAACATAGCTTAGAGTCATTGACATTAATGTGTGACAAGAATTACAGAACATATTTAGTAATTTTAAATGGAAAAAGTAAAAGGATTTTTGAAAAAACAGGGGAAAGTACCATAGTGGCAATAATATAATTTTTTGAGTAAGGAAAAAATTCTCCTTCATGTCATAATGATCAGAAATTCAACAAGTTAAAAAGAAACACAAGTCAATTTAATTGTTAGAGCTATAATTAATGTGAAAATTAATAAGGTTAGTTATTTTATTCATCTATTCAAGCAAATATCTAATTTTCACATTAAAAGAGCATCATTGTTTTTAAAAAGCCATGATTTCTGATGATTTTGTTTAGATAGATTACTTCAGGAATTTTTATACCTCATCTGTTATTCCAAGAAATAAGGTGACAAATTTATTAAAATAAGTAAAAATGACTGACAGCCTGCTATCATTGACCACTAAAAGCCATCTTATATTGATTTCTGTTACCTTATAATATTTGTTTAAAATTTTGCATATTACTTTTTATGACATGTTAAACTCCCAAGCACTCTACAAATTATATGATCAGTACACCAAAGTAAGCATTACTTGCTCTTTATTTTTCTGAAGATTTATTTACTTATTTGAGAGAGAGAGAAAGAGCACGAATGGGAGGGGCAGAGGTAGAAGGAGAGAGAATCTCAAGCAGACTCCATGCTAAGCACAGAGCCCGACATGGGCCTCGATCTCATGACCCTGAGATCATGACCTGAGCTGGATGCTTAATCGACTGCACCACCCAGGCACACCTTGCATTACTTGCTCTTAAAAGAAAGACTTTCTGGCTCCCAAATCTCCTCCAGTCAGGCTCTCCTTACACATCCCCTATTAAAGCATTTTCCACACTTCACAAAATCAAATGATTGTCAGTCAGCTCCATTATATTGTAAGCTCTTTAAGAGTGAGGACCAGGCCTATCATCTTTATTGTTTTATCTCTGAGTTTAGACAGTACTTAATAAATGACCAATGAATAAATAAATTATTGTGTCTCCTACTAGTTTATTTCTTACTCCAATGATTTCTTTGTATCTGTCTTTTATTGTATGCTGACTCAAATACTTCTTGAATAAGTATATAATATACATAATATATTAAATTAAAATTCATGTGTTATTAAAATCAAATAATATATTAACATAATTAGTAAATATATATCAGCTATATACTTTTTCTATATGGTCATTTTATAAAAGTTGAAGCTCTGTCATATTAATTACCCACCTATAGCTTGAACATTTTAAGAAAGTATTGAATATTTAAAGAGATATCAAGTCTAGAAAATGCAATGTTCAAATTAGGAAGAAAGTGTCACAATATCCACAATCACCATCTGCACCCAGAATAGTTTCTTAAGGTTTCTTGACATGTGTCTTTTTCACCCAGTATCCTTTTCTCACCTATCTTGCCTAAAATAATCAATCATTAAATAAAAATATATTAAGAAGGGGTGCCCAAACAATGAACCAAGACAGGAGAAGGAGAGGGGAAAAAAGATAATGAAAAATAAGATGAAGCATTAAATCAGAAAGGGTTTAGCCACATTAAGAAAAACAAGACTATGAAATTTGCAAAAGTAAGACAGAGGTTTAGAAGTATGTTATATGACTGGTGGGATAAAAATAAGACAGCTGGGAGGAAAGAAATGAAAATGAAGAAGCAAATTAGACAAGCCATTCATTTTAATCTTTAAAAGACTTGTAGCTCACCATCACCAGACAGGATGTGTCAGAGTTAGCACGTCTTTTTTTATCCCCTCAGGGCTTCTTTTTCCTTAAAAAGAATAGCCTTAATCTGAGCCTTATAAGAATGAAATGGTATTTGCTTTAAATAAATAAATCACTTTTAGATTTCCAGTTTGCTTCAGTTTGATATAGGCAAGGAAATACAGTGACTGTGAATTCTGAGTCTGCCTCCATAGTACATCACAGTGTCAAAAATTGCAAAAGTGGTTCAAACTGTGAGCCATAAAAAAATACAAGGCACTTGAGACTATGAACCTAGGTACCCAGTGCACAAATCTCTACTCCAACTACAAGTTGGTAGGTACTATGGTCCTCTCATACTGACCATTCTTTAACTTGCTTTAAATGACAGAACTTTAAAGATATGTGATTTTATCCAAGCTATTCACACCAGGACAACTTTGCACTGTTTCAAATTTATAACAATGATAGGTATAATTAAAAAGAAGAAAAGAAAAATCCAAACAACATAGCCAGGCTCAAAGCCAAGATAAACAACTTCAAAGATAAGAAAGGATCAGGACGCCTGGGTGGCTCAGTCAGTTAAGCGTCTGCCTTCGGCTCAGGTCATGATCCCAGGGTCCTCGGATTGAGTCCCACATCGGGCTCCTTGCTCAGCAGGGAGCCTGCTTCTCCCTCTGCTTGTGCTCGCTCTCTCACTCTCTCTCTCTGACATAAAGGAAAAAAAAAAAAAAGACATGGCCTTGTTGGTAGGAATTCCAACATGCATTAAAAGACTGAGTTCTGGGGCACCTGGGTGGCTCAGTCGTTAAGCATCTGCCTTCAATTCAGGTCATGAACCCAGGGTCCTGGGATAGAGCCCCGCATCGGGCTCCCTGCTCCGCGGGAAGCTTGCATCTCCCTCTCCCACTCCCCCTGCTTGTGTTCCCTCTCTCGCTGTGTCTCTCTCTGTTAAATAAATAAGTAAAATCTTAAAAAAAAAAAAAAAGAAGACTGAGTTCTGGACTCCCTGAACTCATCAAACTGCTTGACAATGAAGGGTGGGCACAGAAGATAGGTGAAAGGGGAAAAAAAAAACCAAAAAACTTCCATTTAAAATGAAATCAAAATACCAAACCAGATGAAAAATAAAATGCCAAGAAGGACAGCCATAAAACAATGAAACATGAATTCAGTCTAGATGAAATAAGTCTTCTAGGATGCTACAACAGGTAAGTAAAGGAATAAGTTATTTATAAAGGACAAAAATTTGAAAAAAGGCAAAATTAAAACTAAGGCAAGTAGATACTAAAAAGAATCAATTACAAACAGTAATTGTAGTGTCTCAAGAGAATAAAAAGACAAGCCTGGAAGAAAATATTTGCAAAAGACACATCTGATAAGGGCTGTTTTCCAAAATGTCCAAAGAACTCTTAAAACTCAACAATGAGAACTATAAGAATACAAACAACCTGATGTAAAAATGGGCCAAAGACCTTGAACACTTCCCCAAAGATACACAGATGGAAAATAAGCATATGAAAAGATGTTCCACATTATATGTCACCAGGAAAATGCCAATTAAAACAGCAAGGGAATAACAATGCACACCTATTAAGAGAGCCAAAATCCAGAACTCAGAACACCAAGTGGATGGTGAGGATATGAAGCAACAGGAACTCTCATTCGTGGCCAGTAGGAATGCAAAATGGTACAGCACTTTAGAAGACAGTTTGGCAATTTCTTACAAAACTAAACACACTCTTCCCATATGATCTAGCAATTGCACTCCTTGGTATTTACCCAATGGAGTCAAAAACTTCTGTGTACATAAAAACTTGCACAGAGATGTTTATAGCAGCTTTATTCATAATTGCCAAAACTGGGAAGCAACCAAGATGTCCTCAGTAGGTGAATGGATAAACAAACTGTGGTAGATCCAAATAATAGAATGTTATTTGGCACTAAAAAGAAATGATCAATCAAGCCATGAAATTACATGGAGGAAATTTAAATGTGTAATTTCGAGCGAAAGAAGCCAGTCTGAAAAGTCTACATACTGGATGAATACAACTATGACATTCTGGAAAAGGCAAAACCATGGAGACAGTAAAAGATCAGTGGTTGCCATGGTTTAAGTTAAAGAGAGGGATGAATAGGCAGGGCACAGAGGATGTTGAGGGCAGTAAAACTATTCTGTATGATAGATACTGTAACGGCAGATACATATTATACATTTGTCCAAACCCATAGAATCTGCAATACCAAGAGTGAACACTAATGTAAACTATTGACTCTGGGTAAGATGTGTCAGTTTAGGTTCATCAATTGTAACAAATTTACCATTCTAAGGGAATATGGTTGATAATGAGGAGGTTATGCTTATGTGGGGACAGAGGGTATATGGGAAATCTGTACTTTCAATTTTGTTGTGAACCTAAAACCACTGTAAATAATAAAATCCATTAAAAAAAAACCTTAAGTGTGCATGGAGAAAATTAGTGGCATATGTAATGCTAAAGAAAATAAAATCCCCAATTCACTTATTTTTTACTTTGGAATTTTTTATGGAGTGACATCATTTTATGTCAAGATTATATTCCAGGAAAAGTCCAAATTATAGCAAAAGGGGGAATTATTTTCATAAGAATTAATATATTACTTATAAAAATTATCCCAAGCTTTTTGAATGACAATCATTCTTAGTTTTAAAATGTTGATTCTGGGTTTGGGAGAAGATTATGCATACATTATTGGTATTGCCCCCATGGTGACTGCCCAAGTGTAGCCACTGACCAAAGTAAGTTAGGTAAAGGATGAGGACAAAGTTGAAGGAAGAATCAAAGAGCTGCAACCCCTGATCCATATCCAGGAGAGAGCTCCATAGTAAGTATGAGAACATGATGTTTTCTAAAGGTGTGAAGGTCCTCCCTTTTTTTTTTTTTCAAAATAATAAAGAAGTGTCAATTTCTCTCTATTATAAATCTTAGTCTTAAGAATCTCATAGCACACATAAGCACAACATATCTACAAAATGCAATGATTTATACCAAAATGTATCCAAGATAAATAAACATGTCAGTGCAAAAGGGAACACATAGAACTCTATAGATTTTTTTAAATAAATGTGGCTTTGTAAAATATATACTGCCTGGTCCATCCTCCAGATCTTAGCACTTGCCTTTTGACTAGAGTAGACCAAGCAGTGACTTGCTCTGTTTCTGAAATCATAGGGACAGTTTACAATCACTGGCTACAGACTGAGGCATCTATATAACAGCTGCTCCAGCTTCCCTATGCCATCTGTTGGCATGGCCTGACTATAGACCCCTCACTCCTACCCAGTGGCTACCCTGTTGATGTTGAGGCCCAGGATGCCGCAGGAACTTGTTGGGTGCTCTCATATGTATAACCTAGAAGTGTGGGAGGGTTGATGCTCCACAGTGCTAACATTTGACCAATGGGAAAGAAAGCCATTGGATAATTTCTTCCTTCTCTCTCCTACAGAACTGACAGTTCTGAGATGTAGTTCATGTGACTGTAAAGGGAGTAGCTCAAAAATTGAGGATTGAGTCACACTTAGCGGTTGCCAGCTCTTAACGCATTTTTGCGTGGACTCTTCCTCCATCTCTGCTTCCTCTTATATATTACTTCTACTCTTGAAATTATCCTCACTGATAAAATAATAGCACAGAAGTCCTTTCCCTCATGCTTTGTTTCCATGCTGTTTGACCAAAGAGCAATTAAATTAAAAATCTCCAATTAAAAGATAGTTTTAAGGGCGCCTGGGTGGCTCAGTTGTTAAGCAACTGCCTTCGACTCAGGTCATGGTCCCAGGGTCCTGGGATCGAGTCCCGCATCGGGCTCCCTGCTCAGCGGGAAGCCTGCTTCTCCCTCTCCCACCCCCCCGCCAACTTGCTTGTGTTCCCTCTCTCGCTGTGTCTCTCTCTGTCAAATAAATAAATAAAATCTTTAAAAAAATAATAAAAAATAAATAAAAGATAGTTTTAAAAGAACAAAGTACACCTTTGAAAACTTAAAAATACATTCCTAAATAAACTGTGGGATAAAGGGACATCACAATTAACTTTACAGAATATTTAGAACTAAACAACAATGAAAATACTGCACAGTAGTGTGCTACTAAATATTTTAACTATCAGCTTTCTGGTGGAAAAACAAAAACAAAAAACTAACTTTTGGTGCTTGCTAATTTCTGTGGTAGAAACACTCCCACCATGGCCAATTTCAAGGTACATAACATAAATGTGGAGTTGAAAGAGATGCATACAATCAGTTCTTGTGAGCACTGAGTCAACTGCAGCATACCACTGATACTACAGGTCAAAATTTGTGGGATGAATCAAAGCTTTACTTAAAGGCAAATGCAGAGCTTTAAATATACTTACTAATAGTAAGAATGACCTAAAATAATTAAGTGTTTAATTTAGGGGTTAGAATAAGTATAACGCAAATATTTTTTTTAAGATTTATTTATTTTAGAGAGAGAGCTAGTGGGAGTGAGTAAGCAGGGGGAGGGGCAAAGGGAGAGGGGCAGAGCAGACTCCCCACTGAGTGAGGAGCCCGAGGCAGGGCTTGATCTCACAATCCTCAGATCATGACCTGAGCCGAAATCAAGAGTCAATGCTTAAACCCTAACTGAGCCACCCAGGTGCCCCATAATACAGTAAATCTAAATAAAGCAAAAATCCATGAAATAGAAAACCAAAGAAACATAGAAAGGATTAAAAAAAAAAAACTAGACTGAATCTTTGGGAAGAAAATGATAAAATAAACTACACTCTAGAAACACTGGTCAAGAAAAAAAGAAAAGTCATAAATTAAAAATATTAAGAATGAAAAAGAAGACATTATAAAATGGTACAGAAAATTTAAAAATTGTAAGCACACAGTACAAATTTATACACCAACAAATACGAAAATTTACCAGAAATGATCATTTTTAGATACAAATTACAAAAAATATTTAAAGAGCTTTAGAAAAATCTGGAAAAAAACAATTTTAAAAACTGAATTAGTGGGGCACCTGGGTGGTTCAGTTGGTTGGGCATCTGCCTTTGGTTCAGGTCATGATCCCAGGGTCCTGGGATCGAGCTCCCTATTGGGGCTCCCTTCTCATCATGGGAATCTGCTTCTCCCTCTCCCTCTCCCTGCTCATGCTCTGTCTCTCTCTTAAATAAATAAATAAAATCTTTAAAAAAATGGAATTAGTAAGCAAATGTCTCCTTCCATAACAGATACCTATTCCAATAGTTTCACAGGGTAGTTTTTATAAACTTATAAGAAACAGATTACATAGATAAAGATTTTCACTGGTAAGAAAATAATAGTTGGGCCATCAAACACCTGCAGCAAACATTATTTTAATGAATAATCTCCTCATTTTAAGGTCAACTGATTAACAACCTTAATTCCATATATAAACCTTAATTCCCTTGTCCATATAATGTAGCATATTCACAGGTTCTGGGATTAGAACATGAACATCTTTGAAGGCCATTCTTCTGCCTACCTCAATCTTCTAAATCTTTTGTTAAATTTCTTCTTAGGAGCCTTCTAGAATTTGCTGTTTTGAAATAAATATTTTCTATAACATTTTCTAATTGTTACTTATACTATTCAGAAAACCTATTGGTTTTGACTTATATATCCTAGTTAGCACTCTGAAGGGTCTGACAACTTAAGGTCCTTCATTTTTCTTGTATTTTGGAAAATTCTCAGTCATTTTTTCAGATAATGAGATTAAACTTTCCCCAAATACAATCTATAAATTTAGTGCAGTTGCAATCGAAGTTCCAACAAAATTTTTCAGAGAATTTCATAAGCTGATTTGTGGAAGAGAAAATAGTCAAAAATATGAAAGATAACTTTAAAGAACAAAGGAGAAAGGAGAGAGTGGGGTACTTGCTTTACCAAATATCAAGACTTGTTATAAAAGTATAGTAATTGAGAAATACGGAATTGACATAGAACCTAAAAAATAGAATAGAATAGGGCCGCCTGGGTGGCTCAGTTAACTGTCTGATTTTGGCTCAGGTCATGATCTCAGGGTCCTGGGATTGAGTCCTGCATGGGCCTCCACACTCAGCAGGGAGTCTGCTTGTCCCTCTTCCTCCCCCTTTGCTCCTCCTCCCACTCATGTTTTCTCTCTCTCAAATAAATAAATAAAATCTTAAAAAAAAAATAGAATGGAATAGAAAAAAGAAGCCAAAGAGACTCATATATATGAAAACTTAGTATATGACAAAGATGGCATTATAATCTACTGTGAATAAATATATCATAATAATAATAAATGTTACTAACACATCATGCCTTTTCATATGGAAAAAAAAAGGTCCTATATAGTGCATCACAAATTTCAGATAGATAAAAGACTTAAACATTATAGCAAAACTTTAATGGAGAAAATATAGAATGTCTTTATGGCCTTGAAGATAATAGGACATGCATGGGAGAAGATTATTTGATTTGGGGGTGCCTGTGTGGCTCAGTCGTTAAGTGTCTGCCTTCCGCTCAGGTCATGATCCCAAGGTCCTGGGATCGAGCCCCGCATCGGGCTCCCTGCTCCACGGGAAGCCTGCTTCTCCCTCTCCCACTCCCCCTGCTTGTATTCCCTCTCTCGCTGTGTCCCTCTCTGTCAAATAAATAAATAAAATCTTTTTTAAAAAAAAGATTATTTGATTTGCAATGTAAGGATTAGGATACAGAATATATGAAGAACTGTAATTTAAGAATAAAAGATCAAATATCCCAATAGGAAAATAGGTAAAATAGACAATAAGAAGAGAAAAAAATGTCAATGGACCAGAAATATATGAAAATAAGTTCACTTCATAAATAATGAAAGAAATGCAGATTTTTTGATACATAAAACCACTGTCATACTATTTACACACATAATATTGTCAAAATATAAAAGATTTTCCCCTTTATATTAGTTAGCTCATTGTTGTAAATTTCATTTCATGTAAAAGAAAGCATTATAAAGAATTTATTATAAAGAGGGGGCCTAAATATTTTAAAAATGGGATGTGAATAGATTGTTAACTTTTCCCCAAACCAATCAAATGGTTTATTTAGAAGGTAAGGATAACTAACATTTCTCAACTTTGTTGAGCCTTCAAATTCAGTCATGCCAGTTCAACTATGCCAGGCAGAGGCAGCACTGACAACACTCTCAGGGGACTTTGAATTCTGACCCAAGAGTGCATCACTACAAGCACCATCATATCTATGAGAGCTTCCTCTTAATTCAGCAGCCCCCTCAGTCACACTGTGGAACCCCTGGGTTGGAAGAATCATTAAGCCATATGTAAAGATAATCATTGGATTATTGTTTGTTTGACGAGAACAGGTCTCAGCAAACTACAGTCTGTGGGCCAAATGCAACCTGTTGCCTGTTTTTGTAAATAAAGTTTTCTTAGAACACACCCATTCATTTACATATTATCTACAGCTGTTTTCATGGTACAAGTTAGGCAATTGCAATAGAGATTTGATAATATGCAAAGCCCAAAATATTACTACCTGAATCTCCCCAGAAAAGGTTAGTAGACTCTTGGTCTAAAATAAGATAACATTTTGCCTTCTAAATAAGCATACTGTAAACATATTTAAGAAGTTAGGTTTGGATTTCTAAGATAAGAATTAGCAGGGTGTTATTTCCTGCTTTTGCTGAATCAAAACAAAGCAAAGATACTCCATCTCCTTCTTTTAAGCACAATTCTTATTCCCTTGGCCAAAGAAGAGTAGAAGTGGATATTATTGGTTTCTTGTATGAGTGCCAATATTAATTCTACCACAAGAGTTCCAATGGTATTTTAAAACATACTTATAGTCTATCCTGCTAGGATAACACTTAAATATTCCCAATCGCTACCATTCATCTTACCCCTCTTAGACTTAACAACATAGGGTTGCCAGATTTGCAAATAAAAAATTAAGAAGCTTGTTAAATTTCAATTTCAGATAAACATTGAATAATTTTAATATAAGTATGTCCCATGCAATATTTGGGACATACTTATACTAAAAAAATTGTTTGTTGCTAATCTAAAATTCAAATTTAACTGGATACCCCATAATTTATCTGGCAATCCTACCACTATCCCAAAAGCTGAAATTTACCCTTCTACTGCTGTCCATGAACATTCCTGTGACAGATGAATTTTAGATGACTTTAACCAAACTTTTAGAATATACACTTACCTCTACCTTAAAGGCATATGGATAAAGAATCATCAATGGAATGGATGTTAAAGCTACTAGGTAAAAAGTTTATAGGAAATTGGATATATTCATGGTGCTCAAGTAAGATGATCCTGCTCACAGGGGAAAAATATAACTGTTTGATTTTTCCTCAAGGTCCATCGCTGAAAATGGGATGAGTAGACATTAAGTGGCCATGATATGAGGCAAAGTGAAATACAGAGCATTTTTGCCAAAATGTTTAACCTGAATCTATCCAAGCCCTTAGATAAGAGAATCCAAAACTGGAGTCCATGAATTTCTAAGGAGTCTGTGAATAGAATTTAGGGGGTTCATATCATTGGATGGGGAAAAGGTAAAGTCTCTAACTTCTAACAAAATTTAACATTTCCTTTACAAATGTAGACAACAGATAACAATAGGTTTAGCAATATCTGGGACTTTTGTCAATAGGAGAAATCACAGATATTTTTATAAAACCTTACGGTTGTGTATACACACACACACACACACACACACACAGTTTATACTCATCTTTGAAATAGAATCGGGTGGAGGCAGAATTTTGCTTACAGGTACTAAAATGTTTCAATTAACAAAATCCTACATTCCAAAAGACTTAGAATACATACTTTAATACCTATTGCAATGAAAGGCAGTATAGCATGGTATGACTTGGGAAATTACTTAACCCTTCTGTGCCTCTTTCCTCGTTTGCCCAATGGGGTAATAATAAAACCTGTTGTATGGGGTTGTTGTAAAGATTAAGAGAGATAACATCCGTAAAACCTTTTAGATGTGTGGATAGCACATAATAATCAGCATAAGGTATTTGTTATTAAAGCTAAATATTATAATTCTGATTATAAAATGTACAAGGTATAAAACCAAGCTAAGTAGAAGTTAAACCACGTGTACTTCTTTGATAATTTTTTTCTTCCCAACTGGAAATTGTGCCATAAATAAGTATTGGTTGAGCTATACCATACGTAGCTAAACAACCCACTTACATCTGTTCTCACAAACTGAACCCTCCTGAAATTACACAAGTTGTCTTTTGCAAATAAATAAAAAATAAAAATAAATTTAAAAAAACAATTGGTCTTTTGCATCATCAATTTCTTTGCCTTTATCTGATTATTTCCATTAGCATGCAAACGTGTCTTAATATAACTCACTTTAAGAAATCCTTCCACTTGCCATCCCAGCAATCAACCACTTTTTCAGTCCCTTCCACTTTTTTACTCTGCTTACTGCAACACTCTTCTGAAAAGTTATCTTATACTTCCTGTCTCCTGTTCCCTACCTCCCTCGATTCTCTCGAATCAGATTTTCATCTCTACCACACCACCCAAAAGTTTCTTATCAATGTCACTGACTGACATCTTGTCAAGGCCAATGATAACTCTCCATTGTTTTCCGATTTTAATCTTCAGCAGCATTTGATATATTCATTCCCTCCTTCTTACAACATTTACTTCTCTGAGCTCTGTGCCTTAACAATTACCTATTTCTTCTCAGCTCCGTTAGTTCATCCTTCCTTAACTAGGCCTCTGGATACTGAAGAATCCCAAGTTCTGTCATCTGCCTTTCTCTACCTACCTTCCACATCTTTAGTTATCTGAACCATTACCATAGTTTCAAATACTATCTAAATACTAATAGTTATCAGACTTGTATCTCTCACCCGGACCTCTTCACTTGTATATCTAATTGCCTACTCAACATCTCCACTTAATTATCTAATGGCACATAGATAGTTCCCTCACCTCAGTCTTCCCCATTTCAGTAAATGGGGCCAAGATTTTGGGCTCAGACCAAATAAGACACATTCTCCATTCTTGTTTCTCCTTAACACCCAAAGTCCAATCCAACACTATATTTTGTCAGGTCTACTTCCAATATATATCCTGAATCTTATTATTTCAATTATTTCCACTCTTCCAACTCTTTAACATCGTCCGTGCAAATCAATTTCTGCCTGAACACTTCAGCAGCTTCCTAAGTAGTTTCATATTCTCCTACAGCCCCTCCTCCACATAGGAGTCAGCATTCACCTCCAATATCAAAATTCCCCAATACTTCTAAAAGTAAAATACAAACTCCTTACCATGCTTCATAAAACTCTCCATGATCTCCCCATCAGTCATCATACTCAAGCCATGATGACCTTATTTGTTCTGTCCCTTAAATGTACCACTCTTATTTCAGGACCTTTGTAATTGCTTTTCCTTCTTACAAAGCTCTCCCACCACATGTTCACGTGACTGGATCTTTCTCATCATTCAGAGCACCACTCTAATATCACTTCTTTGGAAGTTGCCTTATCAACAAAAATCAACCCCCAGCCATTTTCTGAAACAATATCCTACCTTCATGTCCTTGATAGTAAGTACCTGAAATTAACAGTACCTGAAATTATCTTATTCATTTGCTTATGTTTTATTTTCTATCTTCCTCCTCTTTAAGATCTTTAAGGCAAGAACTCAGTCTTGCATACCTCTAAATTCTACACTTCCTAGTGTGCTTGGCAGATAGTAGGTACTCAAATAAATACATGCCATTAAATGTGAAATTTAAAGTGTTAGGGGATGGGTATTGAGGGCATGTATTGCATGGAGCACTGGGTGTTATATGCAAACAATGAATCATGGAACACTACATCAAAAACTAATGATGTACTGTATGGTGACTAACATAACATGATAAAATAAAATTAAATTAAAAAACCAGATGTCAAAGACAAATGTTCACAAATAACTTGGGAAGGTAAATAGACCACTCTCTGAAGCTAATATTTTATAATCAAAGCATACTATATCAGAAAAATGAACTTTAAGAAACAATGTATTTTGGTCCATCTGGACTTGACTATAATCCAAATAAATGTGTTTATTTATCAAAAAAAAAAAAAAACCCAAAATAAAGTGTTAGGGGAACTTGACATTCAAATGGATACTTGGAAATTCAGAGTTTGAATTTAAGCAAGTAGTAATTGTAGAAACACAAAATTTCCAGTCCCTGGCATAGAGGTAGGTATAAACAATATTGTTCTAAGAAAACACACTTGGGAGGGGAAAGGGGCAGAAATTCTTAAACAGGAGAACACAGGTGAATGGTCTGAGAGAAGTAAAACCAGAGGAGTTCACAAAAACCAGATGGCTTTCCAAAGTAATTAAGTACTGGCAAATATTACAGAAAAATTAAGGAGGATAGAAAAAAAGCCAGTGATTTTAATAACTAAGGGGCATTATTACTCTTTTCAACATTTAGTAAATTAACTGTATTAAAAAGATGAAAGAATAATCTTAAATGAAATCTGAAATCCTGGAACATCTGTAATGTGTGGTTAACATTTCAGAGGGGCAGCTCTTGCACAGTAGGTTTCAGTCAGAGCTAAATGAAGCAAGAGTCACGGAGTCTAATTGTGGCAGAAGTCAGTTAAGGGGTTGAGCAATGACTGTGTGGTGAGGAAGTTAAGGCAGAGAATAAAAATTCTTCTTCTGAGTTCTTTAGCAACAAAAATATAACACTGGGAAGGTTTGTCAAGGGAATAGAAGAGTTATGGAAGGATTTCTGCTAGGACAGAGGAATAAGCATAAAGGGGAGAGAAGCCAATGTATAGTAAATTGCAAGAAAGGGGGGAGGTCTACCTGAGATAATGGAATGGGATAGAACCAGAGAAAACAAATGAGGGGTTAGACTAGAAAAGAGAAAGGAGTTAGTGTAGCAATCATTCTTCCTCCTTTCACTTTTATTATTAATCAATGAGCAAACATAAATGTCTACCAGTGTCTGTCACACTGGAGGTGGTCAATAAATCTTAGTCTATCCCCACATCCATGCCCATATTTTTCTCACCAGAATTCAATCATCCTTCAAGTATGTTTGAGAATTTAGTGTGCCAGTTCCTCAGACTGCCAGAACCCCCTGGTTTTCTCAGCTTTCCTTTTCTTTTTTTAATTTAATTTTATTTTTAAGTAAACTCTACACCCAACGTGGGGCTCAAACTCACAACCCCAAGATCAAGAGTCATATACTCTACTGTAAACTGAGCCAGCCAGGCATCCCTCTCAGCTTTTCTTGAATGACCCAAACCAGGGCCCTTCTTGACAAAGAGAAGGTGGTTCGTCAGTAGTAAATCCTTTTATATGGCTGAAGACACCATGCCACTCACCACCAATTGTTCCCATTCCTAAGTCATGTATGAAGCTCAAGGTAAATACTAAAGAAACACAGCTAGCATTTATTATTAAGTTCCTACTGTGGAGTTCAGAATGTGTCAAGCACTATTCCTAGCCCTTTGTATATTAATTATATTAATTATAATTGTAAGATTAATCATGTTAATCATTAATGCTCACATAATCCTAGTATTCTCATTTAGTAAATAAGAATCCCCAGGCACAGAGATTATCTTACTCAGTATTTACAGTGAGAGGCAAAGTAGGGATTTGAACCCAGGAAGTCTGGCTCTTAACCTCTGGATTCTACTGCCTTCCTGAACCATGCATGAAAGGACAAATATCTCCATTGCCTTGGAATCTGCTCCTTTGCTCTAAGCAGACAAGTTGCATAAATTCTCAGGAAGTCTATTTTTCAAGAGCTACTTCAGAAAACATTTATGAAGTTTAAACTCTAGACAACGTAATTTTTCTCATTTATAGATGATCATCCTCCATGACTCAACATGCATACTCAAGAGTCCATTTTTATCAATCAGACTGAGTGGGGAAGGATCAGAGCTAGACTGCCTTCACATGCTCAAGCTTTCATGTTTCTCACAGTACATTATTAAAACTATCCGAACAATAAAAATCTACCAATGTGTAATAATTATTATGATGAAGAATATATGATGTCTTGACTGACTAGACTAGTATTTAATCATTCTTCTTTTTACTAAAGACTATCTATGTTAATCAGAAGCAAATATTTATAGACACACAATTGGATCCCCCAAATCAGTGGCTATAATCCACATTGGCTATTACCTGAATTGTTTTTTTAATTATTTCCCCTATATCCCCATCCCACCTCAACTATTTTAAGTTGTGAAGCTTTGGGATTTAAGAGTTAATTTCAATATAAGATGAATTAAACATGGTTCCTGGATCAAGATTAGATGAGCTAATTACTTATGGACTAGCCTAGATACTTTGTTCTCTAATCAGAAAAAAGCCAAATGGAATAATCACTTTCAATATTTTGAAGGCCTCTGACATAAAAGCTATCATGGTGCAGTTTTCCTATTTGCATTTTCTGCTATAGGAATTCATAATGTAGAGCCTGTATGCAGTCATACTTAAAATTTGATATAAGGTATTATGAAATACCTAATCCAGAGTAATTCATTTATGAGCTTTAAAAAAAAGCTAAGCACAAGTAATATTTTTTAAAGTTTTATACCACAAATAAATGATTTTTATAAAAGGAATGTATGGCTTTTATACTGCTAGCATGACTACAAAAAAAATTCCATATAAATTAAAGATTTAAAAGTAAAAAAGTTAAAATACTAGGGTAAAAATATTCCTTTTTTTTTTCCTTTTTCAAGTTTTTATTTAAATTCCAACTAGTTAACATATGGTATAATATTAGTTTCAGGAGTAGAATTTAGTGATTCAGCACTTACATACACACCCAGTACTCATCACAACAAATGCCCTCCTTAATACCCATCACCCATAGAACCCCCACCCACCACCACCCCTCCAGTAACCTCAGTTTTTCTCTATAGTTAAGAGTCTGTTTCCTGGTTTGTTCCCCACCCCCCACCGCGTTCACCTGTTTTGCTTCTTAAATTCCACATGAGTGAAATCATATGGTATTTGTCTTTCTCTGACTTATTTTGCTTAGCATAAGAGTCTCTAGCTCTATCCATGTCATTGCAAATGGCAAGATTTCATTCTTTTTATGGCTGAGTAATATTCCACTGTATATATATATACCCCATTTTCTTTATCCATTCATCATTTGATGGACATTTGGTCTCTCTGCATAATTTGGTTATTGTTAATGCTGCTATAAACATCGTGGTGCATGTATCTCTTTGGATCAGTACTTTCTGTATCCTTTAGGTAAATACCTAGTAGTGTAATTGCTGGATCATAGGGTAGTTCTATTTTTAACTTTTTGAGGAACCTCCATACTGTTTTCCAGAGTGGCTGCACCCATTCCCATCAACAGCATAAGAGGTTTCCCTTTCTCTGCATCCTCGCCAACACCTGTTGTTTCCTGGGTTGTTAATTTTAGCCATTCTGACTAGTGTGAGGTGATACATCATTGTAATTTTTATTTGTATTTTCCTGATGATCAGTGATACTAAGCATCTTTTCATGTGTCTGTTAGCAATTTGTATGTCTCCTGTGGAAAAATGTCTATTCATGTCTTGTGCCCATTTTTAATAGGATTATTTGTTTTTTGGGTGTTTTTTGGGTTTTTTGGGTGTTCAGTTTTATAAGTTCTGTATCTGTATCTGGATACTAAGCCTTTATTGGGTATGTCATTTGCAAATATCTTCTCCCATGCTGTAGGTTTCCTTTTAGCTCTTTTCTAAAAGATTTTATTTCTTTATTTACTTTAGAGTGAGAGCGAGAGATAAAGAAAAAGAGAGAGAGAGGGAGGGAGTGCATGAGCAGGGGGAGGGGAAAAGGAGAGGGAAAGGGAAGACTCCACACAGAGCGTGGAGCCCTATACAGGGTTCAATCTCACGACCCTGAGATCATGAACTGAGCCAAAATAAGAGTAGGACACAACTGACTGAGCCACCCAGGCGCCCTGCCTTTTAGGTTTGTTTGTTGATTGTTTCCTTCACCCTGCAGAAGCTTTGTATCTTGATATAATCCCAATAGTTTATTTTTGCTTTTGTTTCCCTTGCCTCAGGAAACATATCTGGTAAGAAGTTGTTATGGCCAGCTGATGTCAAAAAGGTTGCTGCCTATGTTCTCCTCTAGGATTTTGATGGTTTCCTGTCTCACATTTAGGTCTTTCATCCATTTTGAATTTATTTTTGTGTATGGTCTAAGAAAGTCGTCCAGTTTCATTCTTTTGCATGTTACTGTCCAGTGTTCCCAACACCATTTGTTGAAGAGATTGTCTTTTTTCCACTGGATATTCTTTCCTGCTCTGTCGAAGATGAGTTGACCACATAGTTCTGGGTTTTCTATTCTTTCCATTGATCTATGTGTCTGTTTTTGTGCCAGTACCATACTGTCTTTCTTGATCACTATAGCTTTGTACTTGAAGTCTGGAATTGTGATGCCTCCAGCTTTTCTTTTCTTTTTCAAGACTGCTTTGGCTATTCAGGTCTTTTGTAGTTCCATACAGATTTTAAAACTGTTCTAGCTCTGTGAAAAATGCTGGCAGTGTTTTGAGAGGGATTGCATTAAATCTGTAGATTGCTTTGAGTAGTATAGACAATTTAAGAATATCTGTTCTTCCAATACTTGAACATGAAATGTTTTTCCATTTCTTTGTGTCATCTTCAATTCGTTTCATCAGTGTTTTATAGTTTTCAGAATACAAATCTTTTACCTCTTTGGTTAGGTTAATTCTTAGGTATCTTATGGTTTTTGGTGCAATTGTAAATGGGATTGATTCCTTGATTTCTCTTTCTGCTGCTTCATTATTGGTGTATGGAAATGCAACAGATTTCTGTACATTGATTTTGTATCCTGCAACATTACTGAATTTGTGTTTCAATTCTAGCAATTTTTTGGTGGAATCTTTTGGGTTTTCTACATATAGTATCATGTCACCTGAAAATAGTGAAAGTTTGACTTCTTCCTTGCTGACTTGGATGCTTTCTATTTCTTTTTGTTATCTGATGTGGCTAGGACTTCCTGTATTATGTTAAATAACAATAGTGAGAGTGGATATCCCTGTCTTGTTCCTGACCATAGAGGAAAACTAGGGGGAAAATATTCTTATACTCTTAGAATGTGAAAATTTTGCTAGCATGATACAAAACCAAGAACCTATTCTTTAAATAGTGACAGCTGGGGGTGCCTGGGTGGCTCAGTCATTAAGCATCTGCCTTCGACTCAGGTCATGATCCCAGGGTCCTGGGATTGAGCCCCGCATCGGGCTCCCTGCTCCGCGGGAAGCCTGCTTCTCCCTCTCCCACTCCCCCTGCTTGTGTTTCCTCTCTCACTGTGGTCTCTCTCTGTCAGACAAATAAATAAAATCTTTAAAAAAAAAAACACAAAAAAATTAAAAAATTAAAAATAAAAAGTGACAGCTGATTAAATAGAAATTTAACTAATATATGCCAAAGGACATTAGAAAATCTAAAAGATGAATTACAAACAGGGAGAAATGTATTATATTTCTATGTGAAAGATAATTTAAATATACTTAACCCAAAAAGAATGTTCACAACTCAAAAAGAGAAGATGAGGGGCGCCTGTGCGGCTCAGTCGTTAAGCGTCTGCCTTCGGCTCAGGTCATGATCCCAGGGTCCTGGGATCGAGCCCCACATCGGGCTCCCTGCTCGGCGGGAAGCCTGCTTCTCCCTCTCCCACTCCCCCTGCCTGTGTTCCCTCTCTTGCTGTGTCTCTCTCTGTCAAATAAATAAATAAAATCTTTTAAAAAAAGAGAGAGAGAAGATGAACATAGCTAATTGGGTAAAGTTATGAGTGGGTAAATTACAAAAGAATTACAAGTAACCAATAAACATACAGAAATATATTTAATTGCACTTACTAATCAAACAACAGATTTGTTTAAGTAAGATCATTTTTTAATCCATCAGGCTGACACAGGTGAATATAAGTGAGAATGTAGGGAATGGCACATTAATTCATCTTTGGATACAATGTAGGCAGGCTTAAGCTCCTTGTTGAGCTATTAGGTAGTGTCTGTGGAAGAATTAAATGTGGATATTATTTGTTGTAATAATTCTAATTCTAGGTGATCATACTCAGTATGACTGTAAGTGTGCTTCCTTCACCCCCTCCTCTCTCTCTCCTCCTCCAGCTCTTTAGTTGTGATGCTTCTCCTTTTCTGCCAGGGCAGTGATTTGCTGTCCTCCAGGGAAAGTATACAGTTCTTTGGTCACTTCACCGGAGGCAGAGCAGATAAGTTTAACTCAGGAGCTATTTTACCTCATGTTAAAACCATCTTCTCAAATTTAGCCTAATCAATAGCAAAAGAGAGACTGTATTTCAATTCCTGCCTGGCTCCTGGGTCTACTTATCAAATTATGTATTTATGTATTTATCAACATCTAAAGGAGGAGTTACTAAATCCCCAAAAACCTAACATAATAGAATACATATGGCTGTGAAAAGTGGTCATGTACTGATGTGGAAACAGGCCTATGGTATAGTAAATAATAAAACAAATTACAGAATATTACTTTAAAAAAGAAAGCATGTATTTATCTTTTGTGTGTGTATATATGTATACATATATATATGAATACACCTAAAAAATGTTACTAACAGCAGTCATTCTGGGGAATAGTTTTGACTGGGAGACTTTCATTTTATACTTTATAAATTTCTGTAATCTTACAGATTATTTATTCACTTATAGGATAACTGTTGCATTTAAAAAAATGAATGAAAAACATTAGTTCATGTGAATTTCATCAAAATAGGGTGACCAGGTGACCACATGGGGCCTTGATTCTTTCATTTCACTGTTGCAAACAATATGTCTCCATAATGGGAAATGTGTGCAAAAATAATCCCCTGACTATTAAAAAATAAGGTCATTTGCACATGGATTTACTGAGGTGAAAATCCTGGAACAATGGTTAATATTTTAACTATAAGAAACTTTGTCGACGAGGCATAAAATAGTGAACAAAAACAATGACTAAATTTCACAATACATGATGTAAAAATAGATTTAAACATTTAAAATACTAGAGTTTAATTTTAAAGTTAGTTTTTAAGAGTCACATCCATTGTGCTTCACAGGGCCAGGACCTGGTGGGATTAACAATGGGCAGGATATCGGTTAAAACTGTCAGTGTATAGAGGGGGAGGCACCTTCTGACCACACCCTCACTGAGCATTATGCAGATCAGAGAGAGCTATACAGGCTCTGATTTCCCCCAAGGATTGATGAATAAGTACAAAATAATAGGAAGTGACAGTAAACAGATGACTGACGTCTAATTTAATGTCATTTAAAGAGACAATATACCTTAAATCAATCTTCAGAAATTACAGGTTACAAATAACAGAAATGTGTTTTTATCATTTTAGTTCGCTAATATAAATTTCCTTGGGGAGGAAAGGAGATTATTGGCTATATAATATATTTAAGAGATATGTTAATTTAGGGTAATTTGTTTCTTACCTTTAGTAATTTAACTAATACAAGAAATATATTATTATAAACACTTAGGCAATTATATATAAAGATGCAAATTTATATATACAATATTTTTAAATATTCATGTCATATAAATAAAAGTTAAGCAAGAGGTTTTAATAGTTATATATTTAACTGATGAATATTCAATGAATATGGATAAGTTCTTTCATCAAATCCATGTCCAAAATTCCACATTTAAAAAAATAAAATTGTCTAAAGCAAATTCAAACATGTCCAAATAACTAAAATATAAATTTTTGTTCAATACTAGTAATCTAGAGATTACGTTATGTGTGTATATTGATATGATATATACACATGTATGTTGTGTGTATAGATACTCACAAAATCCCCAATTAGACAAAATGTTTTGATCTTTTTTTTTTTTTAGCTTCCATTTTAAACTTGTCAGCCACTTCTCTGCCTATAAATGGAGGCAGCAAATCTCCTTAGAGCAAGCCTTTATCTGTTCTGGAAAGAAGCTCTGGAGTGGCCCTTGTTAGTTTCATAAACATAAGGCAAATAGACGGTTACTGCTCCAGGAGAAGGGTGTCACACAGTCCTATCTCTGTCTTGACAAAACTGCCTATCCTATACTATGCAGAGCCAAGGAACATCTAGGGCAGACTTGCAATTCCTGGCCCCTTCCCTTTAGAGGTATTAGCGCTGTTAGTACAGCTTCACTAATGCAATGAGATGGTCCCCACTGAGATGTGTTAATAGGAAAGGACACCAAGAAACTTCAAAAGAGAAGAATTCCAGGGAAACACTGGAATTCCTACTAATCTGGGCAGAAGGGCGTTATAACTATTAATATAAATAATATGAAATAATATGAATATTATTTTCCCCTTGTGGCAGGGGTCATAGAAAATTTAAAAAATGGATAGATGGATGATTGATGGAGGATTACACACACATAAACTTCCTAATTCTTCTGAATGTTTATGAAAGTTTAAAATCAATTATTAATTTGTAACATAAATCTTGAGGTGAATCTGTGCTGTAAAAGCTTATAACTCTTGAACTCAGATTAGAATCCATAATGCATTGTGATACTACTTTGCACCCTTGAGAACTTTGACCTACTCAGCTGCAGTTGTGGACAGTATCTGTTTGCAAAAGGGGCAGATCTACTCCTCAGAGTCCAAACTACTTAAGAACTCTAGCTTGGGGGCGCCTGGGTGGCTCAATCGTTAAGCGTCTGCCTTCCGCTCAGGTCATGATCCCAGGGTCCTGGGATCAAGCCCTGCATCAGGCTCCCTGCTCAGCGGAGAGCCTGCTTCTCCCTCTCCCACTCCCCCTGCTTGTGTTCCCTCTCTCACTGTGTCTCTCTGTCAAATAAATAAATAAAATCTTAAAAAAAAAAAAAAAAAACCAACTCTAGCCTGGCCACTTAGCTCCCTGCAGACCTCACTTGTGCTGAAATGACAAGTGGATGTCATAAAACCAAATTGTTCGTGCCAAATCAGCTAAGGCAGCTGTATGCCATAATCCCAAGGCAGCTGCTTCATATTTCATGCAGCAGAAACACCTCCAGCCATCCCAGCACTCATCTCTAGATAAGCCCAGAAGAGTGCCGTGAGTGCTGGCCACTCAAAGACTTAACTGTCCCAAGTGGACAGAAATGGTATGTGGCTTTTAGTTTTGAAAGACCTATCCCATTTTCCCTCCCTTAAATCTCAAGTACAAGCCTAGATTCTGTGCTGATTGGGTTTCCTGCTTCTACTCTCAGCATGGCCAGAGTGGTCTTTCCAAAGTATAAATCAGATTGTTGCATGCCCAGCAGTAAAATAATTCCACTCATTCTCAGTCTTTGGTGGATTTTGTTTCACTAAATGCCTTTAATAATTAGCATAAGATTCAAAATACATTTCTCTCAGAAACATTATAAATGGGGTGAGAAGGGCAATAAGGAAGAACCCTTCCCCTTCCGCATTGAACCTGCAACAAGGAAAGGGAAGGGTAGAAAAAAAAGATGGGGAGGTACACTGAAATGTTAACATTTTACACAAGTGTCTAAAACAAGCAACTCTCATTTCTACAAAGATAAAGAAATTATGGCAAGAAAGTGGGTAAGATGTCTTTGGATCTGTGTTGATTTACACATTTGAAAATAGGTCTATGGGGCGCCTGGGTGACTCCGTCAGTTGAGCGTCCAACTCTTGATTCTGGCTCAGGTCATGATCTTGGGGTCCTGGCATTGAGCCCTGCTTCGGGCTCCCCACTCAGCAGGGAGTCTGCTTGTCTCCCTCTCCCTCTGACCCCCCCACTCACACTCTCTCTCTCAAATAAATATGTAAATCTTAAAGAAAAAGAAAATAGTAGGTCTACCTAGAAATACAAGCTGAATTATATGAACTTCAAAATGATTTTAATGAAATAATGAAAAGACAAATTCTTAGATTTTCTGAATTGAAGGGCTATAAGCAATTTAAGTAACTTTTGAAAACTTATCTTAGTGAATAAAATCACAAATGGATTGAGTATACACGTATACAAAGGAATAGCACAAAGTAGTCCACAAATAATCCATCTGCAAATTAGACATATAATAGAAAACCAGGAGTAACTGTAAGAAAAGATCCAGATGCTGTCACTAGAAACTGCATCTTACAGAGAAAAATAATGCACTTCTACATGTGTCATTCCAATGATTGTACAATGAAACCACTCCGTTAAAGAATTAATTTACTGGAAGACAGGATACTTTAAAAATAAGTAATAAAACACATACTGTTATAAATGATCCAACATTTGATTTACATATGTACAATACATGTGTTCCTTCCTAACTCTAAAAAATAAAAATCACTAAAGTTATACTACTTCATTTTTGTAGAAAAAAATTATTAGAAAAATATGTAAGTGGAATTCAACTAAAAAATAGTTACTTTTATAATGTATACTCTACATTTCTGTTCATATCTTCTAACAAAGATTGTGTGTTCAACCTGTATTTATCAATTGGCTATTATTTGAAAATCTGTTACATATTTCAAAGAAATATCAGCAATACCAGATGCAGACATACCTCCTCTCTAAAGTATGTTCCCACTAAATGTAGAAAGTTTTCATATTGCATTTTAATCTTTTAGTCTTTTACTTTAAAAAATCAGTCATAATCTAAAGATCCCCAAAGTAGAAAATACACAGGTGTAATTATAGAAAGATTATTTTTAGTTAATAAGGACATAGGAAGAGAAATGAGATAGCATTTCTTTTTTTTCTTTTTAAAGATTTTATTTATTTATTTGACAGAGAGAGACACAGCGAGCGAGGGAACATAAGCAGGGGGAGTGAGAGAGGGAGAAGCAGGCTTCCTGCCGAGCAGGGAGCCCGATGTGGGGCTCGATCCCAGGACCCCGAGATCATGACCTGAGCCGAAAGCAGACGCTTAACGACTGAGCCACCCAGGCGCTCCTGAGATAGCATTTCTAATGTGTACTGCAGTTCTCACAAAAGCCAAAACACAAAGAAATTAATGCAATTGGTTTACACACTGGTACAAAAATATAAGATACTATAATCATCACCATTGTTATTCTTTTCCCCAAAAGTTTTTCTCTTGATAGTCTACGGATAAATGTTTAAAGGAAAAAGATTAAAGCAATGATTTCCTTTTCAAGTCCTATTTTCTGTTTCTCATTTCCAGTTACTACCTAAATGTAGCAGAAGACTGTTTTCCTTAAACAGGTATCACTTTTTTTAAACATTGTTATTAAAATGTTGCCTTGATTTTTATATTTCCTGACATCAGGTTATTTGGGCTATATTTACTGCTCAGTGTCCAATGACATTTGCAGAGGGCTTCAAACTGAATTCTACCTTTTATCGTATCAGCACATATGTACTTTCAGAAAAAGAAAAAAAAAGGGTCACAATAAGATGTAACAACTAAATGTCAAACAAGTGATAGGTTAGAAAGGATTAAAAATTCAGAGTCTAACTTGGAATAACATTAATAAAATTGATAGAAGTACTTCAAACCTATATTCTGACTTTCAGCATAAAGCTTTCCACTTTCATCCCCCTTCCCTCACTCCCATCAGTTGGTATATTGGTTGTGAACCAAAACTGGAAAATACCCAAATTCTGCGGCAAGATCCAGAATTTTCTGTAAAATTTGGTAGATAGATAATCTTGCTGAAATTGGACAGAATTTTCTGAGCTTCTGAGGAACCATTTTAAAGTAATGAGGCTGATTCTCATGCATGGCTTGAAGAAGCAGGGAGGGGATGATCACAGCAAGGACAAGTCTAGACAAGCTTTAACCTGGAGCAACAGTGCTCCAAAGGCTGGCCAGCCCCGAGGCCTCAGATGGCGCTAAAGAAATGCACACGGGCACACGCACACGCACACGCACACACAGCCCACATCAGAAACAAATGATTGAGAGTAAAAAAAAACAAACGTTGCATTAAAAAAATTTAGAATAAAGATTTTGCAATAAATTTGGATTTAAAAAACTGTACGTGAGATTAAATTTGCAAAACAAAACATAACCAGTTAAAAGAAGCTAGAGGGGATAAACACGTCAACAAGATTTTTTTTTTTAACTGACCTCCAAAAGGTTTTCAAGAAAGTAGAGAAGGTTCTCATGATACTTCAAACTAGCGGAGTATCAGAATCATCTGTAGAGCATGTTTAATAAACTAGACTCCTGGTTCTCCCTCAGACTGGCTGAATATGAATTGAGCAGAGGTCGGGCCTATGTGATTCTAATGCTGTCAGGCTTGGAAACCACTTACCTCAAGACGTTGCTGAAGGTATATTTAGTGTATCTAAATAGATAATTGAAAGAAAGGTTACTAAAGAGTTAAAGTTAGTTAAAGAATCTGATTTATTCTAAGAGAAAAATTTGAACAAGAGTTTTTACTCTTTCATTAGCTTATCAATAAGTGTATATTGAGTAACAACTAAGGAAAAGGCACTGTTTTACAAAGGTGGCAACCAACACTATGTGAGAAAAGAGAGATAATTAGTAATAGCAATAACAGCAGCTACTGTAATTAAAATTTAAAAATTGAATTGAAAATAATAGCAGCTAACATAAGTGTTTCCATGTACCAGTCCCTGTTCTAAACACATAAATATTACCATTTTTAAGTATTATCTCATTTTTTTAAGTGTTTGCAAGTATTATCTCACAAGGGCCCTGTTATTATCCCCTTTTTACTGATGAGAAAACTGAAAAGCAGGGGTTAACTAACTTGCAAAAGACCACAAAGCTGGTTAACCAGTATAGTTTAGACTTGAATCCAGAAAATCTGACCTCAGCACCCATGTTCTTAAACAGTATAATACATTGGCTTAGCCAGAGAATGAAAAAGTTGCTATAAAGATATGCCATGAACTTTGAGTGAACAGGAGTAAAAATTTGATACCACTATTCCTATATTCTAAGCCCATTTCAAAATCACAACTGAAAATAATTTAATTTCCTTGACACAAATGACATATTCATACAAAATTCATACCACAGGTAAGACACTCAGTAAGGATTCTTATATGTAATTGCTGACGCATTTGGAAGGTTCTCTGAAACATACAATGGACAATATTTATCTAGATATTAACTCCTAATGAAAATTCTTATCCTCATAGTATGTTCTTGATTAAACTATTTCTGATACTTACCACTAAGTTTTTTGCCAAATTTGACAAAAATTACTTTTTGTATTTCTAAAAATTTAAATTCAACATACAAAGATGAAAATGTTGGGGTGCCTGGGTGGCTCAGTTGGTTAAGGGTCTGCCTTCACTTCAGGTCATGATCCCAGAGTCCTGGGATCAAGTCCCGCATCAGGCTCCTTGCTCAGTGGGAAGCCTGCTTCTCCCTCTGCCTGCTGCTCCCTCTGTTTGTGCTCTCTTTCTCTCTCTCTCTGACAAATAAATAAATAAAATCTTTAAAAAAAATTAAAATTAAAGATGAAAATGTTGCCATTTAGGATATTCAAACAAATACAATTAAGGTAAATTCCAAACAGTTTTGAACAAAGCAGTATTGTTAAATTAACCTAACAAGACTAAAGACTGTATTGCAGTCTAGTACTAGAGACTTGTAATTTCTGATATCTGTTTTTCAAATCTGATGCAACATATTATAATTACATTTTGTATTTTGTATTAAAATTTTATGTAAGACAAATATAACTTTATATATAATTTTATATATAATTTTAGAGATTCTACACAAGTACGATTTTTTTTAAGTAAGCTTTACACCCAACGTGGGGCTTGAACTCATAACCCCAAGATCAAAAGTCCCATGTTCTACTGGCTGAGCCAGCCAGGTACCCCTCTACAAAATATGATTTTTAAGTTAATGTTTAAAATCTATTTTGAATGTACAAAGGACCATTTGAATAAGAAGACATTCAATTAACAGGTATATGGAAATGTTTCACCTCAAGAGCAATACAGTAAGTGCTAATAAAAATAATGAAATATGTAAATATTAAACTATCAAATATTAAAATATTAATTCCAGATCCTGAAATAGTTACATTGATACAACCCTCTGAAAAACTTATCAGGAGCTCTATATACTTATAAACTTACACAATAATTTTCATTCTAGACATTATCCTAAGTAAATAATTACAAAGAATTTTATTGCAGGAAAAGAAAAAAATGTAATTGTATTACAATAGGAGAATGGTTATTAAGTACAGTGTATTAGTCAGGGTTCACCAGAGAAACAGAACCAATAGGATATATATATAGGTAGATAGCAAGAGATTTATCAGGAGGATTGATTCACATCATTATTAAGGCTGAGAAATCCTATGATCTGCCATCTATAAGCTGGAGGTCCAGGGAAGTTTATGGCGGTTCCGGTCCAAACCAGAAGGCCTGAGAACCAAAGAAGCCAATGGTATAAGTCCCAATCTGAGTCGTACGGTCAGAGAACCAGGAGCAATGATGTTCCACGGAAAGAGAAGGTGAATATCCTAACTTAAGCAAGAGAGTAAATTTGCCCTTCTTCTGTCTTTTTGTTCTTTTCAAGCCTTCAGTGGATTAAATAATGCCCACCTACACTGGTGAGGGCAATCTTCTTTATTCAGTCTACCCATTCAAAGCTACTCTCCCCTGGAAACACCCTCAGAGACAAATGGAAATAACATTTTACCAGCTCACTGAGCATTCCTTAGCTCAGTCAGATTGACACATAAAATTAAACATCATAGGGGCGCCTGGGTGGTTCAGTGGGTTAAGCATATGCCTTCGGCTCAGGTCATGATCTCAGAATCCTGGGATCGAGCTCCACATCAGGCTCCCTGCTCAGCAGGAGAGTCTGCTCCCTCTCCCTCTGCTCTTACCCCCGCTTATACTCACTCCGTACCTCAAATAAATAAATAAAATCTTTAAAACAATTTTTTTTAATTAACCATCATATACAATATGGCATAAGCATAATTAGCTCCCTTACCATTGCTCAAAAGTATCACTATTATTTGATTAATATGTCACAGAAGGTATGCCTATGTGGTAAAAATGAGGAGAAATGGGAATCTTATAAACTGCTGATGAAAGTGTAAACTGACATAATAGCCATGTAATGTAAAAATGGACAATAATTGACAAAAATGTGCATACTCATTTTACAATTTTGTTTCTAGATATATTAGACAGAAATATATTCTTTTTAGAAGAAACACACTTTAAATATATTAAAGACACAATAGGTTAAAAGTAAAAGGATCAAAAACAATATCTTATGATAACACAGTGAAAAACTGCAGCAGTTATATTAAGATAAAACTAAGTAGACTTCTGAACAAAGGCTATTAGCAGTAATAGAGAAACAATACTGATTTTAAAAAGTCAATGCATCAAGAAAATACAACAATTCTAATAGAATCAATGTCCACAATAGCCACAGTATGAAAAGAGCCCAGATGTCCATAAACTGATGAATGGATAAAGAAGATACAGTATATATATATACAATGGAATATTAGTCAGCCATCAAAAAATGAAATCTCATCATTTGCAATGACGTGGATGGAACTAGAGGGTATTATGCTAAGTGAAATAAGTCAATCAGAGAAAGATAATTATCATATGATTTTACTTATATGTAGAATTTAAGAAACAAAACAGAAGATCATAGGGGAAGGGAGGGGAAAATAAAGTAAGATGAAATCAGAGAGGGAGACAAACCATAAGAGACTCTTAACTGTAGGAAACAAACTGAGGGTTGCTAGAGGGGAGGTGGGTGGGGGATAGGTTATCCTGGTGATGGGCATTAAGGAGGGCATGTGATGTAATGAGCACTGGGTGTTATATGCAACTGATGAATCACTGACCTCTATTTCTGAAATGAATAATATACTACATGTTAATTAATTGAATTTAAATAAAATTTTTAAAAAATAAAGTAACATAAAAAAAGAAAATATAACAATTCTAAATTTTTTTTTAAGATTTTATTTATTTATTTGTCAGAGAGAGTGACAGAGAGAGAGCACAAGCAGGGGGAGCAGGGGAGAGAAGCAGGCTTCCCGCTGAGCAAGGAGACCGATGCGGGACTCAATCCCAGGACACTGGGATCATGACCTGAGCCAAAGGCAGACGCTTAACCAACAGAGCCACCCAGGAGTCCCTAAATGTTTTATTAAGATTTTATTTTTAAGTAATCTCTACACCCAACATGGGGCTTGAACTTATAACCCCAAGATCAAGTCATATGCTCTACTGACTAAGCCAGCCAGGTGCCCCAACAATTTTAAATGTTAATGGCTCCACTAACAGAACTTCAAAATATAGGAGAAAACACTGAAAGAACTGAAAGGAGAAATACAGAAATTCACAATTACAGCAAGGGTAATAGAAGGCTTGAACAATACTGTCAAGCAGCAGCAAGCTGACATTTATGGAACACTCTAACCAACCAAGCAGAACATACATAGAACATTCATTTAGACAATATATTCTGAGCTATAAAACAAATCTCAAAATTTTTCAAAAAATTAAAATTATACAAAGTATGCTCTCTGACCACAATGGAAATAAACTAGAAATCAGTAACAGAAAGATATATGGAAATCCCCCAAATAATTGGAAATTTTTTAACACATTTCTAAATAACAGATGAGGAAATCACAAAGAAACATCTTAAATCTTTTGAACTCTCTAGAAATGAAAACATAGCACATTGAAATTTGGTAGACACAACTAAAGCAGGGCTTTGAGGGAAATTTATAACATTAAAATGTTTGTATTAGAAAAGAAGAAAGGTTTAAAAACACTAATCTAAGCTTCTAACTTATAAACTATATAAAAAAAAGAATCAATTAGGCTCTACATAAGCAGAAAAAAGGAACCAATCAAGAAAAAAAATCAAAGAAATAAACAGCATACCAAAAAATAGAAAATCAGTTAAATTAAAAGCTGTTTCTTGGAAAATATCAATAAAATTAATAAACTTCTAGCTAGATCAGTTAAGGAAAAATGAAAGAATACAAATTACCAATACAAAAAATTAAAAAGCAAATTCTACAGACTTTACATGGATGATGATAGAATATTTTGGACATCTCTTTGTCAAAAATTTGGCAATTTAGATTAAATAGATAAATTCTTCCAAAGACTACTAAATGATTAAAGGTCAATTAAAAAGAATTAATTACCTAAATAGATATGTTTCTAATAAAGAAATTTAATTCCTAATTAACCACCTTCTCAACAAAGAAAATTCCAGATCCAGATGACTTTACTGATGAATTTTACCAAACACTTAAGAAATAATATAGGTAGTAAACCAACTTGGAAAACAGAAAAGGAAAAAATACTTCTCAACTCATTTTATGAGACCAGCATTACCCTAATACCAAAACTAAACAAAGACAACAAAAGAAAAAGAAACTATGGGCCAATACCACTTATGCTCATAGACACAAAAATCATTAATAGCATTTTAATAAATCAGTTCAAATAATGTATATAAAGAGGATAATACTTCACAATCAAGTAGGGTTTATCCCAGGAAAGTGAATTTAGTTTAACATTTGAAAATGAATCGATGTGGGGCGCCTGAGTGGCTCAGTTAAGCATCCAACTCTTCATTTCAGCTCAGGTCATGATCCCAGGGTCATGAGATTGAGCCCCGGGTCAGGCTCCACGCTGGACATGGAGCCTCCCTTTCCCTCTGCCCCTCCCCACTCCTCTCTCTCTCTTAAAAAAAAACAACAACAACAATGTAATATATTAACAGACAAAATATGTATATGAAAATGTCAATACTGCAGAAAAACAACAGTAGTTGACAAAATATTTGACATACAATATAACCTAAATAAGCAGAGATGTCCAGTAATATTTATCAAATTTCTACTCTTTCTTCAAAATTTATAAGGCCAACTTTCTCATATTTGTTTCTGTACCTTTTATTAACTCCCATTGATTTGCCTATCTCTGCAGTAATACCACAGTAATGAATACTACCATAATGATTTTGACTTTCTAATAATTCCTCGTTACTGATAAGACAGTTCTTCAAAATTGTGGTAGCAATTATTCATTCTTGGCTTTCCCAAATTTACCAAGTTCCATGGACAATCTGGTTGGATTCTGAGTGGAATTTCATTGAATTTGTAGATGAATATAAGGGAGAATTTATATCCTTATGAGATATAGACTTCTTACTTAGAACTTAATATATCTCTGCTTATCCATTCCATATTTTATATCTGAAAATGTTTTGTCGGTTTTTTTCATAAAAGTTTTATATATCTTTTGTTGGGTTTATTCCTAGGTAACTTAAACCATTTTTTTCTATAAAGAACACACTTTTTTTCATATTTGAACTCCTTAAATTGGAATGTCTCTGATGGATGTTATCTTACAATCAACAACAACAAAAAAAAACCTTTTATAGTCAATAGTTAAACTCACCAACATATTTTATCAATTTATATGGTCACCATTGTTTCTTGAATTTGTTGCCTTCCTTGTGAGTTCACTTCTTTTCTTACTGAAGTTTAACCTTTTTTTTTTTTAAAGATTTTATTTATTTATTTGACAGAGAGAGACACAGCGAGAGAGGGGACACCAACAGGGGGAGTGGGAGAGGGAGAACCAGGCTTCCCGCGGAGCAGGGAGCCCAATGCAGGGCTCGATTCCAGGACCCTGGGTTCATAACCCGAGCCAAAGGCAGATGCTTAATGAATGAGCCACCCAGAGGCCCCCTGAAGTTTAACCTTTCTTAATTAAATCTCCTTGAGTACTCCTGAAGTCCTAAAACCTTGTGTGCTGGGCCTACTATCTGAAGCTATTATGGATAGTACACATCTGGTCACAGAATCAGTAGGTGGCTGGCTCAGTTCTAAGAAATCAAACCTTATCTTTGTGCTTCCCCTTCACTCAATAGGCCCAGAGGTCTCTATAAATCCATTAGTCCTGTCAGTAGGTCTGCAAATTTTTTCAGCCAGCTTTCCTGAGCTTCACCAAGATTGGGGTTGGAAGGCTTGCAAACTCCTGTCCCTGCCTTCACACAGTATCTTTCATTTAGGCACCACAGATTACTTCCAACCAGGAGCCCAGCGGGCCTGTGGCTTTAGTTCTGCTCACAGCTTGTGTTTCTGTTCTACCTCTGGTTCATAGTAGTATTCAAAATACTTAACAACAGAGTACATCCCAGGTACAAAACAATCACAACATATGCCAGCTTGTAAGAGTAGAGGAAGGAGGAGGAGGAGGAAAGAAAGAGGAAAAAATGTATATGATGTTTGAAACTTACTTAGAAAATGCATCCAAAAATGGTTTTGATGGATGGAAAGATGGATAGATGGATACCATTTGATAAAACAAACGTAGTAAAATGTTAATTCTAGATTCTAGGTGGTAGGTACATGTATGTTCACTGTAAAATTCTTTTGACATTTCTGTATGTTTGAAAATTTTAATAATAGAATACTGAAGAAATTTTTGAATTACAAAAGCCATGTCAAGGATGTACAGGATGAAATACAGCCCTTATACAATATGCCAATGGGCTGTGAAATCAATTTAGTGGGTCCACGCCAACATTTGAATAGTGCCTCACATATAGTAAGGCTAAATCCTGTTTTGAAAAATTTTTGTTTTATGTACATATGTGGAGAGATATGTATATAATATTGAATTGTAATGTAAAGTATATTTTTTCTTCTGTGAATTATGATATGAAATGTATTTTTTACTATGGATTTCAATCAAAGAAGTTCAAAAGCTACCAATGCAGAAGTGGTAAAAAGCTCAAAGTTCACCTCTTCTCATCTCAAGGAACTGTAAGAAAAATGAGAAAGAGGTGGTGTGGGATGGGTGGGTAGGGGCAGTGTGTGGAAGGAGATATGAGGTTTGGTCTACTATCTCCCAGCTTAGAGAGGAGCAGGTGTGTTAGATAAGTTGAGAAGACTAAGGGCAAAGGGCTTCCATCTGGATTCTCATTTTATATTCTGGGAGATGAGTGTATTGAGGCTGTCCCCTCTCACCAATTTTCAGCAAAAGTGAGGGGGATGCAGCCACAGAGTAAATGCAGTGGAATAGTATGTAGGAGGCAGAAAGAGGGTCATCACCTCACTTTCTTGAGTCATTTTCAGTTGGGGAATGGATAAGACCTACAAATTCTCACATAGCTACTGGGTAACTAAAAGGTATTGAAGTGCCACAATATTTAAGGACCAAAATGCCCACATTGACTGCACTGCAAAGGCTGTTAGGGTGACCTGGTTAGGCCATGGGCAAGATGAAGAATGTGGCAGAAACTCAGTGAGAGCCAAACTAATGCAAAAGCTCCCAGGGAGCACTCCTGACCAAGCAGAGAGCAGATCAGGAGTTACACCAGCTGCAAATCTCAGCAACAAGACCAGTGATACCTCAGCAGTTGGAGACCACATGGCTCAAAGGACTACTTTGCTTCCCTGGCACAGTGAAGAGTCCAAAATATTTCACTCACATACTACCTAAAAAAGTTTAGAAAGCTATGTACCCCTCACTTAGAAACCTGTATCAACATTTTAAGTTGCCATTGGAAATGTTTTATTGCTAGCTTAAAAACAGTTGCAAAGATGTCTTTTCCAGCATATTATAAATATTGGCATTACTAAATAAAAATACATTTTTCTTTTAATCTATCCAGTGAGATTAAGTATCAGTACAATTTTATATCAACCATCATCCATTTTTCAAAATATATGGAAAAGCTCTTAATCAGAAAGTTTATATGTTCCTTTTTCTCCTCAGCTTCGTCTTTCTATCCCATTTCTTTCTTAACAGAAACACCTAAAAAACAAGGAAAGGTCCAGAGCCCCTGCAAGAAGTTTATGGCACCAAAATTTCAAAATGTCCCTTTGATGTCCTGTAGGTTTTTATACTCCAGGGTGAAGCACTGCAGTAGATTCAGGATGAGGGAGAGGTATGCTTTGCCTAAGAATAATAGAAGATGGGAAAGAAGTGCCTCCACTGCAGGCACATTCACGGACAGGAGAATTTTAGTAAAAAGTACACTTGGAAGTTGAGAATCTAGTCATTTATTCCTTAAAACTACTCCTCCTGGGGCGCCTGGGTGGCTCAGTTGGTTAAGGCATCTGCCTTTGGCTCAGGTCATGATCCTGGTGTCCTGGGATTGAGCCCTGTGGCAGGCTCCCTGCTCAGCAGGGAGTCTGCTTCTTTCTGCCCCTCTACCTCTCCCCCACCTTCTCTCTTTCTCTCAAATAAATAAAGTCTTAAAAAACAAAAAAACAAAACACTCTCATGCTCTTTGTGAACCTGCAGAGGAACAACTCCAGTTGACTTAAGCTCCTCTTCCCCCCTATAAACCTAGATGCCTTCTTGGAGGAAAAACAGAAGGGCAGAAATATGAGCACCTCTTTATCCAAAACGCTGAGTGTTACCTAAAAGATTGGTTAAATTATTTGGCCTTAATCAAATTTAGTTTTTACTTTCACTAGTACTATAAGTGGCACTTTCTGAAGTATTTTAAAAGTACTTTTTTGCATATCTTGTATAGTGTTTGTGTAAACTTGCTTCCTTGAAACACGTATCTCCTTCCTAGAGTAAACTCCAACATATGTTTTTCAAACTCTGTGACTTTCATTCCCTCTCCACACTCCTCAACCACTCCAGGATCTCAGATGCTCCAATTCTGAGGTTGAAAAGGGCCATTAGCCTCACTCAGTCTCACATTCAAAATGGGTCACAAATTTAGCCATTTTCTTTACCTCCAAGTAAAGTTATACATACAGCCAAAAAGATACATTGACAGAACTGACCAAAAAAGACAGTTATAAAACTTTTGTCCAATCACCAGACCATGCTCCCTATGTGGGTTATGAATTAATATTTTTAATAAATTTAGTAATTATCATAAAAAAATAGAACACTTATGTCATGGGGGTTGTTGACAGAGTTAATCTTAAGTGTATTCATATAAAATATATCCAGTGGTTTTTAAATCCTGTTTTGACATTTCTTCTTTATTATACTGTGAACCTCAAAAAAAAAAAAATAGGCGCCACTCTCAACCTATAAGATGTCTCATCCAAACCCACCTCCTTTATTTCCTCAACATCAATTCTTTCCTTAACCCTGTTCACTCTAAGGTTTCATCATCTTTCAAAATCACCAATAACCTTTCTTGTATCAAGTATAACTTGTTAGAAAATAAGTCTTACTCACTCCTAACTTCATACCATTGCCTATATGAATCTCTTTTTAAAAGCCCTCCCCATACTTCAGTTAATGAGGCATACCTTCCCTACTCTAACAGCAAACATGGAGTTCCAGTCCCTTTATAACTCTGTCTTGCTGTCTCATTTTAGACAAGTATCTCAATTGCCTTATCTATAATATTAATAATAAAGGTATTACTTATATGTGGAATCAAAAAAAAATGTCAAACTCATAGAAACAGAGTGAAAAAAGTGGTTCCCAGGGACTGCAAGTGTGGAAAACAGGAAGAGGTTGGTAAGAGGGTACAAACTTTAAGCTATACAATGAATAAAGCCTGAGGATCTAAGGTATGACATGGTGACATTGTATCATATTGAAATTTTGGTAACATTGTATCCTACTGAAATTTTGCTAAAATAATAGAACTTAAATGTTCTCATCAAAAAAGACATAGAAGTATATGGGTGATAGATGTGTTAATTAACCAGATGGTAGGAATCTTTTTACAATGTCAACTTCTGTCAAATCAACATGATGTACACTTTAAATATCTTATAATTTTATCAATTATACCTCAATAAAGCTAAAAAATTAATAATAAAGATGATAATGATAGCTAACACCTACTGACCACTTACCATATCTCAGGTACTGTGTTAAGAGTTTTATATACATTAACTATTTAATCCTCATAACAACCCAGTGAGATAATTATTATCATTGTTGTTACTCTTGTTATCTGTAAATTGAGAGAACTGGATTAGATGGCCTCTAAATTTCACTGCAACCTTAAAATGCTTTCATTCTATTTTTAATAATCCTTTTTATTTAAGTTCCCCTACACACAGAATCTAATACCACATATTTTTAGTACTCACGTACATATTGATAAGCATGTTTCCTAAGAGTTTCATGTGCCTATGCTTTATCTACAAAACAAGAATGGAAGCTTCCCAAGGGCAAGGTCTTAGATAGTTCTGCTGTATCATCAACCCTGGTTAATGCACAGATGGAGCACATAAAGAACTATTCAACACTTCATCATTTGAGTCCGTCTTCTTTGGCCCTCTAATCTTTTTTTCACAGAGGAGGGAGATCTTTTTTCACCAAACAAGGTAAGGTTAATTCAATGACTACCACAATCATAGTCCCTAAAGACATGACACCATATAGTTTACTTATAGGGATCCTGACATACACTGAAAGTCCTACAGGTGTCCATCTGGTGGTTAGATGACAAATAGATTGTGACCTATGTGATGTAATTTATTTTGTTTTATGAAGACCAGAGTACTTTATCTACTCAACACCGATTTAAACCCACATCATATTAAAAGAGACTTTTTTATTTTGTTAGTCACTGAATGTAAAATTCAATGCCAGAAGTATAATTAGGGTATATAGACTAAATTTCTTTCTGGTAGAAGAGCACTATCCAATAGAATTTTCAAAGATGATGTAGCTATTGAGCATTTGAAATGTGGATAGTGAGACTGAGGAACTAAGTTCTTTTATTTTATTTTAACTAATTTAAATTTAAGAACCACTATTAAGTTTTAACAGTGTAGTGGGCAGTACAGCTCTAAAAGATACAACTCACCTGTGGTTTGCCAAGGCTTAAGACTAGGATCTTTTCCAGTACCTTTTACTTATGCTGTTATTCTCTTTTCTGAAGCTTTCAATAATTACTTCCCAGTGAATAGTAAGTGTTGATAAATGGATTCTTGCTGTACCCTTTATCTATGTATATGATTCGCTTTATTTAGGAACTTGAAATCTTTTTAAAATGTAACTGGATGCTGATTGTTTTTTGGAAATTATGTAAAATTGATTTTTCTGACATAATTACTTTGAAAAAATGTGACTGAAGACACTGATAAATTAATGTTATACTCCTTTGCATCTTTGTTACATATATAAAATATTTGTAAATAATGAGTTATATTATTTAAAAATCAGCAATTTATTGTTTTATTTAACATTTATTCAAGCTAATGTTATTAATAACAGGTGAGAGGAAACCACTATATGCCTCTTAATAAAATAAAGCAAGGCAACGATTTCCAAAATATTTACACTTTCATCAATCAGTAGTCAGACTTAATAATCAAAGATCTTAACTAACAATCACTGACAACACTGATCAATTTGAATAGAAAATAGAAAATGCTAGTCAATCCTCAAGACAGTTGGTTTTCCTCCCTCTAGTAATATGCCTTCAATACTGCTTTAGTTCTCCAAGGGAAAAAGAAAATTTCATATTCTTGTCCATTCACACAAACCTCTCAGTGAGCATTATTGTTTTGGGAGGAGGGGGCGGCAGGCAGGGGGCCTAGGATGTTGACGGAACAGATAGGATGTCAGGTGAAGATAGAATGCTGTGCCCTCTCTAACCAGCTGAAGACTCGGCATGATTGTTTTCTTACAAATAATACCTGTGGGTGTTGAAACTGTTCAGGGAATCTATCAAACACACTCTTTCACTTTGTTGCTGTAACTCTATAAAATTTATTCTCATTTCAAAAGAGTCATAGGCAAGAATACCTGTAGGTGGTTGAGTAATTTAAAGAAAATTTGTCAGGTCTCCTCTCACTTACTTTACCAGAACAATCCTATACTTATTTGGAGGTTTTAAAATGCAACATTTTCTACTCAGTATGATTAAAAATTTCAAAATAAGAGTCCCTCATCTAAAGAGTTGTCTTAAATTAAATATAAGTAAAGAAAATATAATATTAGGACATTTGAGAATAAAACTTTGATCCAAAAAGGAAAATAAATTAATATATTGAATCATTTCCATTTTTTATAATTATAGAAATCATTCACACATAGATGTACCTATGTGTACCCAACCAGTGTGATAGTAGGGACAAAAATGCATTATTATATTAATGGCCAAATTATCGTTCTCAGGAAATCATTCTCAGGAAAATCTGAAGGCCGAGGTCTATAAACTTATAAAAGCTATCTATACAAATTGAAAAAGATATAAATGGAAGAATAAAGGTAATAACCTTTCCAGATTACCTAACTTTCCTTAGTAAGTCATCTCTATCCATATTAAGTTTACTTTATATTAAGTAATGTAGTAAATGCAGATTTTTAAAATTTTTCTATTATGCAATTTGCATTTTCAGTCACAAGTTCAGAGGGAGAAAAAGCTCAATAATGCTTAGTTTAAAAATGTATTTTCCATATTAATTAATTCCAAAAAATATTAAAAAGTTAAAAAATCTCTTTAAAAAGTGATAATTAATACTTTTTAAAGTGTTTTTAGATGATTAAAGTGTTTTAGTGATTTAAAGACGAAGATATATTTTCAATCTTCAAGTGGAACTTTTCATTAAAATGTTCATAATGACATAAGCAGGAAAGTCTATCTCCCTATATAATCATTTTAAAATACCATTTTTTAAGTAAGAGCTCTTACTTGGCTCTTATTTCTTGAAGGGGTGTTTAATATTAATAAAGATAATATTTTGAATTGAAAGGTATCCAACTGAGATGTCAATAAAGCTCTCTGTTTTTATATAACTGAATTACCAGGGGAAAAAAGGAAAACCTCTAAGTCTAATTTTTTTTTTCCAAAGTGAGTTATTTAATAAATAGCTTTCATGGTAAAAAGTTCAAATTTGAGCCAGAGATACATATTTGACATTTGGTAGTATAATTCTAAGAGAATTAGAGAAAAATACAGATTGGAAATTTTTTCTCCTGACCTAAACAGCTTTATGACAAATCAAATGAAATGTTCCATGACGATAAATGTGTCATGGATAAATGATGGAAAATAAACAGTATTTCAATATCATTTCCTGTTTTATCCCATCGTGGTTTTTGTCCCTCTCTGTAATAATTACCTATGCACAAACTCTAGATGGCAATATTGCACTTACTGTACTTTCAAGAAAATTGTCACAGTCAGTCCCCACATATCCTCTTTATCAACATTTTATGTGCCACGGATCTATAGCCTCTTATTATAAGTGTAATGAAGCAGAAGTTATTGAAGCATTTTATTGATTGCTCAGATCACAAGTTTACTGCCATACTGAATTGGCACCTTACTCACTGAAGCAAACTGCTGACACCTTTTTTAAAAAGTGACAACTACATCTATTTCATGACCAGAAATCCATTTTCATCTCTATCAAGACAAGAATGCAATTTTCACTTCATTTAACTGATGTTAGGCCTGCTCAAAGCATGACACTTAGAAAAAGACACAAGTTTAAGGTTCTTAAAATACTTCAAGTAACTAGAATGCAGCTTGGTTTCAGGAAAAGAAAAAAAATCAACCATCATTCAAATCTACAAGCAACCTAATATTCTAAAACATTACCTATCAGAACCTTCAGAAGTAGTTTTCAAACTACTTGAAACATCTGCAACACAATTTTAATGTGTTTAATAATAAGTTATATTTATATATTATAAATTTTGTTCCAAGCTTTCAAAAGACATCAAGAAGTTCAAAATTGACCTATTTTGGGTATTGACCCATGAAGGTTAAATCAAGGAAACAGCCCAATTTTTAATGTATATATAGATGGGGATCTAATGTACAGAAAGTGACTATAGTTAACAATACTATATTATATACTTGAAAGTTGTTAAGAGAGTAGATCTTGAACATTCTCACCACAAAAAAGAAATGATAACTATGTGAGATGATAGAGGTATTAACTAACCCTACTATGGTAATCATTTTATAATATTTAAGTGTATCCAAGCATCATATTTTACACCTTAAACTTACATAATGTTATATGTCAATTATATCCAATAAAACAGGGAGGAAAAGTAGCTGGCATACCAAAAATAAAGTATATATAAAAAATGAAATAGAAATAGTTATTCCTTCAGTCGTGTTAAGACCAATAAATGACTTTGATCTAAGATACAAGATATAAAAAGATAAACTTTCAATACTTCTTTTATGGAAAATTAAAATATTAACATTCCTTTAAAAATACTTTTTGCAATCGACATATTCCGTCAGCACTAAATGTAATTCAAGCGTATTTTGAACTGAATCTTTTCTGAGTAGAATTATATTATTATTATTATTGGTTTGATATCTAAGTATCAAACTTATTAAGAACGTGGATAAAGTGAACCAACATTAACTTAGGAAAATTTTTTAACAAAATCTAGAGCTTTGGTAGAGGTTAGTTTAATGTATTAATAAAATACATTTCAGTTTTAAACTGCAAAACCAATATATGCTGAAGCTGGATGGTCATTTCCTCATCTAATTACATAAATAAAGTTATAGTACAATAAAGTTATAGTACAATTCCAGTTTAAAAAGTGAAACCCAATTTTTAAATAGAGATTTAGTGTCTAAGGTTCTTAAACCCAACACACCAAAAATGGAACATTTAGAAATAGCATATAATAGCATTTTTAAAAGTACCTTGCTTATATTAATAAATCAAAAGGACCATATATCAAAAAAACTTGAATCACTCAGGCAGAAAATTATAGTTTTCAACAAACTTCATTAAGTAAGGGCCTATTACAAACAGCCCAAGTACATATTTCCAAATTAAAATTACAGAAATAAAACACTTGCCTGCAGCTTCAGACGTAAATAGAAATTGTCAGGTTGTTTTTTGTTTGTTTGTTTTAAGTTTAGAAAATGCTCCAAGAGTTTAAGAAATATTTGGGTGTATTTTTCTTATTTCTTGTTTTTAAGTTATCAACAAGCTAAAATTTAATTTCAAAGATCATTAATTTCCAAAGTGCTGAAAATGAGGAATAAGATAAAAAATTTCCTTCAAATTTTTTCATATCTTAAATTCCACAGAGACTATGATTTTCTTCATAATTAAGATGGTGGTTGTTAAGATGTTACAGTTAGATACTCATCTCCTTTGTTTCTCTCTGAATTTCGAAAATGATGATGCAATCAATAACAACTGTTAAGCTATGCTGTATGTTTATGAGTTCTTTTAGAAACTATGTTAAAAGAAGAGTGCAATGCACTCATTATTTAAATGTACCCAGGAATTTTGTTGGTTGGGGGGAAACATGCAAAGAAGTATCAAAACCGAGAAGACATTTCCCGCAATGAACATTTCCTAAAGATCACGTTTGTACTTAAGATCAGTCATTCCAAACCATTATTTATACAGCCTCCTGGCACAGTTCCATGGACTTTTATGTATCTCCACAGTGTTTCTGAAGGGACTGACATATATTTTGTTTACTGACAGCAACGAAAAGCTCTATGTTGGATCATAAATAAAGAAGATCGTGTTTAAAAACCACTAATATCATTTTAAAAGGTAGTGCAGGCTTGTGTTTTGGCCTCTGCTTAGCCGTGTTAGGCCTATGAATGACAGCTTCCCTGCTTGAAGCGCACAGAAAGCACAGCCTTCCTCATTCACTGACAGGACTGTGGCCTTTTCACACGTTCCTTCCACAGCAGTGTTTGTCCCCAAACACTGGAACTCGACACAATGGCATTCCTACTTCAACACCCCCACCAACAGCACCACTACTTAACAAGAATGCTAATGAGATGGAACAGGCCCTGTCGCTGAAAGTGTTAACTGCATTTCATAGGAATGCGTTTATGCTACTTCAAAGATTACCAATTAAATAGATTCTGCTTAGCTCTGAGCAATTTCTAAGATGTTTCCACTTTTAAGGAAATAAATGTGATAAATGTAAGACTAAGTGACTTTATGCTGTCCTAAATATAATATCTCATTTTATATACATGAATCAGTATATATTTAAGACCACACTAATGTAGTGGGCTTAATTCGGTTGCATGCTATAATAGCCAAGTTAAAGTTAGAAATTGAAAAATGAATAAGTCTATAAACATAAAACCAGTAGTTCTGACTTTCCTTTTAGATCTATTTTATCAAATTATTTAAAAGAATTTCCCTTTGGGAATCCCGAGACATCCAATTTAAAGATTTAAAGAAATTTCCTTTGACAGAATCCCAGCAAAACAATATCATTGTTTTTGTATATTATCTCAGAAATGAAATCAATGGAAATAATATCAAGAGTTCATCTAATTCAATAATTTATAAGCTTAGATTTGTTAAGGAAATAGGAATCATCACCCATCTCCATTTTACCTATCTAATGATTCCTTAACATGATCTTATATAAAACTAAATAGAAAAGGCTATCCCTAAGGTCAAATGAAGTAAATGCAGTTCAAATAAAGTTCATTAGTGCTAAGAAGGATATTTGCTAAGAAGCCCTACTCACATTAAGGCGATTGCCAGGCTTAACACTTAGCCACTGATGACCTGACAATGGTATCGCTACAGTGACTTATCTAAACATTGCAAATAATTTTAAATTAAATCATGATATAACAATACAAAAGAGACTCAAGAATACATGGAATTGAGCATATCTAAAAGAAATAGAAATTTGCACGAAAATGCATAACAGGTAAATTTCTATTTCTTTTTCTTCATGTTTATATTTTAAAATAAAACCTAAACAAGTGTCCCATTAAAGCTGTTGAGTGCAAAGATTTAAGTTATTACAACTTAGCAAAAGTAAAAGGTTTAGTTAGGAATGGCAAAGAGCCTAGGTTTTTAAATATTCCCAAATTTGGCAGAGTGTTGATGATCTAGACAACTTCAAAGATGCTTTTTAAAAATGTTAATTATTGTTCATATTTTGTTCAAAATATATTTTTCATCAATTTTGAGTCCTAAAGAAACCTTTAAAATCAAAGCAGTAAGTAATTCTTGAAAAACCTTCTTTTTTCACAATACACAGAACTCTTTTCAATCTAGTACAACTGTATATATCCATTTCAATTTTACATGCTTAGGACAAGGGAAGGAAAAAAACAAGCCTTTACTTTCTGAGCAGTTTCTTATCTCTAACATCCTCACTTTTAATAAAACTTAGAAAATGTTTAAGTTTTTTAAGATTTGATTTAAACAGGGTTTTCCTCGAACTGGAGAATGATCTCTTTTTTAAACATCAAATAATTTTAAACTGTCTAATAAGTAGAATCAAACCATTTAATACCAAATAAATTATGATAATTAAACTGGTCATAATCTATTTTATATCATTGTATCTTAAAAGTTAAATATATTTCAATTTAAATAATTTGACTGAAATTATAATAAAATATACTTGTACCAGTTTTTATATATAATATTGGCTTAATAAAAACTTCCAAAAATAAGTTTGGATTTGCATTTTTTCATACTTATTATTATAAATAGCCTTATCTATAATAATTATTAATCCCATTTCTGGGCCCACTAAAATTAATTAACTAAGCAGATAATCACATTTTGAGAATAAAAGTTTCTCATGGGAAGATATTTCTTGCTAATTCTGGATACCTCGTTCAAGAATTTCGTCAATACAAATTGTCCTTTTCCAAACCAGACAGCAGGAGGTGCTGTGCGAACACTGAGACCACATCCCATTCTTACCTCCCCTCCCCCAGCACACAGAGAATAATAGCGTGATGCTTTCAAAATATTCATTTTTCAATGGTCTGTGGCCTGAGATAATGAGCCCAGTTCCTCATAGTTAGAAATGTAAAACCTAGACTTCATTTAAGATGGTAAAATATATGCTTAACTTCTTAAGACCAAGTGCAGAGGGGATTCTAAAAATGTGGTAACTCCATTTTTATTTTTAAAATGGCCATCAATCATTCCGCTTTGCAATGTTAGTTCCACTTTAAGATAAATCCAAGTCCCTATAAGTAGTTCTAAAAATATCAAAGTCTTTACACACACACATACACACACACACTCAGTTATGGAAAGGATACTTAGAAATTAAAGGACAAAATTAAGTTTAACCAGATTCAAATATATTAGTTCTATTTCTTTACTTTCTAAACATACAAGTTAAATAAGCATAAATGAAGTGAGTTAGTCTTGACAAGAAGTTAATTCACAATTTCTTTTCCCAGAATGCGATTGGTTTACATTTTAGCCCAGCTTCTACAATAGCCATTCTTACTTCATACTGAAAAAAAAAAGAAAGAAAGAAGAGAAGAGAAAAAAGAAGGCTGAGCATTTAAACCTTCAAATGATTTAGGAGCTATTCATTTTCTTGCTTAAAGTAACTGTCTATAGAAATTCCACATAAGGAGTTGCCGTCGCTTTGCACAGTATGCAGCAAGAAAAGATGGGACATATGACATCCCATACCAAAAGACAGATACAATTAGCCCCATTATTGTTGGCTTTGAGATTACAGAAGAAGCATTTTGGCTCCCTAACGGGTACTGAGTTCACAAAATACATGTCACAGTTTTTTTATGACACAATGCCAATCATCACCTCTATACAACCAAGTACATTTTAAAACACATAATAAAGCCATTTTTAAAGAGGGATGACTCACCTGTGTATAATATTTTTTTGCAGACTTTAGTCGTTGGTACAAGGCCAAAAGAACTCCTTGGATGTACATCTTAGCTCCTGAGGGGCTGAAACCTTCTCCCTTAGAGACCCAAACTGGTCCCCGCAAAGGTGTGATGGAATTTTGCAGGCATTTTTCAAGCAGAGGAACTATGCAAGAAAATAAGGGAAAATAAATTCTTTTGACCCAACTGAAATGCACTGCCTGGAACACAGCCCCAGTACCAGAACTAACTCTTAACATCTATTATTTATATCTGACCTGGGTTAAGTCTTACAGAGGCAATTCCTGCATTACTAGTGGCCACCATGAAGGATGTATTTATATTGAGACACCCCCCATGCAAGACTCATAAGCTTTGTGAGCACACCTGAATAGTTCTGAAGTGTGCCTAACTAGCTGCACAGAGTGTCATGGTGTGCACTGATTGCCTTATCTTCTCATTTATCACAGATGAGTTGGAACCAACCTTGCTGAAATCTACTTGCATTGTCCTGATAAAATTGTAAGATCCATGTTGTTTCTGTATATAGCTTCCCATAGAGGAGTCTCTATATCTAAAACATCACATCTGGAAATTATTCATAAAATATAATCCACACCTTTATAAGCCATCCTATTCAAGTCTTTTCACTGCCATTGCTTAAATAACCCATAAAAACAAGGTGGCAAGGCTGTTTAAAAATAAAAGGAATCTTAAGCATTTTATCGTACCTTTTTGTTTTTAAGGTTCTGGGATAAAAGCTAGTCAAAGATTTAGGAATGCTATTCCAGTACCCATTTTGTAAACAGATAGAAGATATTTACTTGCTGGCCCGTATTACAACATCTATACTGGACTTGACAGGCATGTTTATATACTTTTTCACACGATTAGCTTATAAAGTCTTTCTAGTGTAAAATAGTCAAATAACATGGCAACTAGCTAACATTTTTTCAAGATTTAATTTCCCTCTGAAATGACAGAAATAAAGAAATAAAAAAAAATCTTAGGTACATTTGGGAACCCAGAAAAATGAAGGGATATCATTTTTTAACTTGGTCTTAAGTATACACATGTAACACAATATAAACATACAAAATAACTATATGGCTTGGCTACCTTATTCTGATACATATTTCTAATAGAAAAGAAATTAAATAGATCACCAGCAAAGAAAATAGCTCCTAGCTCCATGCCATTGGTTATGTTATATGTGGCATATTTTATGCAAAGAGGCCTAGCGTAGCAATCTGGAAATTGAATTACAATTAGGTTCAGCTGAGCTGCTGAGCGGCTGAGTTATGCAAATGGCCTTTGCTATTGGTATTCTGCTGAATTTTGCTCCCAGTAAAAAAGTTATGCATTTTATGGCACTAAGTTCTGCAACTCTCTACCATAGCACAATTTAAATTCTTTCTAATATATTCAACACTAAGGAGAATGTTGGAAATAGAACTTAAGCTTTTCTAAAACTACTATAAATAAAGTTAAAAGAAAATTACGACCCAATGACTATTTAGACATCTTTAGTTGCGTGCATGAAATTCACTCATCCAGCCTCAGAAATTAATCCGTAAAATTCTCATATTAAAACCATGTTTATACTGGAGCAATTATTTCTATTAAGTTTTATCATAAATACCGCAAACTTTTTAAAATATAAGATCATATATACTATAAAAGAAAGAAAAAGAAACTTATTTTTAGAATTATAACTCTCCAATCTTTAAAAAAATGTATGGTATAAACCAATCTTGATTATAATTTTTCCTAAAGAAAACTAGCTTAAAAATCATCAGTGCTTTTAGTTAACTGTTATAACATTCATACATTACTATGTACTGGGTTTTAATTTGTAAACTTTTAATTTGGTACACTCATTGAACCTATTACAGTTTTTGAACATGGAAAGGCATTACATAAATAGCTATTAAGTTGAAATAATTTTAAGTAAATTGAGAAGTAGGTAATAAACCTGCATGATCTATATCCTAGATTTAATCTTGAATTTAAACCTGAGAACATGTTCTCAGATTCTCTAGTGTTATAGCCTTATTCATCCATGCTTGCCACAAAATAACTTCCAAATTCTTTATTTCAGCCCAAGGAATTCCAAAGTATAATTTCATAGAGCCTCTAATACAAGTTCCAGTTTTCGCAGTTTGTGTCCTCTTAAATAAGAATTTAAGAAAAAAATTTATATATAGTTTAGGAAAAAAATACAAATTATATCAAAATGCAAGCAGTGTCAGAACTGATACAGGATGGAAAAAACTCCCATGCTCCACATGATTTATGTAATTAGGAATACTATGGAAACCAGAAATAGCAAAGCAAAGAAAGCAGTATTCACAAGCAGGTTTTATAAGGGACTTCAAAATCTGCTCTGAACTTGTTGAATAATCTGTTCAGTATTCCAGAATCTCCCTGCTGGAAGCAGGGTCCTCATTATAACCACAAGAGCGCTAATAAAGGTTAGCCTCTGAACCAGGGATTAGAAGGCTCTTTTCTTTTTGGGAGCTGCAAACTAGTAACTTTGATGATCTTCTTGAAAAGGAAGACAAAGCACACTCCAAGAACAAACAATGTTTCCACTAACTAGGAAGGTACAGAAAACATAAGAAAATGATACGCCCTAAGTACTTAGAAAGGAAGTATAAATAAGCCTAATATATTTAAAAAAATAAAATTTATTAATCAGTTGGAATTAAGGAACTCTCCATAAAAAAGGATTGACCTAAAATGATAGTTTTGAAATAGACTAGAATAATTGATTAAAAACAAGTCAATTGACTTTTCAACCCCAATCATAGATTTTTAATGTTGAGTGTGAATTATTTTTTAAGAATTTTAGAGGATATCTGTAATATTCTATACCAAAAACAATTCATAAGTGTTCTTAACCAACCTTTTTCTTTTATTTAGAGTTCTCTTTTACTCTGTTTCTGAAGCTGAGTGCATTCTATTCTATTAAAGAAGACTATTGCATAAAGATGTGCAAAAAACAAAGGCAATTATTTAGAAAGGACAATAGGCACTTTCAACCTTGGAAAGAGCATAAACCTAGATGTTGCTATGAGCTAACAAGGCCCATGAGAGACACTCAAAGAAAAAAAAAAATATGTCTTTCCCAGTGAATGAACTCCAGGGTATTATTTTGTACATAAACCATGAGTTTCTCCTTCAAACTGCTACTCAGAAACATTGCCTCATTCAATAAGGTTAGCTGGCTCCTATTATCCTATGTTCCTTTCCTATTGGTGTGCATAGGTACACACAGTATTTCTTCTGAAGTTTGGGGCCTTAATTACATGTGTTCTACCTATTTGCTCCTATTTACATAATTGCAACCAGAGCTTTGCTTTTCTGTAATTTCAGTATTTTCATTAAATAGGGCCTCAACATTTTTATTAGATAAGTGGTTTAGAAATTAATCATTCATTAAATTAACCAATATACATAGATCAGTCAAATGTGATCATTCCATTGGGATCACTACCACCATGGAGAGGTGCAGTTATGGGGATAACTTTTTATCCATTTTGTTTATTCTCAAGTTATGACTACAGTGCAAATTAAAATTAATCCAATAGTTTCAATGCATTTGGAGTTGAGACTGAGGATGCTGAGTAAGTAGATCATGTGACCAAAAGGAGTAATTTCCCTGGTAGAGTTAGTATTGAGCATCATGGGTAAACAGATCATATGATTGAAAGTAGTAGCTATATCAATTTCATAACTATCAAAGGATACTTTTCTCACTCATGCTGTTCCATTTCCCTTGCATTTGTTCCTCCTTTTTTCCACCTGTGAATATATTCTTGTCCTTCAAGGTTCATATCAAATATTACGTTCTGTGGCAAAATGTCCCATTTTATTTAGACTGAATTAACTGTTCCCTCCTTTATGTTTCCCAGAGCATTGTTTGTAATTTTATTTTCCCCTTACTGATTTGAATTAATCCTTATCTCCTCCACTCCCATTTCCATCCTCCAGTAAATAACAAATGCTTCAGGGTTTTGAGGCCATAGTGGTTTTTGGTTTGGTAGAAGCGGTGCTCAATGAATGTCTACCAGACAAATTAAAAGTACTTTGGATCTGCTGTAGACAGTCTTTTAGGTACGTTTTAAGCCCATGAGTTCAACTTATGCACAAAGGCTATGCACAATCACTTAGAATCTGTAACTTTCTGTGACCAAATGAAAATTTCATCAAAATTTAGTAACTATTAATATGCCAGAATTTTGCAGCACATTTAGAATATGAACAACTGTTTTGTCTTAATTCTCCTTATAAAATGATCTTGAAGACTAAGAAGGAAAATAATTACAAAAGAAAATGATAAAATTTGGCAGTGAAGCATTAACAAGCCAGGAGAAGGCCAGAGGTGGGTATTTAAAAAGTCTTGGAAAAACCTCATGTGCTCTATCCTACCCTGTCATAAATCATGCTACTATGGGGAAAAGCACACAATAAAACCTATGTAACAAAGCAAAAATATTAGGTTAAGGTCAAAATAGCTACTGTAAATAATAAAAATGATACCCTCTAAGGACACCAAACACAGTGAGTTCAAAAGCTATTCATAAAAAAAGCTGTTCAGCCTTCAAGAAGACCTTATATTAAAAGCACTTCATCACTGATAAGAAGCTTGAACTTATTTGGATTCATATGGGAGCAGTACAAGAATTTTTGACAAGGAGGCAAATATCTCTCTAAAGAGAAACCACAAAGCTAATGGAACTTACCAAGTAGAAATAGGCTAGAATGTCTGTCAAGTTCTATACCTAGAGAATATACGTCTCTTTCCAAAAGCAACATCTTACATTAAAAGAGATACTTTGCTTACTCATTTGAATCTACTATGGAAAGCTAAAAAGATGATTTTTTAATTAATATACTTTCAAAAAGCACTGGAAATAATCAAAGGCTTTAATAACCTGTGGTGAATTAGAAATTAAAATTCATGCCAATTAAATATCCAGAATCATAATTTACATAATACAGTAATTTTCACATTTCAGTCAGAGTACATGAGACTATGGAAAAAAGAGCACTGCCCAGAGCATAGTCACCTATAAAGAAACTTCTATATGCTCTCTGGCAGCAAGTTTCAGATCTCAGTCTCAAAAATACTCAGTTATTATTCAGCAGGACATCATTTGGAAATTTCCCCATTCAGTGGAATTTATTTTTAAAATGAAGTTTATCTAAAAAAGTCTTTTTTGGAGGAAACAAAGTGAGCTCTTTAAAGATACTAAGATTTGACTGCTTCCCAACCAGGAAGTATGCCTGGAGGGAGTTTGAGTTATTGCAAGGTATGTGTGTGTTTTAATACTCTTTATCCAGCTTTAGGTAACAGTGGGAAAGCTCCCGGTCCCTGAACAACCAGCAGATGCCACTCAAAAGCATGGTCTGCTGGGAAGATTGAATGATGTAAAGCATACTGTCTCCAATGTTGCTTGATTTATATCAGTATATTTTTATTCAAACAAAACTAAACTAACAGCTGCTGTGTACTTTTGTTTCTGTGCTATATGTCAAATGTTATTGTCCCTAAGGTACTTATGTGAAAAGATTTAGCAGTCATTTTCTTAAATACCGATGCCTACCCAAATTTGGATTTTTCCTCCACTGAACAAAATGACAAGCACACGATTGCTATACTTAGAGCAATCTTTCACAGCTGCTTTAGTTTTTCAGTGATCCTATTAAACTGACGGCATATTGCCTGTGGGGTCTACAGTGTTATAATACTGCTCTAAGAGACATTGATTTGTATGATAGGATCAAACAGAATAGGGATGCATTGGGGGGAAGAATTTCATAGGTCATATTGTTTTTACGTGAGTAAAACTTAATTTAGACATTGTGACCTTTGCAGAACACCTGGTTATTTTAATTACTGATATGTGGGTGAACGTTGACATTGGGGCTTAGAAAGTATGAAATCTTAGGTCTCCTCTGTTTTGAAAATGCATCCTGAGTCATGTCTTTTCTTAAACTGAACAAAGTAGCTGTGCATTAAATATGCTGGCACATCTTCTGCTTGAGCAAGTGGACCGAAATGGTGTGAATTGTTAATGCCTTGCTGCTTTGGTTCACGGCTTGTGATTGATCATTTGTAACTATATCTACTCCTTGTTCCATGAAATCAAGTATGGAGTAATGGGTTCATCAGATTTTGGGGTTAAATTGAGAGTGAAGAGGTACTGTGTGTGGAAATAAGAGTTGCCATGTTCAGGGCTGGCCTTGTAACAGCATGGAATCTAAAGGCGATATTCAAAACCACTTCACTCATCATACGCTTACTGATTCTGAATAGGGCCCATTTGCAGGGGACATTTGGTAGTTTTCCAATACGCTTTATGCCTCTTTCTACTTCCACCACCATGCACATCTTTTTTTCATACATCCCAGTAGCACATTGGTAGAACAGGTCAGCATACACAATTCATTTATTTAAATAACTTGATTTAGACAAGTAGAAATAAGCTGGGATTCTATTGTGTCTTGCCTTTCCCCTCAACAAAAATAATAGTGTGTGTGTCTGAAAATACAAGTGTTTTGTGAACTCAGTTCCTTGGGCATCTTAAATATTTGATATTTAGTAATAATGTAAAATAACTTAATTGAATTGATATATGTACAACTTTATGGTTAAACAAACATTGAGAATTAACTCTATCTAATGTATTTTATGTGCCTATAGCCTATACCAATACATAGTAATTGAATATATATGGCCTGCTTTTTCAAACTTTAAAGCTCTATAAAAAATGTAAGGTCTTACCTTAGAATTGGTTTTGGAAAATAAAATACATGGAACTTAATAAATAAAACCAACAGAAACTAGAGGTAAAGGCCGTTAGAAATGTTAATATATAATTGTTTGCTGTAACAACTGATACTTTTTTCCATTATTATTTTTTATTTTTATTACTATTGAGAAAAGCTTAACCCAAATGGTGTTAACTGAGGTACCACTTAACTTTTGACCCAGTAGGAAAAGATGTAACAAAAAACTTAGTAAAACTTAGGAACAAAATCAAATATACAAAACACTTACATGTGTAAGTAACATCAAAAGCAAGCTAATTGTAAAATGTTTCTTTTTTTTTTAAGGTTTTATTTTTAAGTAATCCCTACACCCAAAGTGGGGCTCAAACTTACAACTCCAAGGTCAAGAGTCACATGCTCCACCAACTGAGCAAGCCAGGCACCCCAAAATGTTTCAAAATTCTACTCTTACATTGTAAAGTAACAACTAATACAAATCTAAAAAAATGTAGCTAGATTCTTTTTCCTTTTTCTTTCTTACTTTCTTTTTCTTTTTTTCTTAAGTCTAAAAGCAGGAATAATAATAATACTTGGCATACACATACCTAATTCAGTCTGCCCTAGGAATCAGATAATGTGGGTCAAGCTGTTTTGGTCTCCTTGGATGCAAATGCCAAATCAATATATTACATTTAAATATTTTACTTAGGATATATATATATATGTCATGAAAAATTTATATATATATGAAAAATTTACATTTTTAAATGTGGTAAACTAAAGTCTTAATAGTTTCAGCAATTAAAATGGAGAGTTCCCTTTCAACATTTATTTCTCCACGTTATTTATTTATTTATTTAGTCGAATCCTCTATAATTAGCACTTTTACATATTTTGTCTACTATGCCATCTCTTCTGAAAACTCTTACAGGGAAGAAAGCCAATCTATACTGAGTCATGTTCTTTTACCTGGAGAGCTTTGTTAAAAAAAAATTTGTTTTATAACAGATAGTAACAATTAAGCTATTTGTTTTCATTGGTACTTATATTTTTAATAATGAACCTCTAGGATCACTGACACATCATTAAAGTCAGGGTAAGATTTCTGGTTCAAACACTGAGAAGTAAGAGATAAAAAAAGAAGCTAGATGGGGTGCCTGGGTGGCTCAGTCGTTAAGAGTCTGCCCTCAGCTCAGGTCATGATCCCAGGGTCCTGGGATCAAGCCCGACGCAGGGCTCTCTGCTCAGCGGGGAGCCTGTTTCTCCCTCTCCCACTCCCCCTGCTTGTGTTCTTTTTCTCGCTGTCTCTCTCTCTGTCAAAATAAATAAATAAAATCTTTAAAAAAAAAACAAAAACAAAAACAGAAGCTAGAAAGAAAGACAAACTCAAGGAGAAGACAGAAAGAGCAAGGACTTGGTTAAAACATTACAAAAATAATGAAGCAAGTTTAGCCCAATGAAACCTAGAAGTAATGATCATATCTTCATGAATAGAAAAGAGAGTCTATGTTTTAAAGACTTCAAAAGGGAATTTCTGACAGATATTAAAGTGTCTCTGAGCAGATTAGACTGCTTTGTTAATGTTCATATCACACAGTTCTGCATTCACATATTTAATAAAAGATGACAGTGATCCAATTATAATGGGAGTTCTCCAACTGCCACCAAAAAAACACCTTTTTTTTAATCAAGTCTTTAAAAATTCTTAATATTTTTTATAGATCAATAGTAGAAATATAAATCAGTGATTACTTTCTGCTTTTGTTCAACCAATAAGAATGGCCCAAGTCTGATGTCTGGAGATCACTGGGAGTCACTGAGGACCATGTATAAGGCACCTTGGAACCAAGGCAAAGTCACAGGGTGCACAGTCCTAAGGGAAATTGGAAGACTTCTCCTGAGAGACATCTTTCCTACACAAAAGAACTCTTAACTAGCTGCCTTTGTATATTCCAATGCACCCTAGAGAGATTTAAGGGTTGATTCATAACCACCAGCATTTGGCATCCCTCTTCAGCAAGAGGTCTGAAGTTTTACATTTCATAAAATATGAGAAATAAAGATAAATAGGACAGGGGCCCAAGGATTGAAAAGAGGCAATGTAGTTAATTTTAAAGAATTTAGGGGTGCCTGGGTGGCTCAGTCAGTTAAGCGACTGCCTTCGGTTCAGGTCACGATGCTGGAGTGCTGAGACTGAGCCCCACATGGGACTTCCTACTCAGCAGGGAGTCTGCTTCTCCTTTTCCCTCTCCCCTGTTTGTGCATTCTCTCTCTCTCTCAAGTAAATAAATAAAATCTTTTTTAAAAATTTAAAGAAATCACTATACCCATAAGTTTGATCTTAATTCCCTGAAAAGTTCTGGAGGAGATTATAAGATGAATGGTTTGTTGGGCACCTGGGTGGCTCAGTTGGTTAAGCGACTGCCTTCAGCTCAGGTCATGATCTTGGAGTCCCGGGATCGAGTCCCGCATCGGGCTCCCTGCTCAGCGGGGAGTCTGCTTCTCCCTCTGACCCTCCCCCCTCTCATGTGCTCTCTCTCTCACTCTCTCTCTGTCAAATAAATAAATAAAATAAAATCTTTAAAAAAAAAAAGATGAATGGTTTGTGAACTCTTAGAAAAATAAACAGTAATCACTAGGACCCATATGGAGTAACTCATATATAAAATAAACTCATATATTAAAGAAATATTTAATGAACCGAGAGGGAAATTTTGGGGGTAAACAGGGAGACTCTTGGGGAAATTCCTTACATGGGGCTTGACATCTCTAACACCAGCATGTAACTATTATTTCTTCCAATGGAAATAGATCCCAATAGACTATAGCTACCATCTATTATCCTTAAGCAAGGACCTGCTACTAACTCTGTATGTCTCTTCCCAGATAAGTGGGTATATCTGCAACAAAGTAGGAGAATATATAATGTCTGCAAACCTCCTGTTTAGGTCTTCTATTTAGAATTCATGATTGTTCTCCTTTGATGTTTCTATTTAAAAATTATAGAGAGTGGATTGCCTGGGTGGCTCAGTCCATCAAGCATCTGCCTTAGGCTCAGGTCATGATCCCAGGGTCCTGGGATAGAGCCCCATGTCAGGCTCCCTGCTCAGCGGGGAGTCTGCTTTTCCCTCTGCTCCTGCACCCCCCACTTGTGCGCATGCTCTCTCGCTCTCTCGCTCTCTCTCTCTATCACTCTCTCTCTCAAATAAAAATAAATTAAAAATCTTTTAAAAATGATAGAGAAGCATGTCACTTAGCATCCAAAATGAGGCAAGAGAAAGTTATGAATGGATACTGCCTTGGATCCCAATTTCTTTCCTGGAGAAAGTAATAAAAGGAATCAGAATGAACACACACACAAACACACAGTTGTCCCTGTATGGGGCTTGACTGAAGGCTGCAGGCTATATGTATACCCTTCTAAGTCACCTACTCTTAGCTAAGAATGCAATACCACTTACAGAGCCCAAATTATCTGGACCATTGCAGAATTCCACATTTAGCAGAACAGAAGCAGTAGTGATAGCAATAAAAGAGTAGTACTAGGCATTTTTAGGGTATAAACAGAGAGAGAAGCATTTGACTAGACACCTTCTCAGTTTCCTGAATTTTCCACTCATATCAAAAGGCATCTAAGGGGGCAACTGTGTGGCTCAGTCGATTGAGCATCTGACTCTTGATTTCAGCTCAGGTCGTGATCTCAGGGTCATGAGATCCAGCCCTGTGTGGGGCTCCGCATTGATGTGGAGTCTGCTTGGGATTCTCTCTCTCCCCTCCCTCTGCCCTTACCCTTGCTCGTGCATGCTTCCTCTCTAAAATAAATAAATAAATAAATAAAATCTTAAAAAAAAAAAAAAGACATGTAAGTACAATGCTTCCAGACAAGGGAAGCATCCCAAATTTTTATGCTATTTTATGATTTAGCCCTGAATTAAACATGGGAATACAGACAAGACTATAAAATCTCTGTCCTCATGGAGCTTAGAGTCTAGAGGACAGATAGATATTAAACAAATAATTCCCCATGCAGTTTTATGAATTACAATTGAGACAGTATAGACAGCGTGCTATTAGTATAACAAGGATACCTGTCCTAGATAAGGGAGGAAAGTAGCATAGGAGCAAGGCAATATCAGGAAAGCATTTTAGAAGAAGAAATATTTAAAATAAGACCTTAAGATGAGTAGGCAATAGCTTGCAAAGAGGATAGGGTGAGAGAGAATCCAAGCAGGAAAACATTATATGGTAAGATACTGGGGCATGAAGAAGCATAAAGTGTTTGTAGAACAGAAACAAAAAATTAAGGTGACTCAAGTGCAGAGATGAAGGAGCCAGCAGTACTAAGTGAATATGGAGAAATTGGGTAGGGACCAAATCATAAAGGTCCTTCAGGACATGATAAAGATTTGAGCATGAGTTCAGTATGAGAAGTTATGATAAGCTAAAATCACCTTTTTTTAAAGATTTTATTTTTAAGTAATCTCTATACCCAACATGGGGCTTGAACTTACAACTCCGAGATCAAGAGTCACATACTCTACTGACTGAGCCAGACAAGGCACCCCCTAAAATCATTTTTTAAAATTACTAGAGTGATACAATTAGAAGACTTGTGTCTAAGCTGGAGATAGGTGAGCTTGTAGATTCAAAACTACATGAACAGCCATATCCATGGAAGATTACTATAAATCTGAGGCAGGAACTCTATTAACATGCTAGAGATCTCTGTCCCTACTCATGGCATACTCAACATTTTTTTAAACATTTTTATCAATAACTTCTGATAAAATTGGTATTCAGACCACATTTATAAGGGAAAAAAAGGTGGAAAAAAACTGTTGATCCCTGGGTGACAGAGTAAATATCTGAAAGGACTTGCAAGGTTAAACTACTAAATAAAAACCTTGTAAGTAGAAATTTCATAGGAATCAATGTATAATGTTCTGTTCACATACCTATAAAATCAGCAGTACAAGTACAGGATAAGGAAGAAGTGGCTTTAAAGCAAATTGTGAGCAAAACCTTAGGGGCTTTAGTTGTCTTTAAGTTCAAGTAGGTCAATGATCTAATGTATCTAACAGAAATAGTAATGCAACTGTAGATTATATAATGATCTGAAAAAAAAAAAAGCAGGGGATGTGAGACTTGTCATTGATTGACCTGGGAAAATATATTCTAATAAATATGAACATTTATGTTCTAAATTTCAGAAACCCAAATTACGGCTTCATCTACAGAAAGGTGGTAGATTTACTGTAAAAAGAACACTTCATCTTCTTCAATTAAGGTAGAGAAATAACTGGAAGAAAGTATTACACATCTAGGAAACAAATTTGCTAAAGGAATGGAGGAAAAAGTAAACTGGTTTTAAGTAGGCTCCACACCATGGGGCTTAAATTCATGACCCTGAGATCAAGAGTCGCATGATCTACCATTTGAGCCAGCTAGGTGCCCCTAAAGTGGTTTTAAAATATGCTTCAATCTTATGATCAGAATAAAGCAGTGTATGCACGAAAATAAATAAAAGAAGACAGGTTTATTTAGCTGGAGGAAGAAAGAGATCTCCTAGAATAAATAACTATCTGATCTAAACATATTTTTATTTTATTTATTTATTTATTTATTTATTTATTTATTTATTTATTTATTTATTTGAGAGAGGGAGAGACAAAGGGTGCAAGAGGGGGTTGGGGCAGAAGGAATTTCAAGCAGAATCTCACGCAGACTCCACATTGAGTGCGGAGCCCAACCCTGGGGCTCCATCCCATGACCTTGAGATCATGACCCTAGCCTAAATCATGAGTTTGATGCTTAACCAACTGAGTCACTCAGATGCCCCAGAACATGTGTTTTTAACAGATATGAAAAAGAGGAACTGAAATCCTGAAGGCCAGATATGAGGGTATCCAAGTCTAACTACTCTTAAAGAGGTTATTATAAAAGGGGAAAATATCGTAATTGTTACAAAATCACAAATAGTAACTGGAGCCCAGTGAAACCTACCAGAGAAATAAAGACCTTAGAGAGTAAACTCAGAGCAATCCCCCAAAGGAGGAAGAATCCGCAAATACTGTGAAGAGGTAACATTTATGTTACAGATAAATTAATAGTAAGAGCAATTGGAGAATCCCTTCTAAGGATTAGGCAATTATCCAAAGAGTGCTCATGAAATCTGAACAAAGTGGAGAGGGGAATACTAGGAAGATTAATATCAAATACTCAAAAAAAGTATTTAGTGAACCCCCCAAATTTGGGTCTAAGATAAAGAAAAGGCAAAGGGAAGATGAATTATATTACAGAAGATCCAGGCATAGCAATAATAGATCAAGGAGTCAGATCTAAATTAGATGTTAGACTGTGGGAAAATACATCCTGGGTAGGATTATTTAACTCAGGGAGGTGAAAATGGGTAGGACTGGTTTGAACAAAGGATGATATTGACAAACTTGGAACTTATTGACTTCATATCTCTCACTATGAGAGACCCTGCAAGAAAAATACCTACAGGAATATGTTAGAAAAACACAAGAACTAAGCAAATAGCAAAGGGAAAGTAAAAGAAAAGAAAGAAGTCCACTGCACCAAGCAATGCAGCTTGAGCCTGTTAGAGAAGGGAACCTTTCTGAAAGAAGTAGGAGTACAGTAGAGACAAATCCTAAATATTGTAGAAAGAGGGGACAGAAATGTTAAGACTAGGAACATTCAAAAACTGAGGAATGACCCTGTCTACAGGAGGAAATGACATTGTGCTGGTCCTCACTGAACACTAAGACCATGAGGCTCAGAAACATAAACAGCCACTTCAATTCGGAAATCCACGGAGCAAAGTTATTCTCTGATGGGAACCGATATGAAGATGATGGGGAAGCTGTGTTCACAAAGTAGGTTTCTTTGGCTTAAATGATTCCCTAGCCAGAGGCCAGGACAGCAGCCGCTGTGACCCAGGATTGAAATTACTGCTCCCAAGGCAAGATGGATGCTTTGCCACCAGAGAGAGAAGGCTTACCCTCGGTTCAGTATGGGGTTCAGGAACATGGGACTCAGAGGGAAAAGAGTATTAAGGTGTTTGGGATACTTTACAAAGGCAAATAACAGCATCTCAAACAAGTCCTGGGGATGCCACCAACATAAATTTCAAATTGTTGCAAGAATACAAGAGTACCCCCTCTTTGAGAAAAATAATAATAACAGCAATGATGATACAATATTATAATATGCTGGGGCACCTGGCTGGCTCAGTTGGTGGAGCATATGACTCGTGATCTCAGGGTTGTGAGTTTGAGTCCCACATTGAGTATAGATTACTTAAAAGTAAAATCTTTTAAAAAATTGTTACATAATGCTTACCAAGGGTCATGTACTTGTTCTAAGGACTTCCATATAATTCACTTAATCCTTACAACAGCCTAATAAGGTAATTAATTTCATCCCTATTTTATAGGTGAAGAAACTAACCCATTAGAAAAACTAATTAACATGTCTCAGGTCATACAGTAGATGGTGTAACTAGAATTTGAACTCTGGTTCCAAAATCAGAGCACTTAACCAACATTTTATGCAGCCTCTTTTTAGAGAGGAGACAATGTTACTGGTCAATTTTTCCCTCAAGATATAAATACATAATACTATAATCAATGCCTTGATCGGAGATTCCTTCCCAACGAGTATGTCCTATGTCACAGACCCTACTCAACAGCATGAATCAACTGGCATCGTGGAAAGACTGACATGAAGAATGTTTTCTCTTGCCTTCCTTCACTTAGTTTCTGCGATGGTCTTTGGCAAGTCACATGGGTCTGGATCATGCCAAACATAGGGTCCTAGGAACATCATTTTGCTTGGAATGGCCACATTAGAAATTGGGGATTGGCTTATGTTCTGAATGTACTGGGTATGGAGCTGATGTTGTGATCACCTTTCAGTTTAATTGGAATTAGGGCACATGAAAAAGTTGGTGTAGACTTAATTCAACTTCTCAGGTCCTAGGGGATGACACCCACTGTGGGAGCCCAGAAGGTAGTTGCTGGAGGAATTCCAGTTCAATCTAGTCATCCAGAAGTCATCTGGCTGACACTGGGAAGAATAAAAATTAAGGACCTGAATTTCTTTGAATTTTAACTTGAGGAGTTGGAACTTTTATTGGATTTTAACTCACAAAGGTAAGATTATTTGGTTTTGGAATTCACTTCTGTGTAAATGTAAAGATTTGGGATTTTCATTTCTTTGGAATTTTATTATTTGAATTTAATTTCTTCACAAAAATTCCATAATGGACATGAGTTAACATTCAAGTTCAGGGTATGTTTTTGGAATTTTGTGATTGAAATACACTAATCCTGTCATTTGATCTCATTGCATTATAGAATCTCTGAAGAATGTGTCAGAGAATAGATGGCTATTTTGGACAGTGCTATTACGTATAATTTGGGGTATGAAATGGAATAGAAAGTGAACATTCAGTGTTCAGTAGCATGGCCTTAGAGCTAATTATATTCTAAGTCATTTCGGAATCTTCTAGTGTAAATTTCATACTACCCACCAGGATCTAGAAGGATCCACATAGGAGCCGGTTTTGGTTATTGGAATAATAGGTCCTAAGAGACTGAGGACCTCCTTTCTCAAGAGGCAGAGTGACTTCTCTGATTTACCATAATGGAATAATTAAGCCAAAGAAGTTAAGAGAACAAAAAGTTAGGAAATGTTAGGGGAAATGAGAGTGTTATCAAACAAATCTACCAAAATCTGACACTATCTACATGTGTTCTGCCACTGCTATGGGCTTCCGTAATACCAAATAGCTCAATAGGGGAATGATGTCAGTAGGGTGTAGAAGTTCGGTTAGTGAATATGTGCTTTTTCCTAGGCAAAGAAGGCCAACAGAGAAGGAGTAGAATTCTATCTTTTGGCAGAAAAGAAAAAAGACTTTATCTTGGCTGCAGCACTGGGGTTCCTTGCAGGACTCTGGGGTTTTGCTTCCTCCTGTGCCTTCCTTAAAGGAAGCCCCACTGTCTCAAACCTCCAGTTGATTTCCATCTGCATTGTCTCATCCTCTGTTGTTTTTGTGCAGCTTTAATATCCTCTGAAGCAGCACTCTGAGATACCTATGCAGGCTGTTTACAGTATCTCCTAAGTTAATTATTATTTAAGTTAGTATTCTAGTTTTAAAGGTACATAGATTTTGAATGATCTTCCTCAACCCTATTATCTTCATAGCCTTGTAATTTTGATGGGTGATTTTGCAGAATGCATTTTTTGTATTATGTTCTAGCAGAAATGCTGTACTAGCATGTTGACCACATATAGGAATGTGGCATCTTTACACAGTGGGTAGTTCTCTTCCACCCTAGAAGGAATAGATCTTTGTAGGAGCCATAACTAAAGAAATTTTCCACACGTAACAATATAAATTTCTTTGTTAAAATCTTCTATGGTTTAGAAATCTAAAAACATAAACAATTTTCAAATCCCATGGGTTTTTAAGGGTTTCACTAGACATGATAAAGTTTAGTGTCATGTCAGTTGGGCTCATTTCAAAGTATATCTAATTCTAAAAAAGAAGCATTTTGTGTATCTTTTACTTTTTAGTCCTTGGTACAATTACGCTTCTAATCTGTCCTTATAAATAAAAAGTAATTGCTATGATCTTAACATTAGACACGATTTTCTGATCTGACATAAAACAAGCAAACAACAAGTCACACATCAAATGAGAGTATTCGTGATTATTTAAATTAAAAGGTAACTTTCACATAACACGACCTTTTCCAAGTTGAAGTTCAGAAGACCATCAAATATAAAAGTTTAGGGACTTTAATCATTTGATGCACAAATTATACTAACAAACAAAGAAAAAAGAAATGCAAAAATTTAATGTTAAGTGACTAGGGTGCTACAGACTGGAAGTTCCTCCAACAGGATTAGCTTCTTTGAGTATGTTAAGTCTAGTGAACTTGTTATGCTTCCACATGTTAGTAGTTGCATAGGCTAATTTCAGCTGGCATAAGCTTTTATAAGTATGCAAAAACACAGGGCAAGGCATGCATTAAAATGTGATAATAGCACACTTCTGGGACACGTGAAGCATGAGACACAAATCTGAATGCCTCTGGCATTCATGAAGTATCACACCTCAGAGTCAGAGCTTTTATGTTTTGATAAGTAATTGTGTTATACCACATTTGGGAGGGAAAAAAAATCAACTTTCTAAACATAAATCTTTCCCTTTAACCAGGATTCCTTCTATTTTAATTCTAACGATTTATTCAAATACAATTTTTTAATTCCTGGTGAGCTGGAAATAATTCAAAGGTAGATAAGTTCTTAAGAAAACATGTTAGTTATTTATTTTATTAATGCAAGTTTAAGAGTGATTATATAATATTGTTGATCATAAAGATCATTTTAGCCAGTGTGATAAGGGGAGATTGCAAAAAGAAGAAATAAACTTCAATAATGATGCCCTCTGTATCCTCCCCACCCACAAAAGACCATAAGGAAGTATTCCCTGTGTTACATATGTCTTACAGGTAAATAACTAGCTAGATAATGGGTATGTCTACAGAAGCTTGGAAATCTTCAGATAAAACTCCTAATAAAATGAAAAATAATTATCATATCTAACACACATATTAAAAATGACCAAGAAAAAATTGATTTACTTTCTAAATACACAAACACACATATCATCCCTGGCAGAAAAAAAATTTAAGAGTTATAAAAATAAGTATCAAAATATAATAATAGTCACTCAATAGTATTTTTTTTTAAACACTTTATTGACTTATTTATTTGAGAGAGAGAGAGAGAGAGCACAGAGGGAGGGGCAGATACCCTGCTGAGCAGAGAGTGGGATGTGGGACTCGATCCCAGGACACTGAAATCATGACCTGAGCCAAAGGCAGATGCTTAACCCTCTGAGCCACCCAGGTGCCCCAGTAGCCACTCAATAGTATTAAGATGATAAAGCCAGTAATGGTTTGCTTTTATGCAGTACAAGCAAGGATATTAGAAATAAATATAAGTATAGCCATATCCTAAAAAGACTTAAAGCTTTTTGGATCTAGCCTTGCAGTACGTATGCCACTTAATATTTTGGACCTCTTCAGGCATATGGAGTTAAGGCTTAAACGAAGTGATAGGATCTTAACAGTAGTACATTTAGTAGTGCTAATAGTAACACTACTAAAGTAATAGTAATTACTACTAAAGCAATAAAAAGGAAATTTAAAAAAGTAAAAAGTAAATAACAGTAGCAATTACTACTAATAGTAATTTAATAGCAGTACAAACACGGAATTCATGGTACATTTTGCTTTTAGAGACTAGCAAATCAGTGTTTTTAGAAATACAGATTGACAAAGACATACAATGAAATTATTTTAAAACACATTTCATAACTTTTGAAAACCTCTAGAAGTTAACCAAAACAATTAAAAAATATCTGAGAACACAGCAGTATGATTTCTCAGTTTTCTCTTCTAAAAGCTGTATACCATAGAAAATACCTATTAAAATTATGAAAATTTATCAATTGCTTTTATTTATTAAGTGATGGCTTACTAAAGTTAAAATACTCATGATTTTTTTTAAATCTAAACTTGAGCTGTGCTATAGGCTGAATGTTTATGTCCCACCAAAATTTAAATGTTGAAACCTAATGTGATGGTATTTGGAGGTAATTGGGTCATAAGGGTGGAGCCCTCATGAATGAAATTAGTGTCCTTATACAAAAGACCCCAGAGGGCATCCTTGCCCTTTCCACCAATAAGGACACAAGTGAGAAAATAGCAATCTATGAATCAGTTAAGGGGCCCCCAACAGACAATGAATCTGCCAGGGCCTTGATCTTGGACTTGGACTTCATGAATATAAGAAATAAATGTTTGTTGTTCAAGCCACCCAGCGTATGGTATTTTTGTGATAGAAGACCAAATGGACCAAAACATGCTGAAATAAAGATTCCTCAAACCTTAATCCCTTTCATAATTTCCTTTTGTACTAAGAATGACATATTTATCCATGTTAAAGCTAAACTTTTATTATAGCTGTTTTCCTTTTAAATATATAAAGTAAAAAAAATTATGCAAGTGCCTTCGAAATGTTATCATAGAATTTATAAGATCTTTGTCACTTACCTTTTGAAATATCTTTAATTGTTCTGCCATACAAATCATAAAGATATCTGGCTGGTGAATTTAGGTTCATTCTCACTGTGCAAGTATCTAAAACCTACCCGGGGGGGAAAAAACCTATAAGTAATTTATTACAGTAAGCTCTGGCTAAATCAAATAAACATTAAAAGTCCTTTCTATACTAAATGGCCATAAAAATTATACTGTAAAATAAAATTTGATGATTTAGAAAATGTTTCTAATATATGAAAAAAAAAAGCAGTTAAAATTATTAGATCACAATTTTACTTTAAAAACACACAAACAAGGGCACCCGGCTGGCTCAGCCAGAAGAACATGCAACTCTTGATCTTGAGGGCAAGCCCCACACTTATTATTAAAAATAAGAAATAAAAAATAAATTAAAAATATAATAAATAAAAATATGTTATATTTAAAAATATAAATAAAAAATATAAAAAATAAAATAAAAAATAAAAAACACACAAACATTAATAAAAAAGAGAAAAGAGATGCAACAAATATTAAAAAGTGGTTATACTGTATTTAATAAATGCTAGAACTATGGGAAATTTTTATATTATTCTTGCTATTTTCTATATTTTTCATTAATTTATAGTGGGAGCATATTACTTTTAAATTTGGTCTTAACACAAATAAATGGAAAGATATATCATATTAATGGAATGGAAGAATTAACATTAAAATGCCCATACTGCCCAAAGCAATCTATAGATTCAATGCAATCCTTATTAGAATACCAATAGTATTTTTCACAGAACTAGAACAAATTGTAAAATTTGTATGGAACCACAAAAGACCTGGAATAGCCAAAGCAGTCTTGAGAAGGAAGAACAAAGGGGGAGGTATCACACTCCCAGATTTCAAACTATATCACAAAGCTATAATAACCAAAATAGTATGGCACTGGTGCAAAAACAGACACATAGACCAATGGAACAGAGTTGAGAACCCAGAAATAATCCCACACTTCTATGGTCAATTTATGACAAAGGAGGCAAGAATATACACTGGGGAAAAGACAGTCTCTTCAATAAATGTATTGGGGAAACTGGACAGCTACATGCAAAAGAATGAAACTGGACCACTTTCTTATACCATACACAAAAATAAACTCAAAATGGAGTAAAGAGCTGAACATAAGACCTGAAGCCATAAAACTCCCAAAAGAAAACAGAGACAGTAACCTCTTGGACATCAATCTTAGCAAAATTTTTCTAGATATGTCTCCTCAGACAAGGGAAACAAAGAAAAAATAAACGACTGGGACTACATCAAACTAAAAAACCTTTGCACAGTGAAGGAAACCATCAACAAAATGAAAAGGCAACCTACTGAATGAGAAAGGAATTGCAAAGGATATTCCCAACAATGGGCTAATATCCAAAATATATAAAGAATTCATACAAGGGAACACCCCAAAAAAACAAATAATACAATTAAAATGGGCAGAGGACCTGAATAGATGTTTTTCCCAAGAAGATATATAGATGGCCACAGACACATGAAAAGATGCTCAACATCACTAATCATCAGGGAAATGCAAATCAAAACCACAAGGAGATATCACTTAATACCAGTCAGAATGAATAGGATAAAAAAGACAAGACATAACAAGTGTTGGCAGGGATGTGGGGAAAAGGGAACCTTTGCATGCTGTTCATGCAAACGTGAACTGGTGCAAATGTAAATTGGAAAACAGTATGGAGATTCCTCAAAAAACTAAAAATAGGGGCACCTGGGTGGTTCAGTCATTAAGCATCTGCCTTCAGCTCAGGTCATGATCCCAGGGTCCTGGGATTGAGCCCCGCATTGGGCTCCCTGCTTGGCAGGAAGCCTGCCTCTCCCTCTCCCACTCCCCCTGCTTGTGTTCCCTCTCTCACTGTGTCTCTCTCTGTCAAATAAATAAATAAAATCTTAAAAAAAAAAAAACCTGGGGCGCCTGGGTGGCTCAGTCGTTAGGCATCTGCCTTCGGCTCAGGTCATGATCCCAGGGTCCTGGGATCGAGCCCCGCATCAGGATCTCTGCATCAGGATCTCTGTTCGGCAGGAGGCCTGCTTCTCCCTCTCCCACTCCCCCTGCTTGTGTTCCCTCTCTCACTGCCAAATAAATAAATAAAATATTAATAAATAAATAAATAAATAAATAAATAAAAATTTAAAAAACTAACTAAAAATATAAGTACCATACAATCCAGTAATTCCACTTCTGAGTATCTACCCAAGGAAAATGAAAACATGAATTTGAAAAGATATATGCACCACTATGTTTATTGCAGCATTATTCACAAGCCAAGATATAGAAGCAACCCAAGTATCCATCAGTAGATGAATGGATAAAGATCGTATGTATATACAATGAAATATTACTCAGCCATAAAAAAAAGAATGAATTCTTGCCATTCCTAACAACATGGGTGGACCTAATGGGTATTATGCTATGCAAAATAAGTCAGACAAAGACAAATATATAATTTCACTTATATGTGTAATCTAGAATACAAAACAAATAACAAACAAACAACAATAATAACAAAGAGAAACACATTTATGAATACAGAGAACAAACTAGGGGCTGCCCAAGGGGAGAAAGGTGGGCAGATGGGCAAAATAGGTGAAGGAGACTAAGGGGTACAAACTTCCAGCTATAAAATAAGTAAGTCACAGGAATGAAAAGTACAGCATATAGTTAATACTATTATAATAACATTGTATGGTTATCGTGGTAAGCATTTTGTATTGTATATAATTGTCGAATCACTATATTGTACACCTGAAACAAATACGTCAACTGTACTTCAGTTAAAAATAAAAATAAATAAAAATTGGGGAGGGTATGTGCTATGGTGAGTGCTGTGAATTGTGTGAGACTGTTGAATCACAGACCTGTATCTCTGAAACAAATAATACATTATATGTTAAAAAAAAAAAAAAAAGAAGATAGTAGGAAGGGAAAAATGAAGGGTGGGGAAATCGGAGGGGGAGATGAACCATGTGAGACTATGGACTCTGAGAAACAAACTGAGGGTTCTAGAGGGACGGGGGGTGAGGGGAATGGGTTAGCCTGGTGATGGGTATTAAAGAGGGCACGTATTGAATGGAGCACTGGGCGTTATACGCAAACAATGAATCATGAAACACTACATCAAAAACTAATGATGTAATGTATGGTGATTAACATAACATAATAAAATAAATTTTAAAAAATAAAAATAAATAAATTAGGTCTTAAGGTACTTTCTTTGGGTTTTAAATTCTTTCCAATTGTCCTAAAGTCAATTATAAATATAGTCTGATCACAGTTCAACTTGATAACTTATGTTGTTTGGGTACTAAATAAGTGGAATTAAAAAACCACATTTCAAGGTTTCCCATGAGCCTGAATCTCAAGAACTTCTTATAATGGTTTCTAATATGGTAAAGTTGTTTTTTCAATATTTTTTTATTTTATTTTACTTTATTTTTTTAAAGATTTATTTATTTACTTCAGAGAGCTAGAGAAAGAGAAGGGGGAGGAGCAGAGGGAGAGAGAAAAACCTAAGCAGACCCCACACCCAGCATGGAGCCCAACATGGGGTTCAATCCCACGACCCTGAGATCAGGACCCCAGCTGAAATCAAGAGTTGGATGTTCAACCAGCTGAGCCACCCAGATGCCCCTGTTTTCTCAATATTGTAATATCTTGATCTGTCTTGATATAGCCCTTGTAACAATGACCTTTTCAACATCAGTGAAGACTTAAAACATGCATTAGTTAGAGGGAAAGTTCTACTCACAGCATGAAAAAAAATTAAAGGGTCTGGAGAGTATCAAGTAACCTCATGCAAGTTTTATTAGGTTTTTGGAAGTGACTCCCAAAACATGAATCACTATATCCATTTACAAGTATATAGTAGGGGTGCCTGGGTGGCTTAATTGGTAGGACATGCAACTCTTGATCTTGGGATTGTGAGTTCAAGCCCCACATTGGGTGTAGAGATTACTTAATAATAAAATCTTCAAGGGTGCTGGGGTGGCTCAGTCAGTAAAGCGTCCAACTCTTGATCTTAGCCCAGGTCTTGATCTCAGGGTTGTGAGTTCAAGCCCCACGTTAGGCTCCATGCTGGGCATGGAGCCGACTTAAAAAATAAAATAAATAAAATAAAAATCTTTTTAAAAAGTATATAATACATTCCAAATCCAAATTGAAAATACTTTGTCTTCCATTTTCACTATTAATGGCTATAATGTACTACTGCTTTTGCATAACCTAAACTATTGAAGGATGATATGCATTACATGATTACATAGTAAAAAGAACATCTTTCCATTGCTGTTACCACCCTGCCTCCAGCTCTGCCCAATTTTATCCCTACCTTAAAGATTTATTTACTTATTTTTAGAGAGAAAGAGAGCCAGTGTGCCTGAGTGGGGGGAAGGGCAGAGGGAGAGAGACAGAGAATCTCAAGCTGACCAGAGAGGGGTAAGGCCAACATGGGGCTGGATCCCATGACCCTGAGATCATGATCTGAGCTGAAATTAAGAGTCTGATGCTTAACTGACTAAGCCAGCCAGGTGCCCCATCCTTACAAAATTGGAAACTAATCCTAGTCCTAGCCCAACCAACTCATTCTCTTTGTGACAACTAACATATTTAAAGAGCTTCATGTGTATATAAAGACAAAGTTGTACTTTCCTTTCAGTCTGGAGAACAACTTTCAAACATTGTGACTAATTTGCTTTATCTAGTTGCTGTATCAAGTGATATGTGTTGCATTTAAAAGGCAAATATCTAATTGACTAATTTAATTTGACAAATTGGCCTTTACTGGATTACATCAGAGGTTCTCAGCCTTTATTCTACCCCTACACATGACCAGTGATGTTCTCATGAGCCACATAGTTCCACAGGCATTTATAGGATTGGGTGTGTTTCTTGCATGCTAGCTGCAATCCAGTTTTGGGCAATTTTTCAGAAACTATGTATTGCTGCTCTTTTTCTCAAAATCAGGAAGGCATATCTGTTTATGACTATGAATGAAGTTACAGGAATAATCTTGGACCCTCTAATTTATGAGGGAAATACTCACAATATCAATGCTTTACCGAAATAACAATGTTCTTGCTATGTATTTCACAAGTATTATAAACTCTGTCATATGGAGCCAATCCATGACCTCCAATCTGCCTATTTAGAGGGTATCAGTGCAGGAGTTCAGTTCCTGACCAACTCCATGTGTTCTCACAAGTCAGAGACAATACTCCCTTGGAATATCTAAGTCGGAATAGCCCCATGGCTGGGACTGGTCCTTGCCACCCAATAAAATAAGGTAATAATGCTGGTGACTCTAAATGTTACTCTTCCTGCCTTCCTTCCCACTCTTTTGGGTCAATTTCTTTAGTGATTACTACACATAAGTTCACCTAGGACTCCTATTCATGGGCAGAAACCTTTACTAAAAATGCTTGTAAAGCAATATTCAAAATATAAGAGAGAAGTTATCAGAAGAAATTGGAGTTTGTCTGTGACTTTAGACAGAACATACTGACATTGGCATGGGATCCACCCTTGTGTTTTTTTTTTTTTAAAGATTTTATTTATTTATTTGAGAGAGAGAATGAAGAGGGGGGAGGGTCAGAGGGAGAAGCAGACTCCCTGCAGAGCAGGGAGCCCGATGCGGGACTCGATCCAGGGACTCCAGGATCATGACCTGAGCCGAAGGCAGTCGCTTAACCAACTGAGCCACCCAGGCGCCCACACCCTTGTGTTTTTAAAAATACTTTATTGACACAGTTCGTCTCTGACTAGCAAAATTCTCCTGTTGGTCACTTTAGTCCATGCGACTTTGTCTCCAAGGATTATCCTTTTACTACCACCACCACCCTCTTTGACAGAAATATTAACAGGAGACAATTCAGTACACATTCTTCCTTAGCCAGTCATCTCTCAACACTATTAAGAATCTATGTTTGGTTCCATAGAGCCTCCTCCCTTGGCTACCCATAGTCTTGATCTTTCCATTATTTATGTTTAGTTCTCAATTTCTTGATATTACAAATCTATTATTTAAAAGTTCAATGAAGCCCTTTGGTACAAATTATATTCTCTAATTACTAGTGAAGGTTCAAATATCTAAATACCCTCCTCCAAAGTTATAATTTACCAATTAAACTAAGTAAAATGTGAGCTATTTAAAGATAGTCCCATTTATTTCAGCTAAAACTTCAATGATTTTAAAAATTATTTCAAATACTGCTGCCTTTGTATTTAAAAAAATCAGTCAAGTAAAATTACACAGCTTTCTAACTCTAAGAGCCCTCTTTTCATTGTGCCAAAATATCACTAAAAGTGTTTGTGCAAGCCAAATTTTAAGAGTTAAATGAGTTTAAAAACTGCCATTAGAAAATCAGATACTAGAAATTTATAATGCATCAGCAACACTGTCATTCTCTTATACTTCCAGGATGAAAGATCCTTGCAGTGTTTAAGCAATGCCAACCTTCAGGAATCATTTTCTCAGAGTACATTATCAGTGGTATGAATTAGTATCAATATAAATTTCTGTCAAAAGCCCTGAAATGAAGCCTCTACTTGTAAGGTCATTCTTATAATTCACAATGGAAAATATTTAACAGTGTCATCTTGCTGTAATATTAAGGTTAATTAAAACGCCATTTCCACTCATCTGCACCTGTTAAGCTTGTTAAAATATTATTTTTACAAATTCACATTTTGTTAATTTCTTACAGTATAGGTAGGTTGTAGAGAACCCCTTCTGATCTGAAATTTAAAACCATCATGCTGTAAAACCAGACTCTTTGACTAGCAGCTGGGAAAAGATTTTCTACAAACTCTTTTTAGTTTAATCTGTTTACCCATGGGCTTATCTGGTGCAAAGTTTACAGTTTCTGGAATGGCTACCATGGAGGTGGTGTGGTTACACAGTCTAGAGCCTCTGGGTTTGGCTTGCCAGTACCCCAGTCCAGGTGAGCGAGCTCAACATCACCCCTGGCCAAGTGAGCCAAATCAACAAGCCATTAGATCCAACAAGGCCCTTCTCCTCAAAGTATGTTTTTATCATATGTTTTACATGTTAACATCCAGAAGTATAAGCCCTGATTCACACTTCCCCATAAACTGTTTTCAAAAGATCAGCAACTTACATACCATGGGCTAGTTCTGGCCACAACCTGTTTCTGTACGGCCTATGGGCTAAGAATAATTTGTACAATTTTAAATGTTAAAAAAAATCAAAAGAATAGTGTTTTGTCATGTTAAAATTAATATGTCAGTGCCCATAAATAAAATTTTCTTGGAAAACAGCTATACTCTTCATTTGTATATTTTCTGCGGCTGCTATCACACTACAGCAAGAGGGTCTTTGCATTGTGCAATCTACAAATGCTTCCCCTAAGCAACAAAATGGACTGGGCCCTCAAGCTCTTTTAAAGGAAAACAGGCTTTCCCCTGAATTCACTAATTTCCTCAGGACTCTCTCAAACGCTGGGATTTTATTCTCTCATACTACAATCTCAAAGTGTTGGGAGAGGATGGGAAGGTGGGAAGGGGTGTTACAATGTTATTTCAAGATTTCTCTCCAACTTTCTTATTGAACAAACAAAACAACCTGACCTTCAACTGCACCATCTTCCTTCACTCTAGTCATTCTTCTTCATTCATGGATAACTTCTTTTTTTAAAAGATTTTTTTATTTATTTTTTGACAGAGAGAGAGACAGCAAGAGAGGGAACACAAGCAGGGGGAGTGGGAGAGGGAGAAGCAGGCTCCCCAGTGAGCAGGGAGCCCGAAGTGTGGCTCGATCCCAGGATCCTGGGATCATGACCTGAGGCGAAGGCAGATGCTTAAAGACTGAGCCACCCAGGTGCCCCTCATGGATAACTTCTGCTACAAAAATCCTAGCCCTGGCTGATGCTTACTATCCACGTGCTATGCACACACCAAGAATCTTGGTGCTCCTGAAGAAATCACACAAATGACCACATCAGTATTAGTATTATTCATAGTCACCAAACTCCTTGGTCCCTCAATACTGCGCAGTCACTTCTATTTCATTTGTTTGGTTAAATATCTCCTCTACTTACCATAATGAATATTTCAAACCATCTCTGCTCTCTACCCGGCCTCCCCTCCTCTACTTCCCTATTTATTTTTGGCAGACTACAAGCCTACCTCTTTCTATACCTATTCTCTCCTTTTCCCACTAGTTGGAAGAGTCTATGCTCCTATCTAAGACCAATATTGCACCTATGCTTTCAATTATGTTTGCTCTCAACTTTTAAAGTAGTATATATTAGGGGCGCCTGGGTGGCTCAGTTGGTTAAGTGTCTGCCTTTGGCTCAGGTCATGATCCTGGGGTCCTGGGATGGAGGCCCACATCAGGCTCCTTGCTCAGCGGGGAGCCTGCTTCTCCCTCTCCCTCTGCCTGCTGCTTCCCCTGCTTGTACACTCTCTCTGTCAAAAATAAATAAAATCTTTAAAAAAATAAAATAAAGGAGTATATATTATCCATCATTTCTTCTCTTTCATATATATTCAGCTATTCCTTCTCAATGAGATTTTTCCTACTGGCACTTAAACATGATTAAGCCTATCCTATCTTAGAAATTAAATTAAATTAAATTTTTAAAAAAGGATGTGTAATTCTATAAAAGGAAATTTCCAGATAAAACTGTTTTTGCTACCAGAGCACTAACCTTATACTGACCTCAGGAAATCAAATAAGAAAATCTCTTCACATTTGTAGGAATTCTCTCAGTGGCCTACCCAATATTCATTTTTTGCCTCATCCTTGCTGTCCTGATTTTGTTTAGAGGTTCACTTTTACCGCTTTGGACTCAAGGTAGACCACAGTTACCTTGATTGATCTAGGTCAATCATGGTGGTCCCATGCCTCTTGTCAGGTTGGGAGTAGGCACATAACCTAGTTCTGAAATAAGATATGAAAAAGGGCTTCTGGGAAAGGCTTCATCATTCACAGGGAAGAGACAGTCTTTTTCTGCCACTGGCCAAAATTGTACCTGGCTGTGCAACAGCCATCCTGTTACCAACATATGAAAGAGCATAAAATCCAGAAAATTAAAAATAACATAACTGGGGGGCACCTGATTGGCTCATTTGGGGGAGCATGTGGCTCTTGATCTTAGAGTCATGAATTCCAGTCCCTTGTTGGGTGTAGAGATTACTTAAATAAATAAAACTTGTTAAAAAATGTAACTGGAATCCTATCATGCTATGCTTAAAACTGTCCTACTCCTAGATTTCTTGCTTCCTTTTTGCTTAAGTCTGTTTAAATCAGGATTCTCTGTTATCTGCAGCTATCATCCTAACTCCATAGAAAAAAAATTTTTTCGGCCCAGGTTCCTCAAATGAGGAACATTGTTTCAACTAACTCAATGAGTATTTGTACAGCAGATAGATTACAACAGTATTCACTATATAAACCTCCTAAGAAGCAAATCATTTAATTAAGAACCCAGAGAAGAATTTTAAAGGAAAGTTAGCAAGCTGAAAACCGTGAAAATTAATGGATAATTATGAAATTAGTTCATTGGATTACTAAAAATACTTCACCTTTGGCAATTAATTGTATTTGTTCAGTAGAAGAGAATACAATTTATCATGAATATTTTGAGGAGAATCTGTTTTTACAGATTTTTTTGGCTTACTGAAAGACTGTCAAATACATTGTGAATTTTCAAAGAATTAAAATGTAATAAAATGTACTAAGCATAACTCTCTGCTAAGACCAATATTTTACAATGACTTATAATAAAAATTATGATCATATTTTCAACCTGAAGATGCCAGGAGATTGGGATGAATTTGTAACCATCTTATTAAATAACTTAAAGGTACTTTTCTGAATAAATCCTGGAAATAAATTTACTGGCCAGTTATTTGTCTTTTTCTCATAAAAGTGGGTGATAGAATGCATGCCAAATCTAGTTATTTGCTCTTACTAATAATGAACATCACTATGATTTGTAAAAGCAATCATTTCTGGTGAATTTGAAATGTAGGTGTTCTGGCATTTTATTATTTAAACTGTGAAAGAGAAGTAGATAACCAAAGGAGATTGTCCAAGTAATCTATTAATACATACTCTTTAGATACTCTAGCCTTAATTGATCTCTTCTTAAAATAATTAAATAGCCCAGGTTACTTTAAAATGTTTATAATGCTAATTATACTGTTATTTGCTTTTTAAAATTATTATTTTGATGTACAATTTACAGGAAATAAGCTGTACCTATTTTAAGTGTACAGTTTAACACAGGTAGAAAAAAATGTATCTGGGGTGCCTGGGTGGCTCAGTCAGTTAGGTGTCTGCCTTTGGCTCAGGTTATGATCCCAGGGTCCTGGGATCGAGTCCCACATTGGGCTCCCTGCTCAGCGGGGAGCCCTGCTTCTCCCTCTGCCTCTCCCCCTATTTGTGCTCTCTCACTCTCTCTATCGCTCTCTGTCAAATAAGTAAATAAAATCTTTAAAAGAAAAAAAAAGAAAAAATATATCTGTGTAACCACCACCACAATCAAGATATAGAATATTTCCTTTACTCTCCAAAATTCCTCATGTTCTTTCCCAATCACTATTCAGTAAACTTGACCCCAGGAAACCACTGATCCCTTTCACTAGAAAAGTTTTGTTTGTTCTAAAATTTCACATAAATGGAATCAAATAGCAAGTATTATTTTGTATCTGGCTTCTTTCATTTACCACAATATTTGTTCCTTTTTGTTGCCAAAGAGTATTCCTTGGTATGGATATAGCACAATTTGTTTATCCAGTCATTTGTTTTTGTTTTTTTTAAGTATTATAATTCTATAGTTTTATTAAGTCAAAAACTAACAATGTGGTATTAAGTTTACATTTAAACAAAATTTTCACAGAAACCTAACACATGCCTAAAAAGATTTTACAATGCAGTTCTAGATGCAGACCTAAATGATGCCAAGAACTGATGGATCTCATGATTCAAGACAACATTTGGGTATTAGTTAATTCTTAGTATTAAAAAAAATTTTTGTTTTGTTTTATGTTTTAAAGTGAACCACTGGCCCAGTATGAAAGTTTAATCTTCTGAGACCAGGGCTTTTGAAATCATTCCACTCTTGAAGTGATTTAGCGAACTTGTGCTGTCAGTGACTGAACCCTGACACCAATGATTTCAGAATTCAAAGTTCAAATAACAGGCTTCAGGAGTTTTCTACCCTAAGAGCAGGGACCCTTGCTTTTCCCTACTCTCCCATCTTCTATACCACCTTCTTCCCCTCCCCAAATACCTCAGCCAGTGCCTTGGATGGGCAAGCTGATGTTTAAAACTTCATTAATTGGAAAAGAAAGGGTCTTCTTATCAATTCCAAGAATAGGCACCTCTAAGACAGAACTACCTGTCTATGTATATGCTCCAATAAGATTTTCCCTCTTCAACCAGTTTCCATCCCCAAAATGGCAACTTTGATAACTTACTAACTGGCTTAGTTCTTTGTTGGGAACAGCACTAAGCTCAGGCAGGGAATACCTGGGTTTCTAAGTTTCAAGCATTCACAGCTTTTAAACAGTTTCTCACAGTCTTCATTTAGATTGCCAAGGACTTTTTTTGAAAAGATATAATATTCTGGACACACCACTAGTTTATTCTTTCCATTGCTTCATCATTTCCCCCCTCAGGCCCCAAATTTTAACAAAAAATGATCCTACCCATCTCTGTTCCTTTCCACCCCCATCCCTCCCACTCCCAAATAATACACCAGTAATAGCCAAAAACTACACACATGCTATGCTGTAAAAATGCAGAGTTAATACTATTGGGAAGAAGGCTGTGGTTTGTGCAGATGCGCTTTGAAAACCTACAGTATCTTTTGCTCTCCCACACACCCATTCTGTAAATTTTGTCTTTCATGGAAGGCCCTTTGCCTTTCTCAGCAAACTACAGAATGGGCCATCTTGCAACACTTCTCCTTCCCCTTCATTGGGAGAGGTGTGTGCAAACTATACAGCATGGAAAGGCTTTAAAACATTTTGGCTGCCATAGGGCACAGAAATTATATTGACTCTTCAAAGGACATCTTCTTAAGCCATCTCTATGGTGTCAAGACAAGTGACTCCTTCTCTCCCCACTCTAAACCCACAGTCAGATGTGACAGGAGAGTTAATTCTTGTCATCTTTTTTGTCATCAGCCTCCAAGGGGTAAGAATGCCATGTCAGCCTTTTCTCATAGAAAGATATGACTACTTGTAGGCACTTGACATTGACTTCCATGGCAGGGACTAAGTCAGCCTCATCAGAGTTTTTCCATTTCATCAGGAATATGAGTTCTCTGCTGGATGCTGTAGCTCCAATAATCCTTTCTGGCTCCAAATTACAGGCAAAGACTCCTGGCTTTTCTGACTCTTCTTTCCTCTGTTTTGGTTTGCTCTCCACTCCCTTATCTTAAGAACCAGACTCAGCTTTGTGCTTGCCTCCCTGATTTATCTGTCTCATATGCTGTTTTCTGTGACTGTAGAAACTCAGCAATGAGATCAGGGCAATCCAGGTTCTCTTCTGACTCCCACATGTTATCCTCATCTGAGAACCCCTTCCACTGTAGGAGGTACTCCACTTTGCCCTTTACCACTTGACAGTCAAGAACTTTATCCATCACATATTCCTCTTTCTCCTCATCTAGCACCTCCTCCACTTACTTCTTATTTTGTGTCATCCCCATAGTGCCCACCAGTTTTCTGGTCTAAAGGGTGATGCTGCTCAGAGCAGCACCTAAGAGCCAGAGAGAAATTCAAATGGAGGGGCGTCTGGGTGGCTCAGTCAGTTAAGTGTCTGCCTTCAGCTCAGGTCATGATCTGGGATCCTGGGATAGAGCCCCGCATCGGGCTCCTGGCTCGGTAGGGAGTCTGCTTCTCCTTCTGCCCTCCCCCTTGCTTATGCACTCTCTCTCTCTCTCATAAATAAATAAAATCTTTAAAAAAAAAAGAATAATTTGCCCCAATGTGGGTCTATTTCTGAACTCTGTATATCCTTCCATTGCTCTTTCTGTGTATCCTTATGTCAATACCATTATATCTTGATTACTTTGTAATAAATGCTAAATTCAGTAGTGCAAGTCCTCCAAATTTGGCTATTCTAATTCCTTTGCATTTCCTGAGCTTTCATTGAGCTTCCTGGATCTGTGGGTTGACATTTTTCAGGAACTCAAAAAAATTCTGGCCATCACTTCTTCAACTATATTCTCCCTCTCCCTAATCTTTCTAGGGCTCCAATTGTATATCTATGAGACTGCTTGATATTAACCCACAAGTTACTGACACCCTGTCCTTTTTTCAGCCTTTTCCTTTTTCTTCTCTATACTTCAATTTGGATAGTTTTTATTGCCCTATCTCGAAGTTCACTGATCTCTTGTTCCGTAATGTCTAATCTGCTGTTAAACCCACCTGGTGGACTTTTTTTTTTTCCTTTTAAGATATTGTATTTTTCAGGTCTAGAACTTCCATTGGTTCTATTTTTAGTTTCCATTTCTCTTCACATAATATTCATGTTTTTCTTTAATTCTTTGACATATTTATAATGGCTTTCAAAATGTCTTTTACTGGGGTGCCTGGGTGGCTCAGTCAGTTAAGTGTCTGCCTTCAGCTCAGGTCATGATCTCAGAGTCCTGGGATGGAGCCCCACATCAGGCTCCCTGCTTAGCTGGGAGTCTGCTTCTCCCATTCCCTCTGCCCCTCCCCTCAAATAAATAAAATCTTCCAAAAATAAAAGTCTTTTACTGTTAAGTCTATTTGGAGGGTCTGCTTCTATTGAACTGACTTTTCTCCTGGATAATGATTACCTTTTTTGGGATCTTTGTGAATTTCCCACATGTTTAACATAATCTCTCTCCTCTGACAAATCAAAACACAAATATATACCTACCCTGGGCACACTTCCATAGTTATTTCCTTTTCACATCTCCATTAGTTGTTTTTTCCCTGGTAGTTAGTTGCTTATGCCAAGCCTTATGGAGTTCATCCTGTGCATGAACAACTTAATATTTAGCCAAGGATAGAAGGGGACCCCCAAGCAAATTTTGGGAACTATTATCTAAGTATGACACTTCATGGAAAATTCCAGACATTTCCAGCTCCTACTACTTTGATGTCTTTCTCCTCAGCTTGCAGAGACTATTGTGCTTTTCTTGGATTTTCTCTCCTTATACCACAGTCCAAAAAATGCCTCCAGGTATAAAGATGGGGTACATAGTAGGACTCACCTCAAGTTTTCTTCTCTCAAGCTTGACTACTCATTATGTAGTGTCTAAAAATCATTGTTTCATATATTTTGTCCAATTCCAGTTGTTTAAAATGGGATGGCTAGTCTCATACTAGTTATTCTGTTATGACTGTAAACAGATATTGCACATTTTTTCATGGTTATGTTAACTCATTTTTAAGTGAGGACACATAGGAATTAAAATGTAATAAAAAGTATATTTGTGGCACTTTCCCATAATGAAAAAAATTTGAAGTAGAAAAATGGGTTCCAGTCCTAGCTATTCCAGTTGATCAACTTTGGATAGGGCAGCTATAACTTCTCTAAGTCTCAGTTTTCTGAGTTGCTTAATTAGATGATTTCATAGAATTTGTGATCTTAAGATTAAGGATTATCTGTCCTTAAGTATCATTTGTAAAGTAAATCTGCAAACTGAAAATTCTCATTTGCTTTTATTTCAGCTGAGGAAATTCACATTCCCGCCCCTCACACATAGGATTTTATTCAAGAAAATATTCTGATTACCAAATAATTACTGTAAGATTCTAAAATAATCCAATTGTAAAACCCTGAAATTGACAATAAATAGAGGACAATTGGCTATCTACGGCCTCTTGAAAATAAATTCCAGTATCAAATTCCATATTTAAAAAAAATCTGCTTTCATATTTTAAAATCTGATATTAATCCCTGGTCTGAACACTAGACTAATTTTTAAAACAATAATAGTATCAATGGGTTTTTCCCTCATCTATCATAAAAAGCTCTTTAAAGAACTTCTAACGTACTAATTATGCATGTCTTCCCCTGTCGGAATCCATGGTGAGCATCCTTAATCAAATTTTGTTACTCCATGTGCTCCCTTTTGAATCTCTTAAAATGTTCTCTAAGTTCCTTTACCCACACTATTGGAAAAAATCTCTGCTGTTATAGTTACTGATCTGTGTGTGAACATTCCATAATAATGCTATTATGTTGTGTTTTTTCAATTGAATTGTATGTTTTAAAACTTGAACATTTTCTTGCAGGCTTTTTGTGTTTAGGCTTACTGAGTTATTTTCCCAATTAACAAATGTGAGCATCATAAAAGCCTAGATTTTCCTTTGACTTAAGGGTATCCATGATTTATTTATACCTTGACAGAAATATATAAGATATTCTCTCAATCCTTATGTGGTTTTTTAGTAGTAACAGGGAAAAGTCGCTATAATGAAATATGTTTACATACAAATATTAAGGGAATGTTTATTTCTTCTAAGTCAGAGTTGCCACATGGACTACTCCCTGCTAACTTGTAGAATTTTTCCTCTTCCTGATTTCTTAACTTCCTGCATTAGTTCTAATCTAACAACTAGCGATCTAATTTCCCATAAGCTGTTTTCTATGTCATACAACTTATTTTCTTTCTCATAAACCACATCAGAAGTATAGGAAAACAAACAAGGAATCTATGAAGATTTCCATTAATCAGTAAATGAAGTTTTAGAATACCAGAACAGGAGTTCTCAAACTTAGTGGGGCTAGGAATCATCTGGACACATTTGTTGAAGTTCAGATTCCCAGGCCCCACACTCAGGAGATTCTTAATTCAGTAGGCTTGGAGTGGGGGTCAACAGTTTGAATTTTTAACACATAGTCCAGATGATTTTGATGCAGGTGTTCGGTGGACCATACTTTGAGAAACACTGAAGGCCCTTTGTCTGCAATAAGTATCTTATGTCTCCAGATGACAGGAAAAATTATTCTATTCTCACTCAAGTAGATTGAAACTATGTTTTCCGAATCAGATGTACAAACCTCAACACACTGCACAAAACAATCCACTGGGATAGAAAGAAGATATTGGAATTATCTTTTCACCTAAAATAATCAGCTTTATCAATGTTAAATAAGAGATTGATACTTGGCATTTTGAAAAAGAGAAAGAACGAATCAGAAAGGAGCCTCCAGTAACAAAAATTCTGGGAGCCAGAGGAAAAATAAGTAAGTAGTAAATGATTTAGCAGACCAGAAACTTCAAAACCGAAGCTAGCAGAAGTAAACTTGCTTTGTATTGCAAAACCCCAGAAAGGTACTCACAAATTTGAGCCATCAGATACCTCTAAAAAGTAGGCTGAAAATAAGTTGACTATTTGTATAAAAAGCAGTTAAGCCCCTCAAACCCTCCCTGAACACCAAGCATTCAGGTAACTATACTTCTGCCATCAGAGGAGAAGACAGGAGATTTGGTGTCTGGAGAAGCTAAACCACAGGAACTCTGAAATCAGAGGCACCAGGCGGAGCTGAGAAAGAGAGTAGTTTACTGAAAAGAGAAGAATTAAATGAAAATCTACATACTGAAAATGTAACTCTTAGTCCCCTTTTCCACTTGGCTATGAGATTGCATTGGCAGATTCTCGCTGGAGAAACTGATCAGCCCCAAAGTAAAGACAAACGCTGACAACTCCCCCCACCCTAAAGAAAAAGCCTAGTCAAAACACTCTCCATTGCAACCCATGCCTCAATAAGACGTCCCTATACTCAAGAGCTTTTCAACTGGTGTTGAGCTCTTCACTTTTAAATATTGATGGAAGATTAACCCATCTTTAAGAAAACTATAACATGAAAGACAGAAAACAAAAACAACAAACAAAACAAATACTTAGAAAACAGAGATAGTGCAGGAAGCAGAAGCAATAATATTCATTGGGTTAGAAGGTAAAATAAGGAAATCACTCAGATAAGAAATTCAGAAGTTCAGGTCAGAAGATCCAACATATAAAAATAGGAGTTCCATAAAATCAGAACAGAAGAAGAAAAGAAAAAAGATATTGTCAAAGAAATAATTCAAAAAAATTTCTCAAAAGAGAAGGGTGAGACTTCAGACTGAAAAGACATGGTGAGTAACTAGTACATCTTGGAAAAACTTTTGAACACTGGGAAAAAAGAGATAATTCTAAATGGTTTTGGAGGGGAAAAATTAAAAGCAGGTCACCTACAAAGGATGCGGAATCAGTATGGTATCAGACTTCTCAATAGCAACACTGGAAACAAGAAGCAATGAGAAATACCTTTAATATTTGGAGGGAAGAATGATTTCCCAAGATCTCAAAAAATTTATCTCCCATGTTTTTTTTCTTAGAAAGCAACGGGAATATGTGTCTAATAGACTAAATGAAGACAGAGGAAGATTAGAGAAGTGGGAGAGAGGGATCCAACAGAGGAGAGAGGGAAAGATAATCCCCAGGCTGACAGTGAAGGGAGATCCCAGGATATAGGTTATAGAGAACAGTCAATTCAAATTGGACCAAGGGGACAGGGCACTTTTTCATTGTTTCATTCATTCATTATCTTTTTTCATTGTTTTCTTCACCACTGCAATCTCATGCCATTTATGATAGTACATAGAAAACCAAGCAAAAACAAACAAACAAACAAACAAAAAACAAATAAATAAGATATAACTATTAAGTGCTGAGGAAAAAAAAAGTATTTCTCATAAAGGAGATGATATCCTAGATAATAAAATAATCGATACAGTTAATGCCACTTCTTTGGCAATGAATCTAAGAGATAATTGATGGAAAATAAAACTGATCCACCATCACAATGCTAGCCTTAAAAAGTTATTTATCTGGAGCAGATATTTTTCATTTCCCATTAACTTTGTATCTTGTGCCCAGAAATTTTTCTTAATACCTTTTTCTACCTCTGAATACATATGTTTAGCCTACGCCTCACAGTAGCAGGTGCCGTGTGATTATTAAACCATACCAAGTAATTCTAAAACCATCTGATTCAAGTATCAAAGAGATGGGCCATAATTGGGATTTCCCGAGTTTAGAAGAAATATATCACTTTGGCCCTCATTTCAAACTTCCTAATTATTTAACCTTTTAAAATAAGTAAATGGATTTCCTTCTGATTTGCACTTAAGATTAAAATATAGTCATTTTCCCATGGCTCCATTCTGAGCTCAGAAAAAACTTTTATGCCTTAACTAACTTACTTTACTACCATCGTCAATAATTTTCTCTTTATCCCACTGCAATAGCCTTCACCATATTAGAGTCTTTTACATCCTATTCCAGTTTTTTATTACTTCATAATAACCTAAAAATAGCTCCTAATCTCTGACTTTCCTAATATTTTATCATAAAAGAGAAAATAATTTGTATTTCTCCTATGACCACGCCAGTTTTTTATTCCTTTTACTGACTTGGTAGTTAATCTATAAATATGCATTATCTTGTGATTATCAACAAAACTTTCAAAAATTTAAATTTTATTTACAAAATAATTAGCTAGCCTTACTTTTTCCCTTCAAAAACTTCTATGGATACTCAGGGCCAGGATTCTGTTGCTTCCTATCCTTTACCTTGTTCATATAAATGATATTTATTTATTAAGTATTTTTTATTTGAAGTATAGTTGACATACAATGTTATATAGTTTCAGGTGTACAACACAGTGATTTGATGGTTCTATACATTATGCAGTGCTCACCAAGGTAAGTATAGTTTCCATCTGTCATCACACAAAGTTATAACATTATTATTGACTATATTCCCTATTCTATGTTAAAAGCGATATTTCATCAAATATTTACAAATATGCTTATTACTGAATCATATCCTGAATTTTATAAATTGTGAAAATTCTTTAAATTTTACAAATTGTAAGGAGAAAAAAATAAGCTAAAGAATTGCTTGATCATCCAGTTTTAAATAAATTGCTCTCTAGAGTCAAAAAGAAAAATACCAGTGACATTTTTACTTATACTCAACCTTTCATCTAAGAGCATGTAATCTTTGTGACTATTACCCCCATTTTACCACCAAGGCATAGAATTACAAAGATTGAACTGAAGTGAACTCAAGAGGTTATCTAATCTAGCTTCTACCTCCAAGAATGACTGCATTTTAACAATACAAGAGGTATGTCTATCTTCTCTAGTTTTCAAAATCTCCAGGAAAGATGTTACAACTTGCCTTAGCAATTTACTCTGGTGTATAATATCCCTTGTTTTACTCATAATCCAAATCTGAAATAAGAAGGAAATAAAACCTGGTTTCCTAGATTCTCAGTAAACACTTACCCAGTTGCGGTTATAAAATAACCACAAAAATAAGAAGATGAAGAAATAAATATTTCAATAAGAACAATTTCCAGTATCTAGTCAACTATTCACCTGTTTCAAGCAACAGTCATTTTGAAAATACTCTGGCATAAAAAAATGATTTATACCTGTCTTGATTTCATAATAAATCTCTCCCTTTAGTAAGAGAAATAATTTCTAACTATTAGATGTATATTTATAAGTCCTAAAGATAAGAATAGCATATATTTATTGGGAACTTTCTGGGTGCTGGCACTCCATGCATAATATCATATTGAATTTTCATATCATTTCTGTTAGGTAGGCACTATTGTTATTCCCATTCTTTAGATGACAAAATGGAGGCTTGGAGAAGGTAAAGTGTCCAAAGTCTCATAGATTCAATGACAAAGCCCGGGTTAAAACCTAGACAGTTTGCTTATGTTTCACTGTCTCTCTAATACGTATTTAATAAATTTTAGTGTTATTATTAGGCTGCTTTAAGATTGGTTGAGAAGCCCTTATCCGTAAAAAAAAATTTTTTTCCTTCAAACTCCCATTAGTTCCTCCATATTTCTGTCAGACCAAAGATGATCTGGGAAATATACGCACCTCCTAAAAAACATGCATTTATATGACAAAATTTGTTTCTTAAAGTTTGCTTGATTGTTACATGATTTTTCTTAGACCCATCTAGATTTGCTTTTAAAAATGCATATGGATACTTTTTAAACGAATCTTAGTTATTTTGGACTTTACTTACTCATTCCAGAAGCAGGGGTTCTTCCAGGTCTTACTATTTTTATTATTATTATGTTTTAAGATTTTATTTATTTGAGAGACAGAGAGAAAGTATATAAGTGGCAGGGAGGGCCAGAGAGAGAGGGAGAAGCAGGCTCCCCACTGAGCAGGGAGCCTGATGAGGGGCTCCATGCCTGGATCCCCTGAGATCATGACCTGAGCTCAAGGCAGATGCTTAACTAAGCCACCCAGGTGCCCCTAGGTCTTATTATTTTAAAATGAAAAGAATCAGGGGCACCTGGGTGGCTCAGTCATTAAGCGTCTGCCTTCGGCTCAGGTCATGATCCCAGGGTCCTGGGTTTGAGCCCCGCATCGGGCTCCCTGCTCAGCGGGAAGCCTGCTTCTCCCTCTCTCACTCCCCCTGCTGTGTTCCCTCTCTCACTGTGTCTCTCTCTGCCAAATAAATAAAATCTTTAAAAAAATAAAATGAAATGAAAAGAATCAGATTTTAGATTTGAAGCTAGATTAGATTGGTTTCAATCTAAATATTTTATAAAATATTATAACCAACTAGAATGTTCTCTAAGTGTAAGCATAACTTTTAACTAGGTAAATGGCCAACTATATGTTAGCCAAAGAAATCTTGTTGCTTTACTAAGGTAATTTATGTTGTTAGTATAGTAAGCATGCTTCTAAACAGCTGAAGTTTTACATTCTTTATAATACCTTCTTAATATTTCAGTTTATTAGTTGACGCTGATATTTAAAAGAAAAAAACCAACACATTTCAAAAGCTATGAAAACTTTGAAATTTAATTTATACTTTAATATTTCAGACAACATTACCTTTTCCATTGTTTCCTTTCCCACTGTAATCTCATGCCCATCTTGCCCCGTGCCATTCTTAAAGAACAGAATTCGGACTGAGGTCTTCTCAGTAAGTTCCTTCATTCTATCAGAAAGAACAGGCTTGGTTTTCTGTCTTTTAACATCAGTAGGAAGCATCAGTCCATTCATTGTCCAAGTTACTTTCTTCATTAACAACAGATGGTCTAGAAGAGAATTTTTTTTTTAAGTCAAGTCAATATTTGGCTTCAAAACTAGAAATGGACACATCATATTTCCCCTCCCCCTCTTACCTATATCATATACACTGGCCAGTCTCCATTTAGATGCTGGTTTTCTGAAATGCTACCACCAGCTTCCCACTAACTGTGACATAAGCTGTAGCAAGCTGTCTGCTCTGATAGCCTGCATAAATCATCATTTCTGAAGGGAACAGATGTTCAGGGTATGAAAGAGTAATACCACAATTTAGTCCTAATTAAAATTCACCTTAGCATGCCTCTATCGCTGATCAGATGCACGGGGCTGAAAGGGTCCATTGAAAGGGTCCAAGGTCCTTTGCTCACTATAAAACAATATGGGTCCTGAAATTTTGTGTTCTTTAGGGTTGGGAAAATGCTTTTTTTCCTCCTTAATATGATTTATTATCCATGTTGTTTTAAAGATGATGACCTCCAAATAGTAACCTTATACATAATTCTTCTCCTGCGACTAGAATGAAAGTGCCTTCTAGGACATCTTTGGTGAGAGATTCGTAATATTTCACTAAAACTGAAAACCAGCTCTGCATTAACAGTTTACTTTGACCTATACATTTTCAAAGATGTGTGCAGAATTTAAGTTTCAAAACTCCCACTCATATTAATGGGAGTGAAACTAAATTACTATGTATCACTTTGAAAATGTAAGGGTAAGAACAGAAGTGAAGTATATTGCATAGCAAGGTTGCTATCAGCATTCCTCTCTTTTCAAAGGTTTCATTTCATAAATAAATAATTTACACCTGGGTTATTTTTTTTATTTGTGCATTCAATCTATTTTAGATTATATTTTCTTTTCACATAAATTACAAAATGTGATTTTACAATTACAGTGATCCCTCCCTCATCTGCTCTATATTTGTCCTAATGAGAGAAATAAAATTTTATTTGCATACAATTGAAAATAGCTGCATTTGTATGCCCAAATTTCTAAATAACCCTTCTCTATTAGCACTTAACTTTGAAAGATCCATGGCCTCTTTAACCTAGAAGTGGTACTTTACATAAAATCTGCAAGTATCCATATGAAACACAAGCAAATAGTTCTGGGAACTTCGAGTCCCAGAATGGTTACATTAAATGTTAAAAACACAAAAACACTGTCTTTCCCTCTCTTTCTCTCTTGTGTACATACTCACACACATATACATGCACACATACATATACAATAGGGAGCAATATGAGCAAAACTTGTAGAATAAACTAAAACTAGATCATAGATATGAGTAAGTCTTTAAGAAGAGAAAAAATATTTTTACAGAAATTCCTGTATCTTGTCATTTGTAATCTAAAATTCTAGGGATTAGAATTAGAAAAATAAGCTAGACATTAATGAGTTCATACCTGCCCAAAATAATAGGAAACAGGCACTCAAATAAATACACGTACATTCATGTTCATAGCAGCACTATTCACAATAGCCAAGAGGTGTAAGCCAAATATCCACCAATGGATGAATGGATAAATAAAATATAGTATATACATACAATGGGATATTATTCAGCAAGGAGAGAATGAAGTACTGATATAAGCTACACTGTGGATGAACCTCAAACCATTATGCTAAGTGAAAGAAGCTAGACATAAAAGGCAAAATACTGTGTAATTCCACTAATATGAAATATTCAGAACAGGTAAATCCATAGAAACAAAATTCAGGCTAATGGTTGCAGGGGTGGGAAGAGGGTGGAATGGGGAAAAATTTAATAAGAAGTTTTATTTTGTGGGTGCCTGGGTGGCTCAGATGGTTAAGCGTCTGCCTTCGGCTCAGGTCATGATCCCAGAGTCCTGGGATCGAGTTCTGCATCGGGCTCCCTGTTCAGCGGGGAGCCTGCCTCTCTCTCTCTCTCTGTCTCTTATGAATAAATAAATAAAATCTTTAAAAAAAAAAGTTTTATTTTGGAATCATGGAAATGTTTTGAAACTAGATATAAGTAATAGTTGCACAACACTGTGAATATACTGAATGCCACTGAATTGTTCACTTAGAAATGATTAATTTATGTTATGTGAATTTACCATAATAAATAAATAAAGGAAGAGGAGGTGAAAGTGGGGAGGTGGTTGGAAAGACTAATAGTATCTCTCTGAAAATAAAAAAACCATCTCTCACTGGGAAAAAAATAAATTTACATATTTGATAGTTTATCTACAATCTGGACACACACATACACACATGTTTTGCATAGTGAAAAAAGTATAAACCTTCAAACTAGGTGTGAATAACAGCTCTAGATGACCCTAGATGAGTGATAATTCTGATTTCTTTCCTATAAAGTATCCAGTGGACACCACTCCACTACCTGATGAAAATTAAATACTTTATATGTCAAAGTACCTAAAGCATTGAAGGTACTCCATAAATATTAGCTTCTTCCCCCACATCCCAGAAATTCTATGCTTATTATGAAGGATTAGAGTATATTAATTGTTATATCAGTCAGGGTCCAACCAGAGAAACAGAATCCACTACTCAGAGTATTTGAGCAGAGGGGACTGACTACAGGGAATTGGTTATGTAAGTAATGGAAAAGACGGAGAAGCAATCAAAGGACAGTGAGGCAACCCAGAAACTGGCAACAGCAAGAAACCACTCCCACATTGGGGTGTCTGGCTGGCTCAGTCGGTAGAGCATTAGACTCTTGAACTCAGGGTTGTGAGTTTGAGCCCCATGTTGGGTGTTGAGATTACTTAAAAATAAAATCTTAAAGAAAAAAAGAAACTGCTCCCACCAAGGCCACAGGGAGGAGGCGTTACAGGTGCCCAGATTTAGAGAATCTTACCAATAAAGGGTTTTCCCCTTTGCTGACTGAGACCAGGGTGAGGATTAGGGTGAGACAAGTGAAAGGTCAACAATGCAAAACTGAAAGAAGCACACTCAGTTGTGCAAATGCAGTAACCAGTATGTAATCCTCAGTAAGCGCCTCCTTAGATTTTGTCCCGTAGGTTCATCACTCATCTTACATGAGTCTCAGCCTGCTTTCTCTCTTCTCTATGTAGACTCCTAAAATTCAACTAAAATAATGCTATTAGCTGGACACTGTTTTATATGATTTATAGATAATAACTCATGAAGTCCTCTCCACAAGCTTATGAGGTAGAAAATACCATTATCTTCATTTACAGGTAAAGAAACTGAGGCACAAAGAAGTTAAATAACTTGAGTAAGATCTTGCAGTTGGCAGGTGGTTGCACCAGGATATGAATTTAGTTCTAGAACTGTACTCCTATAAAAAAAAAAAAGATTTTATTTACTCAAGTAATCTCTATACCCAATGTGGGGCCCAAACTCACAACCTGGAGATTAAGAGTTGCAGGTTCCACTGACTCAGCCAGCCAGGCACCCCTACACTATTTGACTCTTCCATATATTTTATGCTGTTATCTCAAACAAAATTTCACATCTTTCCACACACATTGGACATACTCTTCACATTTCTTATTCTTATCAGTGTTTCTACTTCTTTCACAGTTGTCCATTATCTCAGGAAGATCTTGAACCCTTACCTCCTAATCATTTCTCTCCATCCATTTTTTGGGTGTCGATTCATCAATGCACCCAGGGTGATAGTTATTAACAGGACAGAGTAACTTGTGCAGACTACAGCCTGTTGGGGAAAGACAGTGGATGTTCTCTCTGAAAAGATGACATCTGAGTAGAGAGGCCTGCACAATGAGAAATCAGTCATGAAAATCTGGGGGGAAAGAGCATTCTAGGCAGAATAAAAATCAAGCACAAAGTCTCTGAGATGAGAATCAGCTTGGCATGTTTGAGAAAGAAAAAGTTTGGATAGAGAGAGAATGTATAAGCCACAGAGGCAGAAAGAGACCAGATTGTATAGACCAGGATAAAGGGTTTGGATTTTACTCTGGATGTAAAGGAAAGCTACTGGAAGGTTCTCAGCAGGGCACTGTATGAAGAACAGACTATAATAGGGAGTAGATGACACTGGTAGTATCCCCCACCAAATTCCTTTTATCAGGCTAGTGCACCCAAACTCCAGCTGCTGTGAGTCATGGTCTCTTAACACCTCACAACTGCATCCTTCTCCTGAGAACTGCCCTCAGCTGAAAGGAACCAGCCACCTAGTCAGGAAATGCCTATGAGGTGATGGTCTCTTACTTCCTACCTACCAATGACTGACTAACTGGGGGACATAATGGCCAGTCTCCTGGCCTTCAGGAGGGGCAACTCTGTGGTATGCTTCCCACTCCAAATTGAGGCTAGACTTCAGCTGAACACAGGGCATGGCCTCCTCTATTCTGTTGCTTCCCTCCCTAAGTCCCTTGTAGAAAAATCCCCATCTCAGGCTCTGCTTCTAGGGAATCTGATCTGAGACAGAGTCAAAGAAAAGCAACTTAACTCTTTGCTACCCTTCTTCTCAGTAACCTTTTTTTTTTTTTTTTGTAAAAGCATTATTCCTTTCCATTCCCAGCCAAAACCACCTGTCTATTTCCCTCTCAGTCTCCTATCATCTAAAAGAGCTTCCTAATTGTATTTTATTTTCCTCCATCATATCTGACATCCTATACTCCAATTATAGCTGAATTTTCCTAAAACATCAATTTTATCATTGCCTAAAGAGAAAGTTCTTGGAACTAACTTTTGAAGTTTCCATTAGTCAATCACCCAGTCTGTCAGGTAGTCAGCAAATACTTATTGAATCCATCCTATGTGTCAGACCCTGTGCAAGGAATATGAAAAAGACCCATTCCCTCACTTAAATTTATGTTTAACAGAAGAGTTTACTGACAATCTGACACTATCCAAACTTACATGTCTTTATCTTTTCCTAGTTTAAAGCACTTTTTTACCTAAGCCAAGCTGTTCATTATCCTTTGAGTGTACCAAGGGCGTTTTTAAGTGCATTCTTCACCTACTCAGACTCAAGTCCTCCTCAAGATCCAGTTTAAGATCTTCCTTTAGTGCTCCAGCCACAAGGATCTGTCACCTCTCTGAATCCTTAGAGCACATGTGGTCTATACCACTTACCCATATATTCATTCATTCAGTAATGTTTGAGAACATACCACATTTCAGGTCCTGTATTACATATTAAGGAAAGAGCATTAGTGATCTGGAATTACGTAAACATTTTATAAACATAGATCCTATTTCTGCTTCCATACTTAACCTCATAGAAGGTAGGAATCAAGTCTATATTTATTATTACTTTGCTCCAGGGTATATATAAGTTCTCTGCACATAGTATAATTACTAGATGTTAATTCTTCCTGGGCATTTAAATGTTCAATTGATAAAATTTAATTTTATGTCACTTTATATAACATACCAGTTATGTAAAATAAATTTATTGCCTGTGTATAGATATACCTACCATTTTTATTCTATACAACCCCCCGGTATGAACTTAAATATGACTGATCTATCACCTTGACTCTTAACATTCCAGCATGGAGAACCTGAAGATGCTCAGCAAAGACCTGACTAGGTTTTAGTCCTGGTGAGGAAGAGGATTATGCAAGGCTGGGAGTGGGTAGAAAGAGAAGTAATCAAACGGTAAGGGGACAGCTGGGTAAGTGGGGCAGGGAACAAGGCCCAGTATTAAAACAAAAAACTTAATGCCATCTAAACCCACTTTGTTGGGGTGCCTGGGTGGTTCAGTAAGTCATGATCCCAGGGTCCAGGATCGAGGCCTACACTGGGCTCCTTGCTTGGAGGGGAGCCTGCTTCTCCCTCTCCTTCTGCCTGCTGCTCTGCCTGCCGCTCTGCCTGCTTATACTGCCCCCCTAACCCCTGTCAAATAAATAAATAAATAAAATCTTAAAAAAAATAAACCCACTTTGTGCTTCTCAGAAAACATATTAGCCATAGCCAGCAAATGCTTTTTTATACTTTCCTTTTGCTAACTTCCTCATCTCAAAACCCTGGCATCCCTCCCAGGGCTGAGGCTATCTGGTACCTTTGTAAGAATTAAAAAACAGCCTCTGGGGGCGCCTGGGTGGCTCAGTCGTTAAGCTCAGGTCATGGTCCCAGGGTCCTGGGATCGAGCCCTGCATGGGGCTCCCTGCTAGGCGGGAAGCCTGCTTCGCCCTCTCCCACTCCCCCTGCTTGTGTTCCCTCTCTCGCTGTGTCTCTCTGTGTCAAATAAATAAATAAAATCTTAAAAACAAAACAAAACAAAACCAAAAACCAGCCTCTGCACCTAACCCCCATGGTGGAACTGGAAAAAAGTGAGTCTAGCTCCACAGTCCTTCAGCTGTGCACAACAGGGGGCAGTGGCCCTGAACCTTCACAGAGGTCACACCACCTCCTCTTTCTTACTTACTTTCAGTAATAGTTAACAAGCACTGTATGCAAGGTACTATGAGAAATACAAAGAGAAGTATTAAATGAAAGAAGAGAGCACCCCCCACCACCACTACCACCAAAAGAATGATTGAGGGGAGATAATGGGCAAGACTGGGCATTCCTGAGAGGATGTAGAAGGGCTGAAAATCTCAGATCTACAGGTTTCTGGGAGAATCTTTTATCCCAGCACTTCACTTCTGACCATTGTCTGGTCTCAGACAAGCATTAGCATAACCATTAGCCTCTCTGCCATGTAATTATTCTTGGGCTGGCTTATTCTGGCCCCCTGCCAAACAGGAACATTCACAAATCTACATATGAATTTGGGGTAGGGGATTTTTAATATACTCTTCCTAAACATCCACTTACTGTTTACAGCTGAGCCTGCTGCTTTGATGAGGTCTATTTCCACCCCTCCTGGCAGCCACCTCCTTGAAATATGGATGGTTCACCATGATACCTATTTCATTTGGTCCTTCATTCATCCACTGAACAGCATTTACTGAGCATCTATTAAGTGCCAGACCCTGTACCAGAAAATGATGGTGAATAAGGAAGCCAAGGTTTCTGCCCTAAGCTAACTTGGTCTAGAGGGAACAACAGACACTTATTTGACCAGTAATTACAAATCTGCTGATTACCAAAGAGGACATTGAGAATGCAATGGGAGCTTATCCTTATTAGTGGGAGCTTCCCCAGAGAGTAGGACAAAATATAACGCCTATCTGTATATGAGCTCAATAGCAGGATCCTTGGAGTTCCCCTTTGGAGAGTTCTTGAATCTCTACCTTGTTGACAGTACAAGCAAGTCTCAGTCCCTATGCACCCAACTGCCAAAGAAGGGGTCCTAGTCTTATCTCATCTTCTCCTTTAAATTTGCTAGCCACACCTACTGGGTTCCAAAGCAGTCACAATCAGACCTGTCTCTGTCTTTCTCTCCTCAGGCACTAGTAATTAAGAGACCACCAGGACAGCGGTGGAGGTTGCACACCAGTGAAGTTCTAAGGCTCAGTATAACCTTGGAAAATACCTCCCCAAAGGGCCATATTCCAGATGCTCGGGAATTGCCAAGTCCCCTTGATTATTCATACATTTACTCTTCTGCAGCACTCAGAAAATGTTATGCCCCAACCATAGGTTATATTTTATTTTGAAGAATCCACATCTTATTTTATTTCCACGGTTTTGTTTATAACTAAATCATTAAAAAGATAAAGCACTTTCTAACCTGCTTCTATTTTAGAAGGTCTACCTATAATATCATTACATTTTCTCAGTCTACTTCAAAAAAGCCAATGCCTGTCATAAAATTAAATAAATCTGGGTGCTCCCACATTGTAATTTTCCATTTTGCATGTGCCAGGAAAAAGAATACTACTTTCTATCACCAAAATAAAAGCAGCACATTTGCAACTTCAAATCCATGAGCTTATTAAAAATCTTATTTTTAAAAATTCATTCTCTTGTAGTTGGGCAAGAAACTTGAAAATAGTTTAATGCTCTGATTGTCAAGTAGGTATAGATAATGACATTAAATATGAACAAGCACATCATTTCATGGGTGCAAGATAGGTTTATAAAATATAAATGCTCTGACAGTAAGAAAACATACTGCTATACTCAATTATATCATCTGTTCAAAATACAATTGCTTCTATGTTTGGTAAATAGAATAATCCAGGTCACATTCCTGTGTTCAACTGAGTTTCTAGTCCCTCCCTTTTCTCTAAATACTTGTGTTGTTTCTGCATGTTCTTAAGTGTCATCATGTATTGCTATAGGCATGATGGCTATATTTAACTAATAATGACAAGTGGTTGTCATTAGATTTTAACTCAGTAACACTAGTCTGACATATCATTTGAAGTATGTCTTCAATTTAAATTTGATTAAAATTACAAACATCCCATCTATTGTGCCAATCAAAATGTTGTCACCCTTTCCCTGAACTTTTCTATGAACTTTCTTGAAATAAGTTATGGCAGCTTAAAGTGAAGGCTAGCCTTGGGTCATAAACATATTTTAAAATATGACTCTTGGAATAGAGCAGAGCAAGGCCACTTGGGGCTCCTTTTAAAAAAGGACTTGAGTTTGACTTACACGCTGAACAAATTCTCAAGGCAAAAAGCACAATATTGTAAGAGTTCAAAGGCTCTAACTCAGATTCCCATATCATACTATGTATACCAGTGCTCAGCAGGGATTTTAATTTGGCTGTGTGCATTTTAGGATCTCAGACCTAGCAAATACATTTGGTAGTAAAATCGGGGACTTGTGACAACCTGCTTGAAAAGCTGGTAGAAATGTGCCTAACAAGAGATAGAGCAAAATAAGGAAAATAAATAAAGATTATGTGGAAATACAATGTTTTTGACACCTATTATATATGATAGGCTTTTACATTGATCATTTTATGTACTCCTCATAACTCTGTGAGGTGTCTACTGTTGGGTTCAATTTATGAATAAGAAAACTGAGGCTTAGAGAGGTTAAGTGACTTGCTCAGGCTCACACTGTAGCTTGCTTCCCTGGCAGTAATGAAGAAAGCAGAGATAAATGTTTTTGTTGTTGTTTTCCTGAACCTAGCTAGCTATTCTGGGGAGGGAGGAGTACACACAAGGTTCTGATGAATAGCCTTGGGGTTTTAATAGCAATTAGAATCTTAGTTATGTTTAAGAAATGCTATTCTCAGTGTTCTGTTCAGACTAGATATTTATAGACATTTAATTTCCAAATAATTTATCTTTTTGTAGAAACAAAGACAATATCCAATAATCCTTTAAGATATTATTACCTCAATTTTACAGGTACGGTCATTGAAACATAGACCAATCTATTTAAGGTCATATAAAAGGGACTAGAATCTTGCAAGATCATCTGACTTCAAGTATAGTGTTCTTGCCACTAAATAATAATACATTTCTCAAGTCTTTCCTAATAGATGTCTGAAAGCTTCAAAAACTGATGGTCTAAAATTTAGGAAACCCTTGAAAGAGTACCTACCTAAAAGACTTGATTTAGAGTTTACTACAAATGCCTGTTTCACTTGACAAATTATCTCCTTTTGTTTCCATGACATTATTTGTTCTTATGATACCACCCTTTTGATTTCCTTTATAACACCACTGTCAATAAATACCTTATTTACTTCTTTATATATTTATTGTCTTTGCTCCTTCTACCTCACTAAGCTCCATGAGATCTCTCTCTTGTTCATGCCATAACCTTAAGATTGGAGCAATGCCTGACACACTATAGGGACTCAATAAATATTATGATTAAATGAATGAATGGTCTTTCTTTAACTATTCCTCTGCCTCCTTAGATGGAGAACTACTTTTTTCTTTTCTTTTTTTTTTTTTTTTTTACCTCCCACACACTCTCTCAGCTCTAGCCAGGGAGATATTCTCTCTGTCCACTTTTACCCATGTAGCAAACAACTCAAGGTGATAAAGACAGTATTTATAACACTTCTGAGTTAATACTCTATGAGAATTAAAATTTATCTGGTTTCTTTGCAGCTATGACAGAAAGACCTTATCCAAACTCCCTAAGTCAGGTGTAATTCCATAAATAGAACTTTTGGATTCAAAAGTGTTAATACAGTGCATATATCCTAATAGTGCATAGATCACATATTAAGTAATGCATCCAGCAAGGTTTAGGGTAGCAGTCCATCATCAAACATAGTATTTTTCAATAAAACAATTGATTAGTTATACTAAATAAGGTTCTGTTACCAAATGAAATATGAAAAAAAATTTTTATCTTCTGCAATTTTGGATTTTGAAATTGCATGTAAGAGATTATGGAGTTGTAGCACTAACTTAGGAATTCTGAGTAGAAAATATAATACACTTAAAGCACAGAATGCGGGCATGACATGCAGAAAGTGTTCAAACTATCAGGACAGTTAAGGTTTGTGGGCCCCTTCACCAAACAAGTGTAGTCTTTATATATATATGCAATTCAGCTATTCATGAATATGTCAAGGATTTAGATGATTCTCAATGATTTGGTAATTTAGAGTATAAAGAGATGCTGCCATATGCATGCTCTTGATTTCCCTACTAGCTAAGGACAGTTTTTGGAGGGTCCATCTCTTGCAACATTCTTTAAATCTGCATCTGTTTATATAGTAAAGATAATCTACATACTTATTTTACAGGTTTGAAACATTTGGGATAGGGAAATAAATAAAATATATGCCTAAGTTTTATCCTGACTTGTAAAAATAGATAAAAGAATCATGTGCTGGGATGCCTGAATAGCTCAGTCAGTTAAGCACCCAACTCTTGATTTTGGCTCAGGTCATGATCTCAGGGTTGTGCGACTGAGCCCTGCATTGGGCTCTGTGCTGAACATCGAGCCTGCTTGGGATTCTCTCTGTCTCTTTCCCTCTGCCTTCCCTCACCGCCCCCCCACCGATAGAATCACGTGCTATCTCAGAACAAAGTGAGTTTTTATCCTCTATCTAATGTCATATTCTTGTTTTTGAATATATGCAGCTAAGTGGGAGATTTAAAATGGACTGACAAATAATCTTGCCTAATACAAATACTATTCAAACAATATGATAACAAGGAATTTGGGAAATCCCCCCCAACACCTGTAGTAGTTGCTCAAATTAAGTAATGCTCTCCCCATAGGTGATCATCACAAAGCCCAATATTAGCTTTAGCAGACTAAAGTAGTCCTTGGTATAGTCAGAATTATAGCATTGTCTTGAGATCTAGCAGCAAGAATAGCAAGGTGCGATTTGAGGTGGGTAGTGGGTTATTTCTTGAAACTTGTGCTTTTAACACAACCATTTAAAAATCAACAAATTCAGGAGACACATAATGGAACAAAATATAATGCATGAATCCAGGTTCATTAAACTAATGCATTTTTTGAAAAACAAAATATGACAGAACATTTCATTATTGACGCAGATAGGAGAAAAAGTGTTAGGCTGCTATTTAGAATGTGTCTTGTGTGTCGTGGAATTGAAATATTTCCAAATCATCAATAATTAAAATGATGAGAATCCATCATTTCACTGACATTTACTTCTACATGAAGAGATGGCCTATTTTAAATGTGCTCACACATATTCTTGTCAATCACAAGCTGTCACAGCAAATTATTTCATTTTGTAGATCACATGGCAGTTAGCAGAAAATCTCTAGGTTTAAATTTAGATCTAGGTGTAGTATCAAGAACACTTTTTATGGATTTTTTTCTGTGATTACATCTTTGCAATACAGTATATTAAAGATATAAAATCTTATTCATAGTACTCAGTTTCACTTCTGGTTAACAAAACGCAGGACTGAAATGAATCACTGTAAATGACAGCTCTAAAAGCCAAATAGTAGAATAGAATATACATAAAAGAATGAAAATATAAAACTAAAAAAATTTTTAAACAATCAGAACCCCATACAATGGAATTTGGATCTAATGAGTTAGGTCCAAACAGTTTTTTTCTCTCATCTTCTTTAAGACATTTAAGCAATTGCCAGGCATTTCTTATGCTAGGTTGGCACTGCCTACAGCTTCTAGCAGTTATAAAGGAGCTAACCTCTTATAAACCCCATGAATCAGATGTAAGAATTTTCACTGTGCCACCATTAAAGAAGATTCAGGAAATGGTGAATAAAACCTAAACTGCATGCCCAAGGATCTGAAAGCTTTTAAAATGCCTCTTCAAACAATTCGTTAACTATATCTTCACAATTCTAACAGAATCATTAATAGATTTCAGAACCTTCAAATGCCAGAATTATATGACCTAATCAGACAATGGATCTTCATCAGCAGTCTTTATTAAAAAGATTCTATTTTCCCCATAAATAATCTTCTGCTTTGGCATTTAACTTCAAAATGTAAGAATTATTCTAATACTGCATTTCAACAGGGAATGCTTCATGTCAGTCTTGACCTTGGCTTGACCTCTATAAGAAAGCTTTGTGTTTCGAGGTATGTGATGAATAGCTCTCTGGCTTTCTATTAAATCCAGTGGCACTGACTGTCAACAGTGGTACTCAAAAGGGGTAGTAAAGTGGTTAAAAATCAGAAATATTCCTTAGGTCTTTTTCTACCCTGGTAAATCTGGAAATAGTCTGAGGCAATTTTCACTATCTACACTGCTTTTCCAAAGAATAAGAAAACAATGAAGTATGGAAATATAATTGCCGAAATATACATAGACGTATTTGGCCTTCCTGTAGCAGAAATAATGTAAATTTTCCTTTGGAGGACCCATTTGATTTACGTTGTTGAATAGGGTTTTCAGTTTTAAGGATTTATAACTTACTCAGTTTAAGCTCCTTAAAGACCAGGACTTCTATCCCTAAGTCAGGACTGCATACATAATAGATACTTAATAAAATACTTACTGGTTTACATTTAGATCGAACTGAATTAAACTGAATTTAATATCAGAGATTTTTGATAAAAAAGAAGTCAGACTATAAGCCCCTTTTTTCATCTCTCTCTGAACTGGCCTAGTACCTGGCACATAGTAGGCTTTCAATGAATGTTTGCTGAATGAATGAAAATCTTTATATTAAAGTAATGACTAATTACTGACTCTAATGCCTGTTGCTTAACTGCATGTAAAATATTCATGTTCATGTAGAAAGATACAATAGTAATACCCAATTTTGCCAGCAGTTTTCACCTTATTTACGTTTAGAATGCCTCCTTACTCTAAATTTATCTACCACCTTCGAAGCTATTCATATGTGTCTTATTTTTATGGTACATCATCGTAAATTATTATCTATAAAACACATGCAAGAAAGGTAATTTTAACCTGATTTGAAAAAGTACATGTGAATATGTGGGATATATATATATGAAATCTTCCCCACACTTCTCTCAAAATATTTAATTCAAGTTAAAGACTATACTATGTATAGGTAATATTTATTTACATTTATATTCTTAAGGTTCTGGAAGAAACCAAATATCAGTCTTTAGACTTACAGGCTTATCTATGAGCTTAAGTTAGACAAGTGGCTTTTTCCCATTATACTTACCCTAGGTCTTTTTAATGGACATGTGATATGCTAGTCTGTGTCCAACCTCACCTACAATTTCTTTTCTCAAAAGACAAGGCACATCTGCCACCTGCTCTACTCCGTGTCCCAGCAACAACTGTCGAGCAGCATAAAGATTGATTATCAGTCAAAAACCATTGCACAACACCAGATTTTGGTGGGTTAAGCTTGCTGATCCAGCAAGAGATGGTGTGAAATTTTCAGGAGTGTGTGCCAACATTTTGGTGCTAAAAGAACAGCAGTGCATGTCACAGTGAAACACAGCCAAAGATATGCAGACAAAGCAGAGAAGTTTTTTGTTCTGGACTTGGCTTTAGAAAGGATAAAAGAGAAAACAAAAAGTAGGAAGAAATTAGTTTGTACATTTAAAAATCATCCACCAAGCTAGTCATGTGTGTAACACTGTTATTTTAAGCATACATGTCCAGAAAAATTTCTAAGAAGTTAACTATAAATAATTTTTATAAATCTCTTCTACAACACCATTATCATATGAATGGCAAGTATTTCTTATTAATAAAAATAATCAAGGATCTTAAGGAAGAACTCATTACATATACATTTAAATATACAATAGTCACAGAAACATTTACCCACAAAGACACATGCTTTTATAGAAGATGATTTATACAAATGATTCAATGAATACAAAATAAAAGCAACCATAGTTTAAAGTTGAATCAAGATTTGAAAAATATATGGGTCTATACTCCCACATAGGTAATTTTTAGTGAGTACTATAGCAACAAGTTTCTTTACCTTGAACTTTCTACTGAATTCAAGAAATTATTTCCTGATGATCAGGTATTTTGAAAGAGAGAGAAATCCTAGTTTCATCTTATATAATAACATTAATATAGGAAGAATTTTCATCACTTCATCTGTAATGAACTCCAGAATTACTTTTCTTCCACTTATGCAATTACTGCCTAGACTTGTCCTTGGTTCACCAGCTTTGTAGCAGTTTCAGGAAAAAAAAATACTTCTAATAAGGTAGTAAAAGTACAGGGGAATACAACAGTTAGATACACTGAATTTGTATGCCAAAGTTCTTATGTCATTTAAATGTGATTACCATTTATAGCACTTGATAACAGACTATGGTATGACATGTTTGTAAGAATATTCTTCGATAGTACTTTTCTTTCTTTCTTAAAATGAATTGTTTCCCACTGAAGAAAGAAAAATGTTTGTTTTATTTTAGAAAATCACATTTCTGAAATGCTAGAAACAATGGACTTTTTAAAAACAGACCTCACCAGCAAATATGTCTAAAATACATGTTTATATTTTGTGTATATAATATTATGTATACATATAAATATAAATTACATATATATATATACACACACACACACATTTCAAGGTTTAAAAAGTCAAGCTGCAGCATTTACTTTATGAAAAATTTTGTTAGGAAAATCGCATGTATATGAGAATTATATGTTCATTCTGACCACATTTTCATAGTTATGTTAATGCTCTCTGAAAAAAGACCAAGAGTGTAAATGAATAAATGCTATTTGAAACTTTGAACTATTTTCTGAGAGAATAAATCTAATGAATTATGTCTGTTGGGTGTCACAGAAACTAAACAGTAAATTCAATAATCTCTGATTTAATTTATTATATTTTCACCATTTAACCTCCTGCAGGCTCCCTAATGTCTATTCAGATCTATATTAAATTAAGCACCAATGCTAATGAAGGGCAATAAACGTGGCTGTCAGTGGATTTTTCTTTCATTAAGCACATTATCCTCTTACTGAGCTGTAAATGCGTAAACATTAGTTTTGTTAAACCATGCAAAAAAGACAGGATGAAAATCATTTTTTAATTGCACCCCTTAAGCAATTTACTGGGGGTGGGGGTAGGGTATTTTTTTTTCCTTTTTACCTTTAATTTTTTTGAATGGATCTAAAAAGGGCTCTCCTGTTGAAACATAAACGTCGGCTTCATGGGGTATATCTTCAGGTTTGAGGGCTTCAGTGCCGTTTGCCAAGAACACTCGTCGTGCGGCCATGTTCAGATTCAGCTTTTCTGTGCACTCCTCCAGCAACTAGAAGAAAGCAGGCAAGAGGTAAGAGAAAGTGATTTAGGACAAAGAAAGCAACACATTGCCATGAAACAAAAGGTGCTAACAATGAAAACAGACACCCATTGAGTCACTGGCCAAGTTAAGTAACTCAAGTAACTCCACCAATATATTTTCTAGCACTTGAAAATATAAAATAAAAGGTAAATCACAGCACTGAGACTATCTAACGATCGTCTAATTTTAGTCCTTGTTCTGTCTGTTTAACAACTCCACAAGATATAAAGCTATTCTGTTTAATTCAATATACCACTTATATATTGATAAAAAAAAGAAAGGAATAAAATACCTGTGAGATCTATGTATATATAAGCATTTTACAGATTCATTACTAAAAAGAAAATTTTAACACAATAAACATCATCTTTTTCATTTCTTAAATTATAAAAAAAAGTAAGGGAAGAAATAAAGCACTGAAAACTTTTGAACACTATTTACCAAGGTGATGGTTGGTACTGTAACTTTGGCAAAGACTGCTCTAGATCCATTTTTGTAAGCTGTTACTGTAATCACTCTGGGATGAAGTTTGTGACTTTGAGACAATCTATGCCAATTCTGGGCTGGCTGAAATTTTAAAGAAGAGAACTCTGCAACTCTGAAGGAAAAAAACCCACAAAATTGGTGCATGTTAATTAGTAAAAACATTTAAATAAATATTATCCTAGACATCTTTTATAGATATAAGCCCTAATGACTGTTCCCAAGTATTCCTCAAAAAAACTTTTTATAGGCTAAGATGGTCCATATCTACTTAAATATTTTTAAAAATTTAACACAGGATAAGTTTGCTAAAACTGTTCATGTAAAACACCTATCTGAGAATAGATGATTTTTTATCAATTAACTTATAAAACACCACAACCTTCATTTAAAAAATCGTATGTATACATGCTGTGTTCTGTTAGAAAACAAAAAACAATAACATAGTCCTAACATCATGAAATAGTAAATGGCTAAGATCTTCCCTTAAGTTTTCATGTTTACCAAAGTTCTTTGATTTTTTAAAAAGATTTGAAATTCAAATAGTTTCTTACTCTAAGTTTCTTATTCTAAAGTTAGTTGTAACTGCTTTCATCTCAAATTTGTTTGGGGGTAGAAAGGGAAGATTTCTAAGTTTTGTCTTCATTCAAAATCAGTTTCGATTCTTATTATTTTCTCAGCAAAAGTACATGACAAATGACGAGCATGTTGTATTTTTCTTCAGAGTTCTCTAACCCTGTAATTCTTAATGCCACAGAAGCAAAGTAAACATTTTGAAATAAAAACTTCAGGTAAATTAAAATCACAATATACCCACCTAATCAAATATATGAAAATAATGGGAGTATCAGTTTCTTGGTTTGATTTTTGCTTTTGCCAACATTTTCTTCTATCCATAAATTCTTAGGTTAACAGTTTATGATAACAATCTTGATATGAAAATATATACACAAAATGGTTTTATAAGTCCATTTCATTTTGATTTTATTACAAAATATTGATTAAATATCAAAAGTATGCATTTTGATTTTAAACAAATATCTGGTAAACAGATATTCTATAGTCCTAGCCTGATTCTCCTTCAAGTATTTTTTTCTGAGTTTAATATTATCCACATTAAAGTGTATCTCATGTTTTCCGCAAGTGTAATTAGCAACATTCTACTCAGGTGTTTTCAAAGAAAAAATAAACAAAACAAAAACAGAAACAAAACCCTAGAGATGTGTTACATTTTAATGTCTGAAATAGTCAATTGAATCATTATAAATTCTGCTCAAAGGAAAAAGCTTCAGCAGTCGGTTAAAAGAACAGAGAACAGCTTTGATTACCTCAGTTGACCCACTGGAGCACTGACAGGTCTGTTTCTCTTGGATGCTGATAAAAAACAAGAATTGTTTTTACTGTTTGATTTGTAGCTATATGGGTCTGATATTTCATCATGGCTATGATCTGATGCTGTTTGATGTGTGGAGCAATCTTGAAGTCCTGACCCTTCTGATACTGCCGCTGAATGCAAAAGTCTGTTGGGGCCAAACTGCAAATAATCTTCAGTAGTTTTAATAACTGCTTTTGCCTGGGATGACATAAACTCTCTGAAAGAAACAATCCATGGAAGAATACAGTGAATTGATTTGTAATTACTTATTAACAACTACCCCATAACTGGTTGTGTGCTATGTGCTAGACAAAATACTACACACTGGCCAGTATTGTATTTAATCCTTATAACATCCCTGGGAAGTGGGTACTATTTGTATCCCCATTTTACAGATTTAAGAAGTTGTGGTTCAGAGAGACAATTAACTTGCCAAAGTTCACATAATCAGTAAGCTGACAGGGTGAGAAACTGAACCTAAGCCTGTACTAAAATAAAGCCCACATTCATAACCAGTAAATTGAATTGCTTTACTCTATTAAAGAAGAAAGCTTGTGTAATGCTTGAAACAATGCAAGTAAAATTTTTAAATTCTTAGATTCATTTATTAAAAACTAGCACTCTGCTCAGTATTAGGAAATATAAAAGCTAAAGATATGTGGCTTCTATCCTCAAGAAACTTGCAAACTATCCCCTAATAAAGACAGAATATATGTTAAGTAAGCCACTTAGAACTATGGGTATGTATTAACTATAAATGCAAAACAAATTCCTTGAAAGCAAACTTACATTGTCTGGAATAAAGTTGATAAAGGCTTCATAGCAGGCTGGGATTAGGGTGACCAACTCATCCTGGTTTGCTCAGGTCTGCCTAGGCTTTGGCAATCAAAGTCACACACCCCAGGAACTCCCTCAGTCCCTCAGTCCCTCAGTCTCAGACAAATTGGGTTGGTTGATCACCCTACCTGGTAGTTAAGCTGGAGGAGTAGCATTTAGATGAACTATGATGTTTGAACAGGGGACCATATGACCTGTGACAATATGTAAATCTATGTAAATACCAACTTAGGAAGATGGAATATATAGAGAATTTGCTGGTATGATAAAATGAAACAAGCTTTAACATATTTAAGAATATTGAGCTGTGTGATGATTAGGCATAGAGGTTAGTAAGCTTCCATGTATTATTTCAGTATTCCATGTATTTGTATTTTTATACAAACCAAATGTGCTTCTGTCCAATTTGCTAGTTCCTCAGTAGTTCTTATACATAATGTAATATAACCCCACCCACCCGTGCAATTATAAAACAGCATATGCTTAATGTGGAAAGCTTGGCACAGACAGCCTCTCCTCCAGTTTTTTCTAACCCACCAATGTCATTACAGTCACAATTATTTCTCCTGGCCTGTCCTCTCTATGTTCACAAATGTGTAAAATGGTTGATTACTTCCTCTGAAAGAATGGAAGGCAGTCACGTGCCACGGGGAAAATTGGTGTGGGTGTGTGGATGAGAGTTGACACAGTGCATCAATAAACCTAAAACACTGGGATCCAAGCAGTTGTATTTGTTGTTATCACATGTTTTCTATCCAAGTCTGTCCTGAATTGACCATAGCTCTATGGTCTTCCCTCTGCTCTGAGGATCTACCCAGGCTCAGAACTTTGGTAAACAGCCTTTTGAATTTTCGCTGGACTTGAACTCTGGCAGAGGCGAGACCTCCCTTCAGACCACCTGAGGTACCTCAGATTTTAACAACAAGGATGGTGGCGGCAGGTGGCAGCGGTCAGGTCTCAGTGGCAGCGTTTCTGCAGCACCAGCTGTGGAACTGCAAATGGTCACCAGGCTTTTCAACTTAGGGGAAGAGCCGCAAACAGGCAGGAGGAGAGATCTGCGGATCTCAGACAGTTCCCAGTGCCCATAAAGAGTCACTTGGAGGGGCGCCAGGGTGGCTCAGTCGTTAAGCGTCTGCCTTCGGCTCAGGTCATGATCCCAGGGTCCTGGGATTGAGCCCCACGTCGGGCTCCCTGCTCAGCAGGAAGCATGCTTCTCCCTCTCTCACTCCCCCTCCTTGTGTTCCCTCTCTCGCTGTGTCTCTTTCTGTCAAATAAATAAATAAAATATTAAAAAATAAAATAATAAAAAAGTCACTTGGAAAGCAAATTCTCATATAAAGAAAGAAAAGGAATTCTCTACATAATGCAGATTGGGTGTCTTTTTAAGATTTTATTTATTTATTTTTAAAAACTTTTTAAAGATTTTATTTATTTGAGAGAGAGAGAGAGGGAGCATGAGTGGGGGGAGGGGCAGAGAGAGAAGCAGACTGACCCTAAGATCATGAGCTGAAGGCAGACACTTAACCGCTTAACCCACCGAGCCACCCAGGTGCCCCGATTTTATTTTTTTTGAAGTAATCTCTACACCCAGTGTGGGGCTTGAACTCGTAGCCCTGAGATCAAGAGTCACATGCTCTTCTGACTGAGCCAGCCAGGTGCCCTGTGTCTTTCTTTTTTAATGAACACATTTTGTTTATTGTCAAATATTTTTATAAATATCCTCATGATTTTATATGATAATCCATTTTCACACCACCAGAAAGTGAAAGGTTTTATTTTTTCCAAATTTCAAAGTTTCAGCTGTATTGATGAGAGGGCAAAAGGCAAGCTGAGGGCAAAACTGGAGCTGACACCCGACAAGCCCCACTCCCCTTAGGGTGGGATATGTGTAACATTCCTCAGGCACTGTAAGAACAAAGATAGGGAGAAACAAATTGTCAACTGATAATGATCGCAGTCATGCAGGACAGAAAACTCCACTATTGTTTGTATCTGTCTTAATGATTAACAAGAAAAACACAATCTTAATAACAGCCAGACCTCCAAGAACCTATAGACTCAATGTCCTGGAGCCCTACCATCACCTTCACTTCCATGGGATAGAAAACCCTATATAATCAGTCACTTCTCACAATCACAGTGCAGCCCTTTCTACCCACGGGTCCTGTCCCAGTGTGCTAATAAAAACATCTTTTTGTACCATAAAATGCCTCAAGAATTCTTTCTTGACCATTTTGCTCGATGACCCTGCATCATGTGTCACACTTTTAATTCAGTATCTTGCCTTTTTTACCTAAATACTGTTTTATAACCATTTTTCAGGTTGCTATACGATCTTTACAGATTTTACTAGAATGTAAATTTTATCAAGTAATTTTACTTATATCTTGCCTTCCTCAATCTAGTCATGTAAAAGTTATTTACTGTTTTCGTCTGCTGGCATATCTTCCCCCTGTCTTCTGGTAAGAGCATTGGAATCCTTTAGGGAAACTCGCATCCTTCTCCCTCCCAACTCCACATGATTCTGGTAGAGTTAGGACAATAAATTATATGAGATTTACCTGGTAAATGGTTAAAAGAATTAAACTAAATTATATGATTTTACCATATTTATTTATTATTGGTTTTTCTCTAGTAATTTATATCAAAAAGGGGGAGAAAAGGTAGTTTTTCATGTGAAAATGTCGCTTTTGGCCCACCATCTGTAGTCTTCAGTTTTGATTTGTTTTATCAATGCTGATGACAGGTTTGCACTAGTTCTTACACACTATTAAACTCTTCTTTCTTTTAACAGTTGATGTGTTGCCTAGTCTTTGGGTGTGAGAAGATAATCACAGAACTGTTTGGCAAAGCTAACTTGTCCTACAAAGGGAATTAAACCCATACACGGTTTGTTAAATTAATGCTGGAAATGAGGTTGTTAGGACCATTCAGCTCAAACACACTTGGGTTTCAGGTGACTGAGCTTGTTACTAGTATACACAGAAACTTAAAAAAGAAAATAAAACCACTCCAGCAGGGCACAAAGAGAAGGCCATTAACTGCTCTTCAGAATATACTAGTGACTTAAAAACAACTCCCGTAGTAGTGATTATTATTGTAATAGCATTGTCTGGGAACAGATGGTAGCTATACTTGGGGTGAGCATAACATAATATATAAACTTATCCAATTACTATGTTGTACACCTGAAACTAACATAACATTATGTGTTAACTACACTCAACTTAAAAAACTAAAAAACAAGGACCGCTGTCTGGCTCAGTGATTCTTGATCCCTAGGTCATGAATTCAAACCCCATGTTGGGCATCAAGGTTACTTAAAAAAAAAAAAAAATTACAAAACAACAACAAAAACCACAACTCTAGTAGAGTGCCACATTTTTTGACTCCACAACCTCTTCTATCCTTCTATGCCTAACTGCTTCCTCTTCTTACATCATTATTGCCTAACCTACCTCTGTTCTTCTCAGTCCTCATGGGTTCTGCTAATTCCTCTATGTATCTCCCCATTTCTATACCACACTACTTTCTGATGACTCTCTATGACTTACATTCAATGCCCCCAAAAGTTTAACTGCATCACTACCCAGTTTAGGACACCCTGTTGGATAGAATTCTTAAGCTAGGCAATCTCATAAGCCACTGGCAAGCCTGTGGATGGGAAAGTACCCGTCAGTGGCCCAAAAACTATGGACAGGAGAGCAGGATAATAAGATGAAGAGGGCTTCGAGTAAGATGGACTCTCAGATGCATGCCAAAAGAGGAAAACATACTTGGCAGGGGAATTGCATGGCCTGTCTCCTATACCAAGATAAGCAGAGACACTGCATCGTGTGACTGGAGAGGTGGGCAAAGGAGGTAGCTCTACACTAGGAGCAGTGAACCAGCAGCGCTCTTTAGCTAATAGAACTCTAACGTGTAGACTGTATTTAAGTCACCACAATTGTAGTCTCTTTATTTGTCTTTCTTTCTCTTATTCTCCTCACCTTTTTTCTTTGAAAGATCCTTTTGCCTCCTCTGCAAAAATTTCTTAGAAATCCCATGACATTCAGATTTATTAAAGTGAACTTCCTTCCACCTCCAGATTTATATATATCTTCACATAGCTATCTTCCCCCCAAAGTCTTCGTCTTCTGAGAATTGTACTCTACATTCACATAGCTATCTCATTCACCAAGAAGTTTTTGTCTTTTAATTGAGAATTTGGCCTATAATCTTACAATTTGTTTTCTATTTTTCCTATGTATTCTATGTTCCTTTTCATTCCTTTCTTGTTTTCTCTCAGATTAAATAACATCTTCTTTATTATTTCATTTTCATTTCTATTAGGTTGAATGTCCTACATTGTTTAACCTTACTTTTTATGGAAACACTAGCTATTACAATATGAATCTTAATCTTGTTAAAGATTAATTTAAATTACTAATTAATTACTTTCTGGACAAGGCAAGAACCTTAGAACACATCATACCCATTTATTGCTGCTTCCTTGGGCTGGTGGTCTATATTTTCTTATTCCATTTTTCCATGGGTAGGTATATCTATCTTTCATGTCTCCAGATTTTATGCAGGGAACTCAGCTCCAAAATTCTGCTTGCCTGGACTTGAGGCTTTACATCCTGACCTCCCTGTGCTTCTTATAAATAATAATTACATAAAATTTACATTAGAATTCATTTTATTTTATTTTATTTAAGATTTTATTTATTTATTTGACAGAGAGATAGAGCCAGAGAGCACAAGCAGAGGGAATGGCAGAGGGAGAGGGAGAAGCAGGCTCTGCATTAAGCAGGGAGCCTGATGTGGGACTTGATTCCAGGACCCTGGGATCATGACCTGAGCCGAAGGCAGACGCTTAACCATCTGAGCCACCCAGGTGCCCTATAATTTATTTTAAAATCTAGATTTTGTTACAACTGTTTTTTATAAAATTTGATAAGCTGAATGGCAGTTTTATTGGACTTTGTTTTTCCCAAATGATACTGAATTTAGTTTAATACTAAGGTCACTTTTATTTATTGGCTTATCTTTATTCTCTATGGATTGGTGTAGGAATACCATGTGGATTCCTAAACCAATGTTTTAGGAAACTATCCTTTATCATAAAAAATAACCTCACTTTGTCCTCACTTACTGTTGAAGCTATCTACCACATTCTGGAACCTGAGCTAATTTTATAACACAGATTTTCTTTTTAACACTTCTGTCAGTCTTATTATCTTGTCCTGGAAGTCTATGATGTGTCTCTACTATAAATCTTTTATTATATCTGTAAAAGATCCACATATATACAGATCTCAAATTGTTCCTTCTTTGGTAAGATTTCTATGCTACCCTTGTTTTTTTTTTTTAAGATTTTATTTATTGATTTGACACAGAGAGAGCACAAGCAGGGGGGAGCTGCAGGCAGAGGGAGAAGGAGAAGCATCATGGATCATGACCAGAGCCAGAGGGCAGACAATTAACCGACTGAGCCACCCAGGTGCCCTTCTATGCTGCCCTTGTATATAGAAATGCATTTCCTTCCTGTGCATTCACATTTGCCCTGGTAGATTTGATAGCTGGAATCACTATACTTCATTGATTATGTCCTCCATCTAAAATGCTAGGCCTCAATTTCTGTCAAATATTCTAATTCATCACTGTATTATTTACTCTTTTACCACTGATAAAAAGCATTTTTTTTTCCCCAGCCTAAAACCTAAATTATACTATATTAGGTTGGTACAAGAATATCAATCACACTACTTCAAAAATATAACTTCTTAAAAAATATCTGTTATCTATCTATCTATCTATCTATCTATCATCATCTATCTATCTCTATTAGTTTCCTATTGTTGGGCAACAAATTACCACAAACTTAGTGGTTTACAACAATACCTATTTATTATTACATGGTTTCCCTGGGTCAAGAGTCTGGGGAAAACTTAGCAGGACCCTCTGCTCAGGATCTCATAAAACTGAAATCAAGATGTCAGTGGGGCTACAGTCTCATCTGATGCTCACAGTCTTTTTTCCAAGGTCATTCACGTTTTGCCAGAATTTAGTTCCTTATAGCTGTAGAATTCATAGTGACTATCATCTTCCTTGAGGCCAACAGAAACTCATCTTTTTGATTTTTCTGTTTCTGACCTCTAAATTTTCATTTAAGAGTTGATCTGATTCAACTAGGATAATTTCCCATTTAACTCAAAGACAATTAATTACATACTTTAACTACAACTGCAAAAATCTCTTGTACCTTATCATGTGACCTCATTATGGGAGTGACATCCTATCATATTCACAATCCTACCCACACTCAACAGGAGGGAATTACACCAGCCATATACACCAGGAAGTGGGAATCTTGGGGGCCATATTAAATTTCTGCCTACCATAATTATGCAGTTTTCATTATCCTTTTTTTATGCCAAATTTAGATTCTGATCTGAGGTAAATTTTCTGGAAAATTTAAATATAAGTACTTAAGATTGAGTTTTGTTATCATTCAGTACTGAGGATATGTAAAGAGTATGTCACAGATTTTGATGACAAATTCAAAGAGGAACTAAAAAAATGCTTTGAGAAATGGCATTTTTATTAGAATAAATTACTTCCTAAAGAGAGTATTTTAAAGGAGGAGATATTCACTTGGATGTAAAAGTTCTCATATGTTTCCTTTAAACAACATCAGCAACATTACTTCTGAGTTAGTTTATTTTCAGTTATTGGAAAACACTATTCAAGAACAAAAATTGTGATGAGATGTGTCTACATATATTAAACTATGTATAAATATATATATATATATTTTTTTTTTTTTTTAAAGATTTCACCCATTCATTTGACAGAGAGTGAGAGAGCACAGTAGGTAGAGTGCAGGCAGGGGGGAGAGGGAGAAGCAGACTCCCTGCCAAGCAGGGAGCCTGATGTGGGGCTCAATCCCAGGACCCCTGGATCACAACCCAAGCCAAAGGCAGACACTTAACCAACCGGGCCACTCAGGCACCCCAAACTATGTATATTTTTAAGGATTTTATGTGTGCTTAGATGAAGATGAAATAAAACATGTCAAAATTTAACCTTAAAGCAGTATGAATAAAAACTATCAGTTAATTAAAAACTATATACTTTAGGTAAATGAATTTTTTTTTAAAGATTTTATTTATTTATTTGAGAGATGGGTAGAGAGAGGTGGGGGAGGGAGTGGGGAGGGAGTCGGGAGGGGCTGAGGGAGAGGGAGAAGCAGATGCCCCACTGAGCAGGGGAGGCCAACATGGGGCTTGATCCCAGAAACCCAAGACCATAACCTGAGTTGAAGGCAGACACTTAACCAACTGAGCAACCCAGGTGCCCTGGTAAATGAATCTTTTAAACAATTTCTTTACATGATATAATGGATATGATAAGTCACAGAACTACAAAGCTCAAAGGTACATTAGTAGATTACGCTTTTATCCTTTTCTCAAACATGACTATACTCGTCTACATATCAGCTTTTTATCATAATCCAAAAGATTATCAAGGATAGATCCTATACATTGTAGAATTTGTAGCCCCCTTGATAGTCTAGACTACTGTTTAATTATGCTTTACTTTTTGTAATTTTTGTTAAATCTGATGTACAATTTTTACTTCACAAGTAACAACTAAATAAAGATCTGAGGTCCAAAAGTCTAAGAAAATATGCTCAGAAAGTAGTACAGAAAATTATAAGACTATGATAAGATTTAAGGGTATAACTCTAGTTTTGACAAGAACAATTTTTCTTCCCATTTCTCTGCTTTAATAGCATTAGTGGGTCTTAGTGGCTTTTTATAGAAATTTGAGGAAAACTAATAAAATCATACTTGTCAATCTCCTATTCAAGGAATTCTACTGGTTGGTCCTGCTCATTGCTCCTCTGTAATATCTTTCAGCTATAATTACACCACATTGCCTTCATTAGTTCTTACCAGTCATTTGCCAATGGGTTTCATTCAGCTGATCTATACCCATTACTGTACATCTTTCAATAAGCAGGTATTTAATAAATATTAATCTAAACTCAGTGGTTACATTTTCTAGAACTCCTTCCATAATAACAATAATTGTCTAGTGGAAGAGAGAAATGTTATACAAATAGTCACGCATATAAACTTACAATTATTAACTGTGATTAGTACTGTGAAGGAAAGCCCTGGCTACTATGAGGGAGAAATTCAGGGGTTAGCAGAATAGAGGAGGCCTCAACAAAGCTGCTCAAACTGACAAGACACATGAGAGGAGTTAAGCCTACTAAATCCTAATCATTCCTTATTTCTAAATCATCCCCCCAAGGTCCTATATGAACTAATGTACTAGTTTGCATATTGAAATGTTTGCTTTGTGATTTGCTATGTAATTTCACATGATTTTATATCTCACTCTGCAAGGGTAAGGTCTTTGTTTTGTATCTTTTATACTTCTACTAGAACTCAACCAGTAATTGATATGCAGGATTTATTCTTTGATAATTATGACATCATGCCAAAATGTGTCACAAAAATGTCACCGACAAACACAATTTTAGAAGTAAAATATAATAAAGCCAAAGCCAAGAGTTATGTCAGGTAATATTTATTCAACAGTTTTTCCATTGATTTTTTCTTTAAAGAAAAGCCTCAGTTATATTTGAGGATTCATCCTCTTTATATGCCCATAGTAGGTATCCCCTGATTAGCTCCAGTGGGTAAATCTCAGTGTCTAACACCAATGGTGGTAATTATATTTCCTTTTTCCCTTGCAGGTTAAGTAATCACCTTGTGATCCAAATTTGGCCAATGAGACATAAGGCCAAGTCGTCTGGGGAAAGGTTTTTTGCCCTAATAAAAAGAAATATAGGAGTGCCTGACTGGCTCAGTCAGTAGAGCATGCGACTCTTGATATGGGGGTTGTGAGTTAGAGCCCCATATTGGGTGTAGAGATTACTTTAAAAAATCTTTTAAAAAAAGAGAGAGAGATAAGTGATCAAATATCCATTTTCTTTAGTTGGACACTGTTGAGTGAACATGTAATGAGCCATCTTGCAAGTAGGAGGAGTCATACCCAAGAATCTAGCCAATATTCTGAGGATAGCAAAGGGAAGGAGCCAAAGAGCCAGGCTCCTTGAAAATACTGCTGAACCACTGAATTTAACCCTAGAATTGCCCTGCATCTGTTATGTAAGATAATGAATTCTTCCTCATTTTCTTCATTTTTAAAGTCATTTTCAGTTGAGTTTTCTGTTACTTTGTGCTAATAGTATCCTAACATACAATCAGTTCTTGAATCACACTTGCTTTACTTTTTGTTTTATTCAAAATCTTTACTAATTTTATAATGGGCTAAAGTATAAACTACTATGGTATTTTCTAAACATTTTACTTTTACTTAATCAGGAACATTTCACCAGAAACTTCAGCATAAGCATAAAAATGACAGAGTTTTTATTTCCCTGCTCTTTGAAACACAAAGGATGCTGGGTGAATTTAGATTTCTATGGAAGAAATCTGCATGTGGCTAATAATTCTATTCATAAGTGTGGCTACTTTGACAGATCATGGCTCAATAACAAACATGCAGGTCTAAGTCATCACACAGTTTAGATATGAATTCAACAGCAGAATAATGACAGTTGCCAAGGATTTGTACTTGCTGTCGCTTCATACCAGTGTTGGCTGTCAAAATGTCTCTTTTTCTTATACAGAAGCCATAGATTTTTTTATGGATAGCAATTACTTACAATATACAATGAAGTACATCAAATCTAACAACCACTCTTTAGCCCCTCATTACTTGGTAGTCTCTTTGTTAAATGTAGTCAACCATTTTCATCTAAATTATTTATTTATACTGTATATTTGACAAGCATATCTTTCTTGCTTTATATTCGTATGGCATTTAAACCTTCACGAAGAGTTATGTTTTTTTTTTTTAATATTGTCATTTGTAAAACTTATCTTTATCCTATTACCATTTTAATGGTAATTAAATGCTCTAATTGGAATAAATACAAATAAGAAAATGTAAACATAAGGGAAAATAACCCTAAGTACATTCAATAATAAATCACCAGCTTAAAATACTGAAATGCAACTGATAAAAGAAATAACCCCACCTATGTTTGGTGAATGTAACCTGCTATAAAATCTCTGGAGTACATAAAGCACAAAAATTTCATTAAACTTCATCAGAACCTTTTTCCAACTTGATGAAATGAATAACCTAAAGATATAAATAACTTTCTACAATTACTAGATAAAATGTGATTTAAACATCATAGAAAGTAAATAACAGAAGTGATAATAATAAAAGTGAACAATTCCCCCCAAATTTTATTTCCAATAGCAGAAGAAATTGTATTTCTAGTTTGGCCTAGAAATTTAGGTAAGGGTATCCCAGTTGCAGCACAATTTCCAGTTATTTTATAACACGTACTATGTCAAATTTTTACTTAGAACTTGATGATTGAATAATAAACAATGTGTTATGTTCAAGCCACATATATACCCTCTAGGAGCTATTCAACGTTTGTTAAATTGAACTTTTTTACTTTTACAGAAAGAAATTCTAAACAAGAAGAGCAAGTTCTCTGGGTAAAGGACCCATTTGAGTATAGTATCATCCCACCCAAAGGAAGAAAAGAATATTTGTGCTTATGCAAAATACAAAGGAATAAAAACAAGGTACATCTTAAATCTAAAACTGGAGGAGGTTACAGATACCATATACAATGTTTCCAGAGGAAATGTAAATCTTCCAAAGGAAACAATATAGTCTTCTAACATTTTAAAATGAAATAATACATTAATCTTTAGATCTGTAGAGATTTTGTTTTTGAAAAAAAATTTTGAAAAAAGTTATGAACTACGCCAAATGTAATTTGTTGGGAATGAAGGTAGAGCACTGAAGGTGTTTCCTTGCTTCCTTCACTGCTGCTATCTTCCCTCACTCCCTTCTGCTGCCCATTCCATGCTGGGAATGGACTGCTCGTCTTTAGAATGATGAAATTGCTAAACTTAAACTGTCCCTGGAAAAGGAAATATGACCAAATTTTTCTATTTAAAAAAGAATCTAAGATTCATTCCAATTAAAAATAGCCAAGATCCAGGGCACCTGGCTGGCTCAGTCAGTAAAGCATGAGACTCTTGATCTCAGGCTCGTGAGTTCAAGCCCCATGTTAGGCACAGAGATTACCTAAAAAAAAGAAGTAAAAAAATATCCAAGATAACTAAAATGACATAAAAAAGCGAATGAATGGTTTAGGTGCTATTCGTCTCCTTGAAAGCAAGATTTGTCTGTGAAAAAGCAACCCATACAATATATAACAAAAAGTTGTTGGTGATTCACTTTTAAAACTGATTTAAGTCCTGGGGCACCTGGGTGGCCCAGTCGTTAGGCGTCTGCCTTCGGCTCGGGTCATGGTCCCAGGGTCCTGGGATCAAGCCCCGCGTTGGGCTCCCTGCTCGGCAGGAAGCCTGCTTCTCCATCTCCGGCTCCCCCTGCTTGTGTTCCCTTTCTCCCTGTCTCTCTCTCTCTCTGTGTCAAAATAAATAAATAAAATCTTTTAAAAAAATTTAAAAAAAAACTGATTTAAGTCCTTATTTAATGCACTAAAAATAATTTCTCCCACAGGGAACTAAAAGAGTTGGCAACACACTCAGCTGCAAGCAGGATTAAAAAATACTGTAACTTTCTATTGTAAAAATAATGAAATTACATCCTTTGATGATCATCAGCTAAAAATCATTAAAATACTTTATGCGTGGGGTAGAAAGAGATACTAATTTTTTACAACATTCTCTTAATTTTAAAATGCAATTGTAATTTAGAAATCTTCTACTCAGCATTTGGAAATACCTTCTATAAATATGACAGAACTGTCCATAGATACCTGTTATCAATAAATAATTAATTCTGCCATCCATGTCTCAAAGGCTGGTGCCCTGTTCTCGGTCACCTGGGAATACATCAGACTATAGCTAGGTAGGAAAAGTTTCTTACTGTGCTGCTTTCCTGGAAATAGCCATAGGAATTAGGCTAGATATTTCCAGTTATCTGACCTCCTAGTGGTAAGTCATAACATGCGAGGATCAGACCTTCTTTGGCACAATACGTTGAACTCATTTACACTGTTGGTGATTAGTTTTCTTGCTGGGGGAAGGAACGTGGCACAGCAGTTTTCACTCTATTACAAACAAATACAACAGAGTGACAAAGGAAAAACATTGAAAGAACACAAGAGAGAGGAGAAGAGTGGATAATGTGAATACAATATAGAATAAATTAATAGCACTGGGTAATAACATGAGAATAAAGTGACCAGTCATTGTATGGCTTGCAATGAATGGATTTAATACATGTGGGCATATTTTGTAAAACGTACAGTGTGTTTAGTGAAAAGAAACATAATCTCTTGTGATATAAGTAAAGGAAAAACAAATTGACTATATTTTAATAATTATTTCTCATAAAAAGATCACAAAGACGTTGGAAGAAAGGTGGCAAGGAAAACAAGAATGAGACAAGAAACGTTTTAACCTCAATCAGGGGGAAATGTCTTTACTTATAGAGAAAATTGCCTCTCTCTGATAATCCTATTAATGCCAACCATTAGCCTTTATGAACCTGACCCCTTACAGGTTGAAACTCATCATTTTCTTTTTCATGAAAGTAAAAGATCTCTGGGCATTATCTTTGACTTTCCATTCAATTACCAAGAAAATGTTTACTCTATTTTCTAGGTGCATCATAATCAAAGTTGATGGTAACAGGTAATAGTGGCAAAAAAGAAGTCAGGATTCAGACAAAGAAATATGAGTAGCACATTGAAATAAACTATAAAAAAAACAGATGATAGGAAGGTGTCACATGAAAAGAAAGACTGACATTAAAAAAGGACGAATAAGGCCAGAGTTAAAAAGAATCAGAATCAAAGAAAGAAAATGAGAAGAAAGCAGAAACCGTATAAATGAAATTATAGTTAACTCTAACAAAAAAATAATCTAAAAATACACAAAAGATAGTTGGAATAAAAAGCACTTTTTAAAAGGAAAGTTGATAAAAATAAATTCTAAAGGGAATAAAAATGTGTAAATACACATTATATTAGCAATGGCATTTGTAGAAAGGAATACTTAAAAATCTTATTTAGAAATTGTTTCCATTGTCTTATTGGAAAGAACACTTTCATGAACAACTTACATCTCTACAGTATAACTATACTGGGTAATGATGTTCTAAAAAATTATCTAGGCATATAGCTAGTACACTGGGTAAATAACCTCAGACACTGCTAATATGGACTCAGAGGTCAAAGGAATAAAGCAAAACAAAAATTAGCTAAAAGTCTAGATTTCACTTTCACCTAAATTTACTAACAAACAAAAAACAAACCGCTTTAAGATATAAATGTAACCTGGCATTTTTATAAGAGATTAACATAATTCTTAATTTATTAATATTTTCTTTAATGCTCTTATAGTATATATTTTCTATCTAGCGTTAAGACTATGACATCACATTTAGCCATTCCATAGTTTATCAAAACCTGATAGGGGTGCCCAGGTGGCACCACAGTTGGTTAAGCATCCAACTCTTGGTTTCGGCTCAGGTCATGATCTCAGGGTTGTGAGACTGAGCCCTGCATCAGGCTCTGTGCTGGGCATGGACCCTGCTTGGGATTCTTTCCTTTCCCTCAGGCCCTCCCCCACCTCCTCCACCCCCTCCCGGTATGCTCTTTCTAAAATAAATAAATAAATCTTAAAACACACACACAAAGACACACACACACACACACACACACACCTGGCAGATACTTTTTCATCCTTCACTTTCTAATGGAGAAAAAAACACAGGAAAAATACCTCTGTCTCCTCTGCTTTGCATTTCTGAGAAGTGTGGTAAGATAGTAGGTAAAAGTTCTGGCTGTGGAGTTAGATCCACATGGGTTCAAACCATATGTTCTATACCTACAAGCTCTGTGATCTTGGTCAAGTTAATTAACCTATCTAGGTCTTTGTTTCTTCCTTAGTAAAATGGAAATGTTTAAATACTACCTGCCTTATATTCCCCCCAAGGTTGTTTGGAGAACTAAATAGACACAATGCAGGTTAAGTGCTTAGCATGGTGAATGGCATAGAGCAAATATTATCTGCCCTGCCATTATCATTTTTATCATTATGCTACTGTCCAAGTCAAACTCCAGGGATAATTTCTGTTTATTGCATCATCTACCTTTTTTCTTCCCATAGAGTAAAAGAAATTGAAGGGCTCTAATCCAGGCAACAACCTTCATAGCCCATCATATCTCCAAGTTATTATTGACATCATCTCCACAAAATATTGAGCATTTACATAGACAACTTTCTTTAAGCACTTTATCTCCTTCAGGATTCAGTTTAAGCTGCTGAAATAATATTCTTACCTTGGTAAATCTTTTGAAATACATTTATAAGTTGGGTGAATGGTATTTCCACTGAAGGTGCCTTCAGCATTGCTCTGCGGTGATACCTCCATGACGATAGTCAAGGGTGATAAAGAAGACTGAGAAAGTGATGCTCCGTGATCATCTGTTTCTCTTTTTGCCATTTTCAGCTAAAAATGAGGAAGAATTTTATTTAATTTAAAAGATAAAACTCTCCAGGGTTATAAATTGAGGCTGGGCATTAATCACAATTTATTTCTCATCATGTTCTAGACTATGCAGCAGTTGCTAAATGTGAGATCTGATGATTAAAAAAAAAAAAAAACAGAGATGAAAGCCTAAAGGAAAACAAAAGTATGAATCTAAGTCTTTGAACGGTATAATCCTGGGGCACCTGGCTGGCTCAGCCGGTAGATCATGCCATTCTTGATTTGTGAGTTTGAGCTTCATGTTGGGTGTAGAGGTTACTTTTTTTTTTTTTTTTTTTGAGAGAGAGAGAGAGAAGAGCAGAGGGAGAGGGACAAGCAGATGCGGGGTTCGAACCCCCGATCCTGAGATCATGACCTGAGCTGAAACCAAGAGTCTGACGTTTAACTGACTGAGCCACCCAGGGGCCCCAGGAATGCAATTTTAAATAGGTTTGTCAGTATAGGCCTCACTGAGGTGATAAAATCTTGGCAAAGACTTGGAAGAGGGTCTTTGTTGTCTGCAGTTGAATCTAATCCCGAAACTCCTGACATTCCTTGAACTAAACTGCTTTCCAGAAAAGCAAGTTAGCTAGTTAGCAAGTTGCTAGACTTATTGTTAACTAAGCATATGGAAGAATGAAAGAACTATAATATAATTTAAACTCACAAGTATTATGGATAAATACATACCTATAATACATAAGATCATGTCTTTCTCTCCCACTTTCTAGTTATGGGACCATGAGTATTATAGCCTTTCTGTGCTTTAATCCTCCCATTTGCAAAACTGGTTATCTACATGGTTATAAGGATTAAATAAATAAAATGGTGAACATGAAAGCATCCAGCACAGTGCTTGGCATATGATAGACATTCATGAAGTGTTAGGTGAATTTGAATCTATATCAAAATAAGAAAATGTATCTCTTTCTCCATACTTTAATAAGGAAAGGTGCTATTCTTTGCCCAGCACTCCTCTGGTATTCCAATTGAAGACCAAAGGGCTGTTGGCCTTCACACTACCCCTCTCCCTTTAAGCTTCTCACAGCAGGAGGAACAAGGTTCTCTCAGGCTTCTATAACAACCACTGTTTGTTCAGGTCCTTCATAGGTTGAATCTTCCTAATTGAGGAATGCTTATAAGTGAAAAACTCTAGCTGTGTACAGCAAGGCAAAATTATATGATTACAAAGTAAATCACCTTGCAGAATGAAATTGTTTGACTGCCCTGGTGTGTTTATTATATAGTCCAATTATTAAAAACTAAGAAAATTTGCATCAAACTATAACTCTTGAAATATAGAAATAGTTTTACTTTTTACTTATGCATGATTACAATCCTAATCTTCACTAAAAGAGGCAATCATTTGAGTGATGGTATAGTTTTACTTTCCATGTAAAATAGTTTCAGGATGCTTTTTGGTGGAATGAATTATATAAGTGTGAAATCACTACCATTATTAAATGCAACATTTCTTCTATAATGTTACTATAAAAACAGTGTTATCCTCACTAAAAGTAGAACATATAATAGGTTAAGTAGAATATGCAGAATAGAATAAGTTTGCAGATATCATTCATGTACATTACTAATTAAATGAAAACTAATTGTTAATTAGAGATTAAAGAAATAAAAATGTGTTAATTTTAATTTGACTGACACTACTATGGTATTTTAGTGAAGTACAGGTAAAGGCACTGCCTTGGGCGCCTGGGTGGCTCAGTTGGTTAAGCGGCTGCCTTCGGCTCAGGTCATGATCCTGGAGTCCCTGGATCGAGTCCCTGGATCGAGTCCTGCATCGGGCTTCCTGCTTGGCAGGGAGTCTGCTTCGTCCTCAGACCCTATCCCCTCTCAGGTGTTCTCTCTCTCTCATTCTCTCTGTCTCAAATAAATAAATAAAATCTTAAAAAAAAAAAAATAAAGGCACTGCCTTATGTTTTATTAACACATGCATAGTTTATTTACTGACACACTGAAAAACCACTATTTTTTTTACTTCCATCTCTTAATCATTTTACATGAATAGAAGCTCTCACTCATGCCCACCCCTAGATCTGCTCTTCCACCCTTTTTTTAAAAAAGGCATTCAAGCACACAGTGGTTATAGGCCTGGACTCCGGAGCCAGAGTGTCTGGGATTATATCCCCACTGCCCACTTACTAGCTGTGACACTTTGGACAAGTCACATAACATCTTTCTGCATCAGTTTCTTCATTTGTAAGAAAGGGTTAAGAATAGTAGCCACTTCATAAAGTTGATGTGCTCACACATAGCAGGTAAAATGTGTCAGCTACAGGGCGCCTGGGTGGCTCAGTTGGTTGGGCGACTGCCTTCGGCTCAGGTCATGATCCTGGAGTCCCGGGATCGAGTCCCGCATCGGGCTTCCTGCTCAGCAGGGAGTCTGCTTCTCCCTCTGACCCTCCCCCCTCTCATGTGCTTGCTCTCTCTCATTCTCTCTCTCTCAAATAAATAAATAAAATCTTAAAAAAAAAACGTGTCAGCTACAGAAGAGAAAAGGTTTGATGGTCTTGAGGTTGGGGTACTAACTACCAATAATAAAACAGTACATGGGGCTTTCCAAGGGGCAAGTAAGTGTGGATAGTTATAAGCAAATCAATGTCCAGATCCTTGCCTTCCATATATATGCTTTCTTAAAGAAAGCCTAAAAAAGACTTTCAAGCATAAAAGATAAAATTCTGTAGAAGAAATGCAGTGGAAATAAAAGTTTGCGGAGAGGGGCACCTGGGTGGCTCAGCTGGTTAAGTGTCTGCCTTCAGCTCAGGTCATGATCCCAGGGTCCTGGGATCGAGTCCTGCATTGGGCTCCCTGCTCAGTGGGAGTCTGCTTCTCCCTCTGTCCCTCACACTGCTCCTGAGCTCTCTCTCTCTCAAATAAATAAAATCTTTAAAAAAAAAAAAAAAGAAAGAAAGAAACAGCTGTACTTTAAAACTAACCAATGAGAAAAAAGATGTGAGCACACACATGCATAAGCTCCATGTCATCGCCTACCCAAAAATGTACCCAGGTCTCTAGATCTAACTTCTAGTTTGTGAGAAATACTGGAGGTAGAAAAACGTGTTAAATGACATTACACTGAAAATAAAGATGGAGAAATGTTACAGGTGAAAAGAGACTAAGAATTATATCAACCAAACACAATTCATAAACCTTGTTTAGATCCCAATTTGAACAAACTAACTTTTTTTTTTTTTAGATTTTATTTATTTGACAGAGAGAGAGACAGCAAGAGAGGGAACACAAGCAGGGGGTGTGGGAGAGGGAGAAGCAGGCTTCCTGCAGAGCAGAGAGCCCAATGCAGGGCTCAATCCCAGGATTCTGGGATCATGACCTGAGCCAAAGGCAGACGCTTAACGACTGAGCCACCCAGGCACCCCAAACAAACTAACTTTAATAAGACAAATTTTTGAGGCAATTGTTGACATTTAAACACAAACTGGGTATTATAGATACTAAGGAAATTATTTTATTGGGTATGAATAAATGGTATTGTTATATATATTATCTGTTAAAAATTTATTGGGCATATTTGTCTTCATAAGTTATTTGCTATTGGGTACAACACTCAGTTTTGGATATTATGGGTAATGGTATTATGGCAAATAGGGGTGCCTGTGTGGCTCTGTTGATTAGGCATCTGTCTTGATTACAGCTGGGGTTGTGATCTCAGGGTTGTGGGATTGAGCCCATGTCAGGCTCTGCTTGTGCTCTCTCGCCCTTCCTCTAAATAAATAAATAAATAAATAAATAAATAAATAAATAAATAAATAAAATCTTTAAAAAAAAGGCAAATAAAATAACAATTTTATGCTTGTGATTTAAAAAAATGTATTATCTGTTAGAAATACAAACCAAAGTGGTTTTTTTTAAAAAGATTTTATTTACTTATTTGAGAGAGAGTGAAAGAGAGTGCGGGCGCGCGAGGGGGAGGGGCAGAGGGAGAGGAGAAGCAGACTCCCCGCTGAGCAGAGCCTGTTGTGAGGCTACATCCCAGGACCCTGGGATCATGACCCGAGCTAAAGGCAGATGATTAACCGACTGAGCCACCCAGATGCTCAACATTTCTTATGAGTGTCATCATCCCATTTGTTTTTTTATCTTGTATAGCAGAATTGAATATTCAAACTCACATTATATGGTGCTTCTAGTGGGCTGGAGATAGAAGGAAAGGAAAGCACTCATGTGGAAGAAAGATATAAAGCAAGAAGACAAGAAGTATGGAAATACCATCATCTTAAAAGGCTTCACATCTGGTAATTCCACTACTGGGTATTTACCCAAAGAAGACACTAATTTGAAAAGAAAAAATGAAGCCCTATGTTTATTATAGCAATTATTTACAATAGCCAAAGTATGGAAGTGTCCATCCATAGGTGAATGGATAAAAATCTATCCATAGATTAATGGATTAAAATATGGAATGGATATTACTTTATATATATATATATAAAGGAATATTACTCAGCCATAAAAATGAATGAAACCTTGCCATTTGCAACGACATGGATGGACCTAGAGGATATTAATGCTAAGTGAAATCAGTCCATCAGAGAAAGAAGAACATATGATTTCACTCATATATGGAATTTAAGAAACAAAACAGGGAGGCCTGGATGGCTCAGTCAGTGGAGCATGTGACTCTTGATCTCGGGGTCATGAGTTCAAGCCCCAGGTTGAGCATGGAGAGTACTTAAAAGAAAAAAAAAGAAACAAAACAAATGAACAAAGGAAAAAGAGTCAAACAAAAATACAGACTCTTAAATACAGAGAACAAACTGGTGGTTGCCAGAGTGAGGTAGGTGGAAGTATGGGTGAAAGAAATGAAGGGGATTAAAAGTACAGTTAACTTGATGAGCACTCAGAAATATATACAATTGTTACATCATTATAATGTAAACCTGAAACTAATCTAACTGTATATTAATTATACTTGAATTTAAAAAAACATTACTACTTACATTAGCACTCAAAAATGAAATATTGAACTCTGAAACAAATAATACATTATATGTTAAAAAAAAAAGAAGAAGATAGCAGGAAGGGAAAAATGAAGGGGGGGAAATTGGAGGGGGACACGATCCATGAGAGACTATGGACTCTGAGAAACAAACTGAGGGTTCTAGAGGGGAGAGGGGTGGGGGCAATGGTTAGCCTGGTGATGGGTATTAAAGAGGGCACATACTGAATGGAGCACTGGGTGTTATACGCAAACAATGAATCATGGAACACTACATCAAAAACCAATGATGTAATGTATGGTGATTAACATAACATCATTAAAAAATGAAATATTGAAGTATAAATCTAATAAAATATGTACAAGATCTATATGAGAAATACCTAAAAAGCCCGGAAATAGATCCACATAAGAATAGACCCACAATTATCTTTGACAAAGGAGCAAAGTCAATACAATGGCATAAAGATAATCTTTTCAACAAGTAGTACTAGAGCAACTGGACATGCACTTGAAAACAAAACAAAAAAAGAATCTAAACACAGACCTCATATCCTTCACAAACATTAGCTCAAAATGAATCAAACTAAATGTAAAACAAAACTATAAAACTCCTAGAATATGAAATAGGGGAAAACATAGATGGCCATGGGTATGGCAATGACTTTTTAGCTATAGCACCAAAGGCACAATCCATGAAAGAAATAATAGACTACTTCATTAAAATTAAAAACTTCTGGGACACCTGGCTGGCTCAGTCGGTAGAGCATGAGACTCTTGATCTCGGGGTCGTGAGTTCAAGCCCCATGTTAGGTGTACAGGTTACTTAAAAATAAAATCTTTTTTTTTTTTTAAGATTTTATTTATTTATTTGACAGAGAGAGACACAGCGAGAGAGGGAACACAAGCAGGGGAAGTGGGAGAGGGAGAAGCAGACTTCCCACTGAGCAGAGAGCCCTATGCGGGGCTCGATCCCAGGACCCTGAGATCATGACCTGAGCCGAAGGCAGACACTTAACAACTGAGCCACCCAGACACCCCTAAAAATAAAATCTTAAAAAAAAAAATTAAAACTTCTGCTCACTAAAAGACAGCATCAAGAGAATGAAAAGACAAGCCACAAATTGGGAGAGAATATTTACAAAAGGTATATCTGATAAACGACTATTATCCAAAATATAAAAATCACTCTTAAAGCTCAAGCAATAAGAAAACAACCTTATTAAAAGGGGTCCAAGACTTTGAACCTGACCAAATAAGATATACAGATGGCAAATAAGCATATGAAAAGATGCTCCACATCATATGACATCAGGGAAATGCGAACTACACCAACACTGAGGTACCTCTTCGCACCTAGTAGAATGACCAAAATCCACAACACTGACAACACCAAATACTGACAAGAACGTGGAGGAACAGGAATTCTCACTCATTGCTGGTGCAAAAATGATACAGCCACTTTGGAAGACAGTTTGGTGGTTTCTTAGAAAAGTAAACATACTTTTACCACATGATTCAGCAATCGTGCTTCTTGGTATCTATTAAAGGATTTGAAAACTTATGTCCACACAAAAAACCTGCACCTGGATGTTGATAGCAGCTTTACTCATAATTGCTAAATTTTGAAAGCAACTAAGATGTTCTGAATTCAGTGGGTACATGAAAAACAATGAAATGATATATTGAGCACTGGGTGTTATATGCAACTGATGAATCACTAAATGCTACCTCTGAAACTGATAATATACTGTATATTAACTAAATTGAATTTAAATTAAAAAATTAAAAAATTTTTTAATTAAAAAACAAGTAATAAAAATTAAATAAAATAAATGAGCTACTATGTCATGAAAAGACATGGAGGGACCTTACTATTAAGTGAAAGAAGCCAATCTGAAAAGTCCATGTATTCTATGATTCTAACTACATGACATTCTGGAAAAGGCAAAACTGTGGAGCCATTAAAATGATCAGTGGTTGTTAGGGGCATGGGGAGGTAGGAATAAATAGAGCACAGAAGACTTTTATGGTAGTGAAAATATCTTATATGAAACCATAATGATGGATACATTTGTCCAAGCCCTTAGAATACACAATGCCAAGAGTGAACCCTATGTAAACTATGGACTCCAGCTGATTATGATGTGTCAATGTAGGTTTATCAATTGTAACAAATATACCTCTGGTGGAGGATATTGACAATGGGGGTGACTATGTATGTGTGGGGGTAGGGGTTTATGGGAAATCTCTATACCTTTCCTTCAATTTTGCCATGAATCTTAAACTGCTCTAAAAAATTAAAGTCTTAATTTTAAAAAAGGCTTCAGGTCATTGTTCTCTAGTTTCCAGCAGAGATGGCTTGTACATATTTAATGAACCAAGCATCAGATTTAACCTCCAAAGGCCAGTCCCAAGCAATGCATATTTGGAAATCCTTAGGTAGAGCTCTTGGCTATATTTCACCTAGTCAGAACGTATATCTCTCCACTGAGGACTACTGTAGCATTCTAGCAGTGGAATACCGTACTTCTTGTCACCTGATTTGGCCTCATTGATTTAATTTCCATTAACTTCTCCCCAATGCTGAAACAATGCCTCTGTACCACAGCGGAAGTCATTATACTTTGTGGTTGCTCTCAGGTATATTAAAATACTGTCAAGATAATGATCTTATTAGGAGACGTGTGGAAGCCTACCTTTTCAGATATCTTACTTTGTAAAGGCTCATCTCCCACACAGTTTGTCCAAAAGGCTGATTACTCAATTCACTGAAGGAAAACACTTGATTTCTTCATGAAATGTACTTTTTGGTGTTGTATAAACATGTAAAATATGTATTAATCACCTAGATTGCTAATTATTATTAAAATGACATATTCAGCAATAGAAATACAGCTTACTGTGGAACAGTCTATTTTTCTAATTTTATAATAGTTGTATTTCAGAGGAAACCTGTTTTATCAAAATTTGTTTTATAAAAATAATTGTTCAATTGGGAAAAAAAGTTGGAGGGTTAAGTACTCGAGTCCCAGACTCTCAAGTAAGTTATTTTTCCTGCTGGAATGTTTTGTTCTAATAGCAATAATTATACAACTATACAAACTAAATGTACTAGGATAAATCCAGCCATCCAGGTTTTGCCTTATTCTATGCTACCAGAACTATGGTTAGCAGAACAGTTGTTGCATATTCTTGTTACTTTATTATCCTGTCACCCATTGTTATGATAAATCAAGTTTACTTAAACATAAAGAAGGCATCTTTGTGGTCTTCCATATGTGTTCTCCCTAAAACCACTTTGCTAATTCCTGATCCCACCATTATTCCATTCAAACCATCAAATATTTATTAAGTACTAACTATTCCCAGACTTTAAATAGACAATGAATTCAATGTTGAACAAGACAACATTACTTCTCCATTAGCTAAATTTTCATTAATGAATATAAACACAATTTTAATTAACTTGTCCTATTAAAAACAATTTGATGATAATTGGAGTTATTACTGAAATACCCATATTAAGATTAGAAAAAAAAGTCTAAAAAAAGAAAAGTCTCTTATAATCTCTTACCCTTGGAGTTAGCCACTATTATAATTTTTGAATATTTGTTTTCAGGCTTTCATCTATGATTTTACAGAGATACAATCTTTTCTCTTTTTTTTTAAGATTTATTTGTTTATTTGAGAGAGAGAGAGAGAGAGAGAGCATGTGAGTGAGCACGAGCACGGGGAGGGGCAGAGGAAGAGAATCTTTAAGCCAACTCCCCGCTGAGCGTGGAGCCCCACATGAGGCTGGATCTCATGACCCAGGAGATCATGACCTGAGTCAAAACGAAGAGTTGGATGCTTAACCAACTAAGCCACCTAGGCACCCTGAGATATAGTCTTTTCTTTATTTTTTATTTTTTTTAAAGATTTTATTTATTTATTTGACAGAGAGAGAGAGTGAGCACACAAGCAGGGGGATTGGCAGGCAGAGGGAGAGGGAGAAGCAGGCTCCCTGCCAAGCAGGGAAACCAATGTAGGGCTCGATCCCTGGACCCTGGGATCATGACCTGAGCAGGAGGCAGACACCTAACCGACCAAGCCACCCAGGCAAATCTATAACCTTTTCTTTAAACAAAGTGTGACCATATTAAATATATAGTTTATGTACACTTGTGTTCACTGAATGAGAATATTTTTATGTTATTAAATACTTGTTGAAAACATAATTTTTTATTATTTTTTAAATATCCTAGCTAGTTGCTCCAAATACTTCCTATTGTAAATAAAGGTGTGGTTTCCATGCACCTTTGACCCTACCACAGAAAAGTTCCTAACTAAAAGAAGCTTTAGAAGTTAAATTCCCAGATCAAAGTGTATGAACAATTTTAAGGCTGTTGATGTGTATTTCCAAATTGGATTTCTTTTTAGAAATGTACCGATTTCTGGGGCGCCTGAGTGGGTCAGTCATTGGGCATCTGCCTTCGGCTCAGGTCATGATCCCAGGGTCCTGGGATCGAGCCCCGCATCAGGCTCCCTGCTTGGCGGGAAGCCTGCTTCTCCGGCTCCCACTCCCCCTGCTTATGTTCCTTCTCTTGCTGTGTCTCTCTCTGTCAAATAAATAAATAAAATCTTTAAAAAAAAAAAAAAGAAATGTACTGATTTCTAAAGCTACCAAAAAATAGCATATGAACACCCATATAGTAGTACCCATTACTAGAATAAAATATTATCTCTTTACCAGACCAATTGTAGAGTTATTTTCTAACTGGTAGTGAAAATTTAATTTTTAAAACTATCATTATTTAAAGTTTTCATCATATTAATACTCGAGGAATATTAAGGGATAATCAGAGAGATTTTTATGGACTATAAATTATTTTTAATTCTACTTAGAAGTCATTCATTTAAAAGAAGAAATTCCTAAAATATAAAACATATATGTTAAACTTCTAGATATTTTAAAGATAACTGAGTTCAAAATATCTAATTAGCCCAATACCCCCTTTGCCATATACTTATGAGAACATATCCAATTATCTTCAAAAAGGCAATTAAAATTACTATTAATAATCTTAATACTAAGACATGTTATAATTCATTTGATAATTACATTTCCCACAAAGATACTGTCAACATAAACTGTGAAACTGCAGATCCATCCTATTTACAAGTATCAGAGACAATATGCTCACTATTCTGTTGTACTTAAATGTTGTATTGCAGTTTTTCTTAACAGGTAATACGTGACATGAAACATGTCTGATTTTATGCTTCATAACTTCCATTCTGATGTTTAACATTAAGAAATTATATTTATGTATCACACATGTCAGAAAATAATTTAAATAAACTAAGAAAAATAATAATAACCATGCCTTTCATTTCACATGCAAAATATAAATCTTTTATTCATAGATATCAAAGAACCATCTGCAATCAGAAATGCAAACCATTTATATTTTCTGATTTATGTAGCTAACATTAAATATCTAAGTGTTCTTGTTTTATATTTTCAGAAATTTATGAATCAAAATATTAAGTCATAAAAATAAAAATCAAGAGACTACCTTTTAAGATTGACTCATGAGGGTTTTTTTGGTTTGTTTTTTTAAAGATTTTATTTATTTATTTGACAGAGAGAGACACAGCAAGAGGGGGAACACAAGCGGGGGGAGTGGGAGAGGGAGAAGTAGGCTTCCCGCTGAGCAGGGAGCCCGATGTGGGGCTTGATCCCAGGATCCTGGGATCATAACCTGAGCCGAAGGCAGACGCTTAATGATTGAGGCACCCAGGGCCCGACTCATGAGTTTTAAAAATTCATTGTTCTAGGGGCTCTTGGGTGGCTCAGTTGGTTAAGCATCTGCCTTCGGCTCAGGTCATGATCCCAGGGGCCTGGGATGGAGCCCTGCATGGAGCCCAACATAGCATCGGGCTCCCTGCTTGGTGGGGAGCCTGCTTCTCTCTCTCCCTCTGCCATTCCCCCTGCATGTGCTCTCTGGCTCTATCTCTCTGTCAAATAAATAAATAAAATCTTTTTTAAAAATTCATTATTTCTATTCTTTATTCTGATTTTTATAACAAGGAAAAAAATGTAATTATTTTGATTTTAAAAACATACACTGGAAAAGGTGCCATTTAAACCAGGCTGAAGTTTACATTATTTATTGCTATTTTTCTTAAAAAATAGGCATTAGAATAAATATTTTTCTAAGCTTCAAAATAAATACAGTACATAGTTCTGGCATATTTATTTTTTTTGAAGACGTGCTCTGAATCTTAGACAACATAAATACTAGGCAGTGTGGTGGTTGCCATAGTAACAAATAAATAGCATAAAAATACGTTCCATTTTTCAAATGTATACACTTTTTTCATAAATATGCATATTTTATAGGTAAAGGATTATTCAGCTCTTGCTTTACCTTCCCTTTGAGAGAGAGAAACATCTAATTCTTTAGAAATAAAAGATTATCATGCAGCAATAGAGTAGGCTCAAAAAAGTTTTAAAATGCCATATGGGAAATTTTAAGGTTTTTATGTCAATTTTCCAAAATGAAGATAGGAAAAAAACTCCTTTCATTTTAGATTACTTTAATGGTCAGTTCTTAAGGTAAGGATAAAATTGCATAAAATTCTTTTCCTCCCAAGCATGAAATTCCCTTTTATTTTGCATAAGTTTTATTATTGCCATGCATTAAATGTAGCACTTGACCATGGAAAGCTGAAAGCTCTGTTGATCACAAAGAAGTCCAAGAAGTTTAATACTAACCTATGAGCTACTATGTGAATAAATGATCTGAAAATATTTATGCCAATGTGCTAAATTGGATTTCAAAGAGTTCTTTCCTTTCTCCTCTCTCTTCATTAAAATACAATCTTCCTGTTTACAGATATCCTAGTAGTCACAAAAAGGATATTGATAAAGTGTTCTGAGTTTTATACTTACAGCTAAAGAGGACTTACCATACATTTTATAGGGTTGGAGAGGGGCGGTGTGATAGGCCATGATGTCAAATTTGAAATCTATTGAAAGTTACTGAGGTAAGCCAACCAAAACAGAACAGGAAGATTGCTCAATTATTACTGGGAGACAAATCCTTCAAATCCAATTACAGTAATTTGGACTTCCAATTTGTTTCAGTAACAGCTATCATGTAACATTCTCTTAGAGTGAGAATTCAAAATTTTAAAAGATCACCATCTAGGCAGAGTGCCAAATAAGAGGTGACAAAGCAGTGCCGTGGGGCTTACCTTGTGCTAACTCCTTGATGGAGAAGCCATGTGCTGTAATGGCTGAGGAAGACTGAACTAGCCTGTGAGAGCAACATCCTCATCACACATAGATATGATCCCACTTATTCTTATTGAAGAGAAATCAAGTTTTTTCTTGGGGGAGATAGTAAATTTAAACTTTAAGAAGTCCGAAAAATGAATTAAGATATTAGTCAACTTTTATGACTATTGGAATAGAATAAGTTACACAGATGATGTGACTAGTGCAAAAGGAAAAAAAAAATCTTGTCAGTCCTCTTTCCTCCCAATCTTTTATTTATTTATTTTTTATTTATTTATTTTTTAAAGATTTTATTTATTTATTTGACAGAGAGAGACACAGCGAGAAAGGGAACACAAGCAGGGGGAGTGGGAGAGGGAGAAGCAGGCTTCCTACCGAGCAGGGAGCCCAATGCAGGGCTGGATCCCAGGACCCTGGGATCATGACCTGAGCCGAAGGCAGATGCTTAACGACTGAGCCACCCAGGTGCCCCGCCTCCCAATCTTTTAAACTATATCCCTCTCCTTTTACTGTCTTAAAAATGGCGGGATAATATCCCTGGAGACTGGAAAAGGGAAAACATACCCATCTTTAAAACAAGAGAAACATGATTTGGCAATTAGACAGCTTAGTTTAACCTGGGAACATGCAATAACAAATTAAACAACCAATTAGTAACACCCAGAAGGGCATAAAATACTGGAAAACAACCAACATAATATCTCAAAGGCCACATATGCCAAATGAACTTAATATCTTTTTTTTCTGATAGAATGGGACAGGTCATATTGTCAAGTAAGAAGTGAATAGTGTAGTCTATTTCAGGGTTGTAAGACTTTTTATTCTATTCTCCAATTCAGGGTAAGCAAAAACGGTTAAGAAGAAAAGAATGTAAAAACTGTCTTCATTGCTAAACCAATGACTATTGACACACTTCCTCTCTCCTGAGGATCTGTTTCAGAACTCTTTATTGATGACTAGTCAAGAATCTTGACCTCTTTTTTTTTTTAAGATTTTATTTATTTATTTGACAGAGAGAGACACAGTGAGAGAGGGAACACAAGCAGGGTGGGTAGGAGAGGGAGAAGCAGGATCCCTGCCGAGCAGGGAGCCCCATGCAGGGCTCGATCCCAGGACCCTGGGATCATGACCCAAGCCAAAGGCAGATGCCCAATGACTGAGCCACCCAGGTGCCCCAATCTTGACCTCTTTTATATTTAGCTCCACCATGTCAGATCCCTGAGATGTCTCAAAATTTTAAAGTTTATTTCCTTAGTTTTCTTTCCAATTTGTTGACCCTTCTTTTCCCTAGGGATCTTAAATGGCTTGTTGCTTCAACTAAGTGATGCTGCATTGGGACAAGATATAAATCCATTTTAGGTAGAAATTTTGAGAAGGAAAGAGGGAATGCTTTGTGAATAAAATTAAAAGGATTTTCTATGACTAGAGAAAGTGGTAAGTAATGGAATGGTATTTAAATAGAAGTGCTAATAAAAACACTCAAAACTTGAATAGTGTGAAGAATTGCTGTTATTTGGTTAGAAAAGGGAGATATGTAAAGAAGATCAAGTGTGTGGAGTCAAGAAGTGAACCCAATTTTCAAGGAGAGAAGTCTCTGTGTCATATGACCAACCAACTAATTACACAAATGGGTCAGAAGAATAACTATGGTGGAAAGAGGCACCAGTTGAAAAAGGAAGTAAAAAATCTGGTCTCTAATACAGAATCAGACAAGAAGCAACTGCTATGTTGAACTAAACTGCCTATTGTACTAGGAGAATTGTTCCTAGTTTTGTAATTAATAGCCTTGTTTTCCCAGCTTCTGTTACTATTTACATTTATATACCTTAGGAAGAAAAAAATCTGATCCCTGAATTGTTTGTTTGACCCTAACTATTTTTCTAACCCTAAATACCATGTAAACAATCAATCAGAGATGCTCCCAAGTTAGAGAGGAATGTGTCCCTGGGACATTATCTATGCGGGTAATCAAGAAGGAAATGGGGCGGGGTGCATGGTGGCTCAGTTGGTTGAGCATTAGACTCTTTTGATTTCGGTTTGGGGCATGGTCTTGGGATCCTGGGATTGAGCCCCACCTCAAGCTCAGCAGGGAGTCTGCTTGAGGATTTTCTCCCTCTGCCCCTCCCTGCTCTCTAAAATAAATAAATCTTAAAAAAAAAAAAAAAGAAGGAAATGGGAGCAAGTAACAACTCCAACCTTCCTCTCCTGCACTCTCCCAACGCACACCAGTCACATCCCTCTCTTCCACTCTCACAATATTCCAGAATGTTTCTACATTATGAAAAAGTTTTGCCAGATAAAACTGACTTCATTTTATTACTAACAAATACTAAAAACAGGGGGGAATACTTATATTTCCCAAGCCAGGACTATAATCAATAATTTATTTTAATAGCTGAAGAAAAAATAAAGAAAATAATCATGTAGATTCAGAAAACATGAAGGCAGTGCAGTGGAAAGGAAAGACCGCTGGAACTAACCCAAGAAATTCTAGGGTTGTGATCTTAGTTTTGAGCAGGGCCTGGGGCAAATCCTAAACTTTCTTGGGCTCATTTTCCCTAAGACAAGACAAGGAAGAATGATAGCACAGGGGAACTCTATAAAGTTCTTCTATCTGTATAGTTTTAGCCATTTAGTGGAAGAGCTTTCACATATGGGAGCTAAGGCAGTGTGACAGAAAATGCATAATAGGTGGACTCAGCTAACTTGAGTTTGAATCTTGCCTCCGCCCTTCCTCAGTCTTATTTCCCTATGTGTATGACAACAGCATCTGCCTTACCTACCTCACAGAATTGTTATATAGATCAAATAAGGAAATATAAATAATGTGTGAAAGTGTTAATCATAAACATTAGACCTCATTTTTTTATTTAGTTCTGCATCTTGCACTAAGAAAGAAATTTTAGAAAAGGTAGGATGTGTTCTAGAGACTCCTTATTATCAGAGAAGATGTAATATTTATAATTTACAATTTAGGAGTGTCTGTTTCCTCAGCTATTGATTTGCTAAGAGTGTCACAGTTGGACAGTCCAGGTTCCTATGAACTCAGGTGTTACAGGAAAAATACATAAGATTTCAAAACCAATTATAAGTAGAGACTTTGGCTCAAAGTCAAATAGCTATGTTGGTTAGTGGTATGTTAGACATAGAAAGAAAGGGGGGGAGTAGAAAGATAGGAAAAGGAGAATTGGCTGTGCTGTAGAAAGAATCAACTTGACGTCTAGACTAACACTAAGATAAGGAATATGAGCAGAAAGGAGTTGAGGGCATTGGGAATCACCATTCTGATTCTATAAAGTGTGCTAGTTGGAACTGTATTATAGATGAAGGAAGTCCCGGTAGAAAAAATAAACTGGAAGGTCATCAGATGTAAAGAATAACATATTTGGAAAGCTTAGCCAGTAAAAATATTATGAAACTAGGCTACTAAATGTAAGGATCTCAACCTTTTTTACTCATAATTTGCTTTTATCATTACGCTATCTGAATTTTCACTGAGTAAATATGTAATGAATTTCAGATGGCTCTCCTCAAATTTCCAGAACACAAAAAGTTCATTTGTGAAGGCCTGGCACTTTTACTTGATATATATAAAATGAGAAAATATATATACACACATATATATATGTACACATTATATACACACATACATTATATAAATATATATAATCAAATATAAAATAAGGAGAATGATTCCTAAGATGCATACACTCAGTTTTATTGATTTATAATCATATTATCATATAGATTATGACCTTCATAAATAAAGATGGATCCAGGAAGGCATGCCTCTCTAAGAGATGTACGCCATGGAGCAAACCACAGCAAAGAGGTAAAAAAGACAGGACTGACACAAGACACAGCATCATTAGTGCAATGAAATTCAACTCCATTCATTAAATATGTACTGATAACCAACTAAAACCTATGATTAGAGAGAGATCAAAATATAAATTAATTATTTTGGTAAAATAAATCCAAATATATATTTTTTAAAGATTTTATTTATTTATTTGAGACAGAGAGAATGAGAGACAGAGAGCATGAGAGGGAGGAGGGTCAGAGGGAGAAGCAGACTCCCCGCCGAGCAGGGAGCCCGATGCGGGACTAGATCCCGGGACTCCAGGATCATGACCTGAGCCGAAGGCAGTCGCCTAACTAACTGAGCCACCCAGGCGCCCCCAAATATATTTCTAATCATTTCAAATGGTGTAAGCTTGCCAATTCTCCTTGTACTAAAGATTCTCATCTAGTTTTTGGACCAATCTTTGCTCCAAAAGTCCAAGGCTGGGGAACCAAGTAACAATAGCACATGAGTCCTAACAACAGCTGAAGCAAGACACTGGGGAATTAGCATTTACCATGGACTGGGGCTAAAAGAATTGTTAACAGAGGACCTAGAGAAATCTTCTTTTACATCTTGTTATACTTTCTTATTTCTTTTGTAGGATTACCTCACTTTAACCTAGGACTAACATAAGATTTATTTTTTTTTTTAAAGATTTTTTTCTTTATTTATTTGAGAGAGAGAGTGAGAGAAAGAGAGAGCACAAGACGGGGGAGCGGGAGAGGGAGAAGCAGACTCCCTGCTGAGCAGGGAGCCCAATGCGGGACTCGATCCCGGGACTCCAGGATCATGACCTGAGCTGAAGGCAGTCGCTTAACCAACTGAGCCACCCAGGCGCCCAAGATCATTTCTAAGTATATGTTTCACTGTATTGATATACCTGAATATTGTATATATGCATATTAACAAATTCACTATCTCATTTTTTAAAGGTTTTATTTATTTAATTTATTTTTTTAAAAGATTTTATTTATTTATTTGACAGAGACAGAGATAGCGAGAGCAGGAACACAAGCAGAGGGAGTGAGAGAGGGAGAAGCAGGCTTCCTGCTGAGCAGGGAGCCCGATGTGGGACTCGATCCCAGGACCCTGGGATCATGACCTGAGCCAAAGGCAGATGCTTAATGACTGAGCCACCAAGGCACCCCTAAAGGTTTTATTTTTAAATAATCTCTACACCCAACATGGGGCTCAAATTCACAATCCTGAGGTCAAGAGTCACATGCTCTACCAACGGAGCCAGCCAAGCACCCCAACCATCTCATTGTTTAAATTAGATTTTTAAAATGCTAAATTTAAATGATATGTGTACATTGTACTATAGAATAATTTTTCCTTTTCTTGTACTGAAATAAGAAAGGTAATTTATGTTACCCCAAATCAAAATAAAAACTAAAAATTAAGTTAATTTTCATAGAGACTAACACTGCAGATCAGGATTTATATTACAAAGACAAAAATCACATAATGTTTCAAATTAATATATCTGTCTTTCTCTAATGCTCCTGCTTCACCTGCAGCACATCAGACAAGGTAATAATTTATGATAATCATATGAAAATATACAATTAATATTCATCACCTCTCATTCCTCATCACTTTAGATGATCAGTAATGCAGAGTGAAAATGCTGTCAGATTTCTAATTGCTTTGTAATGGGCTTGAAACAGGGAAATCATTAAAGGCAAACAATCTGTCATTTGTCTGTTACTTTATCTATCACACAAAAAAACTCATTAAAGAAATTGCTAATGAACTACAAAAGACTATACTCATGGTGCTTCTACAGTAGATTAACAAGTATTACTATGAATTGCTTAAAATATTTTAAAAATATGATATTTTTTGGAAATTTATCAGAAAACATCTTCAGTATATTTTTTAAGCCGTATGGTTTCATTATTTTGGCATCTAATCCATCATTGCAGAAGTCCCTTTAGCATGTAAGATTTGTTTTTCATCAGTCTCTAAATAATTCAACTGAAAGTTTTCAAGAAAAGGCTGAAATGCTAAATGTGTTTATCACTAGTAAATTGACACAAGTAAAAAAATAGTACTATAATAACAACCCTAATGCTAGGTAAAGAATATATTTCAAAATTTGATTTTTACTCTCATAATTCCATGGATTTTGAACTGTTGAAGTTGCAATGTTTCATTTATCTTAATGCTATCATTATACAAAAATTATATCCAACTATTAAAATTGACCATAATATTATTAACCTCTGCATAACATTAACTAATTTGAAATTTTGAAGATATTAACCAATACTAAAATGTTTCATAATATTACATCAAATAATTTTGGAGGGGAAAACAAACCATTTCTTTAAATGATCACATCCAATTTTATATGTCTTTATCAGTGCTACCTTTCTATATAGTATTAAAAAAATCTGTAGGGCCACCTGGGTTGCTCAGTCACTTAAATGTCTGCCTTCAGCTCAGGTCATGTTCCCAGGGTCCTGGGATCGAGCCCCGCATCGGGCTCCCTGCTCAGCAGGGAGCCTGCTTCTCCCTCTGCCTACTGCTCCCCCTGCTTGTGCTCTCTCTCTCTCTCTGACAAATAAATAAATAAAATCTTTAAAAAAATAAAAATAAGTAAATTAAAAAATCTACAATAATGACACTAATCTAGTTTTAAAAACAAAGAGGTACATAAACAAAAAACCTAGTAATGTTTTGTTGGGTATACAGTCCAGTTGCATTTTATTTTTGAAAAAAATATGAGAGTGATCATGTTTTTCATTATGCTATTGATGAACTGAATCATGAATTTATTTCCTACAACAAAACATAAGAATCTTAGTAATAAAGTCAAACTTTTAAAAACTATGTAGATCTATTCATATCTATTGGAATATACCCAAATTTAAAAACCTAAATGCAATGGCATGTTCAGATGGATGCCATGGTTGAATATAGGAGTTAATTCCAAGCTAACTTCAAAAGGTTCCATAACACTCTGGAAACATCTTCATTATACTCTCTAATTGACTTAAACAGACTTCATATCAACTGTTTAACACATTTTAACCGACAAATTAACACCCCTTGATCATTCAGATTAACCTTTCTTCTGTGAGTCAATTACATGACTAAAATAAACTTAAAAAAATTCAGTTAAAAAAAATTAAAATGGAGAAGGAAGAATGCTTTAAAAAAAGGATATAGGGGCGCCTGAGTGGCTCAGTCGTTAAGCGTCTGCCTTCAGCTCAGGTCATGATCCCAGGGTCCTGGGAGGCTCAGGTCATGATACCGGGGTCCTGGGACAGAGCCCCAGGACCGGCTCCCTGCTCAGTGGGGAGTCTGCTTCTCCCTCTGCCCCTCCCCCCTTCATGCTCACACACTCTCTCTCTGTCAAATAAGTATATAAAATAAAATTTAAAAAGCTTTAAAAAGAAGAATGGGGAAATATGTTTGGTATTTATTACGATTACTAAAGAGAAACAGAAAATGTATTATTGACAGTATCTTTAATAGGTTCATGGAAAGATGAAAACATCAGAGAAGAAGGTAGTAAGACAGGAACAAAAATTCTGGGTAAGATAAAGACCTCTAAAAGGTCTGAAACAAGGTTGAAAGAACACTGACATAACTAAAGTTAAAAAACAAGAAAAACACAGCAACAGGTGTGGTGTCAGCAAAAGTATTTACCTCTTTGTCTCTCCTGCTCAGTACACTGCCTTGCTCAAATTCATGAATTTTCACTGATGGTTACCACTGAAAAGACAAGAGAGAGAAGAGATCAAGTGAAGACAACGAGTAAGGGGGAAAACACAAAAATAAAAAACCATTTCTATTTTTTTTGAAGATTTTATTTATTTATTTGAGAGAGAGAGCAGGAGCAGTGGGGAGGGGCAGAGGGAGACATCCCACCGGACACAGGGCTCCTTCCCAGGACTCCGGGATCATGACCTGAGCCAGGGGCAGACAGATGCTTAACCGACTGAGCCACCCAGGCGTCCCTGAAAAATCATTTCTAAAAGAGGTGGGATTGGGGCATCTGGGCGCCTCAGTCATTAAGCGTCTGCCTTCGGCTCATGTCACGATCCTGGGGTCCTGGGGTGGAACCTGGCATCGGGCTCCCTGCTCGGCGGGAGGCCTGCTTCTCCCTCTCCCGCTCCCTCTGCTTGTGTTCCCTCTCACTGTGTCTCTCTCTGTCAGATAAATAAACAAAATCTTTAAAAAAAAATTAAAAAGGTGGTATTGTTCAATAGGGCTGATTCTCAATACCATCTAAAGCTTTATGACAGTATGCCAAAAAAAGAAAAGTTTCTCTAATTCTATTCATCTCTCCCTTCCATTAAAACTTAATACTTCAATATTTAAAACTTAATACTTCAATATTTAAAACTTAATACTTCCATACATCTCTCTGTATTAGCCCCATTTTGAGGAAAGATTTCAGTCGTTCAGGAAATCTACCTTCTTCTATCACCTAAATTAGTAACTGTCACAGCACCTGCATTTCCTCTGGCGTAGCACTTCCTACAGTTACTTTAGTTGCTTCTTTAATTGTCTATTTACCCAGATAAACTCTAAGCTTTTACAAGGGCTACAGCCAACTGTCTTGTGTCTCTTGTAACAAAGTGTGGGACACATAGTAGACACTCAATAAGTGGTTTGTAGATTGAATGAATAAGTGAGTGAAGGTTCTATCTGTACTCTGTGTGTATATGCGTGTGTTTATCTCATCAGTAGCTTATTCTTTTTTTTTTAAAGATTTTATTTATTTGACAGAGAGAGACAGCGAGAGAGGGAACACAAGCAGGGGGAGTGGGAGAGGGAGAAACAGGCTTCCCACTGAGCAGGGAGCCGGATGTGGGGCTCGATCCCAAGACCCTGGGATCATGACCTGAGCCAAAGGCAGACGCTTAATGACTGAGCCACCCAGATGCCCCTCATCAGTAGCTAATTCTTGATGGTTTTCCTATCTTCCCAGTAGATTTTAAGTTGCTGTAGGGGCAACCATCTAATTTCAGAACATAACCATAAAGTTTTGTGGTACTTAAAAATAAATACAGCTTAGTTCACTGATATGAAAATCCTAAAAACTCAGAGATAAATAAGATCAAGGAAATTAAAGAAGAGTTGGTAATGAAACCAGTAGAAAGAGCCAAGTAAATATAAATATAATCCTAAGATAAAAATAGCAGAACTACACTGTATATATTGCAAATATTAACCATCAATAAGAAGCACAATTTACTAATATGATCTCAAATTAAGAATTTATTAATGTGTGGTAGACATTAGTTAATGGGCAGACAAATATTAAAGTAATAAATTGAGTAAAAATTGATTTTTGCCATCACTACAACCAAGCGTCTTAAACCCCTGCTATATCTATACTATAAGCCATACTTACATCTACATCTATACCTACATTTAACTCTACTTGATCAATCATCTTGATTATTTTTTGGCCAATCATCTTGAAATTAAATATTTAATGTATGCCTATCCTGTTTATGTTAAATGTTGATGACACGAGAATTAAGAGGTTTTTGCCCATGCTTTTAATTTATCCACAAACTATATAGTTCAACAAACATTTGGGTTTGGGGGTCATTTTTCCAACTCAATAGTTTGTAGCTTTCATTTGCTCTGTTTGGAAATTCCTAAAATATAGCTATGAATTCTTAATGTTCTAATAGTCAAAACTCAGGAACAAGTATTTCACTATTAATAATAATAACAACAAAAGCTAACCTTTCCTGAGTATTTACTACTTTCAGGCATTATTATCTCATTGAATCCTCACAACAAACCTAGAGGGAGATACTATTATTATTCCTTTTTTACAGAGAAATAAACCAAGGCACAGAGATTAGTTAAGTTAAAATGTTCATATAACCAGTAAGAGACAGAGTCTGGATTCAAAACTATGCAGTCTGACCCTAGACTTCATGCTCTTTTTTTTTTTTTTTTTTTTAAGTAGGCTCCATGACCAGTGTGGAGCCCAACGCAGGGCCCAAACTCACAACCCTGAGATCAAAACCTGAGCTGAGATCAAGAGTCAGATGCTTAACTGACTGAGCCACCCAGGCACCCCTAGACTTTGTGCTCTTAACCATTATGCTAACACAGTTTCTATTTCTGCTATGTTAGTTTTACATAAAATGGGTAACTTACCTTCTTAAAATAAGAAAGTGAGAAACAAGCCTATTATAGATACACATCATTAGAACTTCAGAGATGTGGCACAATAGCTGGTGCTTAGTTTCTCTGAGAGGTGTCCCTGCCCTCACAGAGCTTATGGAGTTAGGGAATCAGAACATACATCCAAAATGTATGATAGTACCCTTGGGATAGGATGGGTACAAACGAGGAGGACATACAGGACTGGCTACAAAAGTTGAGAGGAGGAACTAATTTCTAAGGATTGAGTCAGCATAAAAGGCTTGATGGAAGAGATGGGTCTGAAAAGAGGAATAAAATTGGTAGGTGGAAGCAAAGAGCAAAAGTGGTGTAAGCAAGGAGAACTACCTGAGCAAAATTATGGATGAAGTACCAAGAAAAGATCCCATTGTTTAAATGTTTCATGTATGGAGGTAATAAGCGATGAGGCTTGAAAACTAAGGATAATATTTGGGAGGTAAGTGAATGCCAGGTTAAGGAATTAGGATTTTATCCTCTATTTTATTTATTTACTTATTTTTTGAAGTAAGCTTTACACCCAATGTGGGGCTTGAACTCACAACCCTGAGATCAAGAGTCATGTGCTTTACTGAATGAACCAGCTGGGCACCCCAAGATATTATCCTTTAGACCTGGCCTGTTCAATACAGCAGTCACTAGTTAGATGTGGCTAAGGAACACTTAAGATGTGGCAAGTCCAAATTGAGATGAGCTATACAGGTAAAATACACTGAATCTTTAGTATGAAAAAACAATGTAAAATGCCTCCTTAATAATTTCTACATTGATTATATTTTGAAATGCTCATACTCTGAATATACTGGGTTAAATAAAATGTATTATTAAAATTCATTTCACCTGTTTCTTTTTACTTTCCTAATGTGGCTACTGGGAAATTTAAAATCATATATGTGGTTTGTATTTGTGGCTTACATATATTTCTATTGGGCAATAATGCTCTAGAAAATGAAAAATGAAGACAAATGAGCAGGGATTCATGTAAAAAGTGTTTTAAGAAGTTTATTCTGGTATAAATAAATTCAGATTGTAAGACAACTGATTTGGTTTTTCAATAAGTCAATGGCAGGAAAAGAAAAAACAAAATCAAGATAGTAGTGAAGTGGGATTGCTACAGCTTAAAAAATACTAAAGAGACAGAACAATCAAATGCAACGTGTAGCCTTTGTTTGGATCATGATTCAAGCAAACGAACCATAAAAAGACATTTCTGAGACAACTAAGGAAATAGAGACTAGATACTGTCGATGAATTATTGATCATTTCAGTAGAATGACATTATGGAGATGAAAGAAAAAGTTGCAAACTAAAGTATGCTTTTACTGATGTGAGCTAAAGTATGTTGAGATGAAATGACTGAACACTTGGGAACTGCTGGGGGAAAAAGGGTGTACCTCTTACTATCTAAACCTAAATAAATACATACATACACACAGCACACACACACAAATATGAAAGTATGAATTGAGAAAATTGAGGTACTGTGATCAGACTTTTCAGAATCTGACTTAAAAAAGGGAATAAAAGAGAAAACACAATCAAAGTAATGTGCTCTTGCTGTAAAAAATGGATGATCTGAGCTTAACTATGAGGAAGGACTAAGCAGTGGAAAGGCGGGTATTTGAGGGCTAAAAAGTTCAAGGGGGTGTCATTCTGTATAGGAGGTATTCAGAACAACACTTAATTCTATCACACATTTCCTTAGGACCACACAGAAGGTATGAAGGTATGTTGGAACCAGGACTAAAATCAGATCCTCTGACTTGGCATAATGCTCTTTTGTGCCTAATTTTAAACATGACAAAATTCTATGGAGAGCCCAATTTATACCTTTTGCTTTAGATTTTCTTTCTTATGTCAGTTATTCTTTATACCATCATTAAATAATTGACCATATTAAAATATTTTATTTAATGTACTTAGGTTTATCTTGACTGCTTCTCAAACTGAGATTTGGTAGAAGAAAGGTAAAAAAGAAGGAAAGCAAATTTAAGCAGTAATAACAACATAGCTATTTTAACATCTCCAAGTGAAATTTAAATCATTCTGCCAAAACACAAGATGCAGTTTCACCTCTGGGAACAATGCAAGGAAGAGAGGTCAACGTGAGCCAAGTAGTAGAGAGAAGAGACAATAAAAGGGAACAACAGAAGGAAAGGGAGAGGCAAGAAGGAAAAAACTACCAAAAAACCTAACAGTGCCCATTTGTAGGGCCCAGCAACTGCCTCAAAGCAGAGCGGTTTATTCTTTTTCCGTAAGCTTGGAAAGATTGCCTGGCTTCCCTGGTAATATGCACACTTACTAAGAGTCCTGTTCTGCTGCTATACAATTAGCTATTTGGCCTTGATCCTTGGTTTGCTTCCTCATCTACCAAATGGGAGTATTAACACCTGCCTTACCGGTTTCACTGGATTGAAGTGAAAGTGAAGCAAGTTGGTAAGTATGAAAGGACTTTGAAAAGTTATCGGTTGCTAAGATCATCTACAAGAAATAATTAAGTTGAACATCTTTTCTAGAAAAAAACTATTAAAACTGAAAAAAAAAAACAAACCCAACCCACCTTCAATCGGTATAGGTTTTCTCTTAATTTTCGAATGCGAACATTCTCAGGGAAGTGTAAAGACGAGGGAGGAATTAGATCTCCTCATCCTTCACAGGCTCCTACCCCACCGCTCCCCTACCCTCCTCCCCAGCCCGAGAACTGTCACCAACCACCAAAGGACTGGGAGCAGGGTAGGGTAAGCGGAGGAAGCCCGGGGCGAAGAGGGGGGTGGTGCTCGCTGAGGGAGAGGAGAGACGCCACAGTCTCGGACTTGGGACTAGAGGGAGTTAGAATGAGGCGAAGGACACCTTTTTCCAAAGCTCGGGCACTTACTGCTTGTAACTCCTTGGAAGCGAAGACTGGTTACTATAGCGACCGCGTCCAGGAGGGCGGAGCGCCCCTTGCGTTCGGTGCCTCGGCCACAAGGGCTCGACTAGAAACGTGGTCACGTCCGGGCAATGACTTCCGGCGGAAGGAGAAGCCGGTTCCGGGTTTTGGCCGACTTCAGGCGAGGAGTGGGTGATGAGGACTCTAGGAGTTTGGTAAGTTCGATATCGAGTAAGGCCAGGAGAGGGTAGCCGTTTGTGGCTGGGCGGTACAGCCGAAATGAATACAGTGGGTTCCTAAGTCTCGATTTGAGAGCCCTAGCCGCACCCCCCCGCCCCCTCCCCCCCGCCGCGCCTTGAAGTTCACAGCTGTGGGAGGAGGTTGCTTGATTTCTGGGGCTCCTGGCGAGGTCTCTTCGGTAGTCTAGAGAGCTGGAGTATTCTCCTCTGAGCAGTTTCAGGAGCTCTTTCTTTGTAAACGCCAGTAACCGAGGGACTCATGTTGTCTACCTGCCCGAGCTGTTTCCCGTATTATTCTTTTAAGGTAATCTGGAAGAAATGTGAACTGGAAACACTAAGAGGGAGTGCTCCCAAATTCATTTTAATTCTTTGCTGTTTTGTTTTGCTTTCAACATTTTTTAAATTCTGTAAACATTTATTAAATTCCTCTATTGTGTTTAGTGAGTATTTACTATGTGCGGCTTTTACCACGAGACAAGCAGAAATACCTTCTAGGAGGGCATCCACCGCTCGCGTTCATTTTCGAATTGTTTTCTTAATGCTATTGTAATTCATTAATTTAAGGTACAAGCGTGTATCATGAAACGTGAAACAGATTTCCCATACTTGTCTGTATACTTACACATGAAATTGTTGGGGCGTTTTCAATGAAAATACATGCTTCATCAGGTTTGCGTTATAATCCTGATTTACTCAACTATTAAAGAACTTAGGAAACTACTTGCTTATTTCTTCGATCCTGCAAACTGTAATGAATTGTCATCAATATTTTTATTCAGCTGATCTGAGAAGGCCCACTTCTTGTTCAATGGATGATGGCAGTTGAGCAGATACCAAAGAAGGATTGGTACAGCATTCTGGGGGCAGACCCATCTGCAAGTGTGTCAGACCTAAAACAAAAGTATCAAAAACTCGTATTAATGGTAAGTCATTTCTTAAAGATTTAAATCATGGGGGGGTAAACAGGTTTTTTTATGTGACCTGAGATTTAGGTTTCTATAAAATGAATGGGAATATCAAAGCAGGAATTAGGATATTAATGTGATTAATTGAAAGTTTCAGTAATATTGTAAAAAAAATTTTGTTTTTAATTTGAGGTGGGAAAACATGGTGGTTTGGAGCAGGAGATCTTATTCATGCTGGTTGATTTAGAATCCTGATTCTACCACTAACTGTGGGAACTTGGGACAAATTACTTTCCCCTGTATGTGCCTCAGAGAGAATTAAATGAAATAGTCCAAGTAAAATGCTTAGAAGTATGTCATGTAATAAGCCGTGTTAGTATCCTGTAGCCACTAGCTACATGGTGTCTGTTGAGCACTTGAAATGTGGCTAGTCCAAAATGAAATTTATTATAAATGTAAAATGCATTTGAAGACTTAGTATAAAAAGAATATAAAATAATGTAAACTTTATGTTGATTACATCTTGAGGTAATAATATTTGGGTTTATTGTTATTTTGCATATTTTGTACATAATATACGCACATATATTTGCATATAGTATAATTATATTATCAAAATGGATTTAATCTGCTTTTTACTTTTTTAACAAAGCATATGGCTTACATTTATAGTTTGTGTTATGTTTTTATTGAATGGTGCCAATTTAAGCCATTTATACAGTTTTTCATGTGACTCCATTCTTTGGTGAAATGAGTTGTGGTATTTATATAGTATCTTTCTGAACTGTTTAATTTTTTTCAACCTATATTGTGATGTGTCTTAAGTCAATATCAGTAACTCTATAATGGTTTCCCGTTAACCCAGTTTACAAAAGGGGTAGAGGACCATTACTTATACAGCATTAGTTGTTTCTGTAGTTTTTGTCAAATAGATCTGAGATTTTGCCAAAACTATTAGTGTTTATTGTGAGAGATGTGGATGTTTTACCATCAGGAATGTATTAATATCCCTTCTTTAGGTAATAAGCTGACTAAACGATGTTAAGATTTCTTTTATCTCAGAATTTCTAGGATTTCTCTAGACTTGATTGAAATTTTTTTCCTACTACTGAATCATACTTGTGCCTCGTTTAAACTGAGAGATGAGGCTGGAGAAGTAGACTGGGTCTAGATCATGCAGGCCTTGTAGGCCACGTTGACCTTTAATTTGTCAAGGAGAAACAATTTACATTTATTTATTTATTTATTTATTTTTTAAAGATTTTATTTATTTATTTGAGACTGAGAATGAGAGACAGAGAGCATGAGAGGGAGGAGGGTCAGAGGGAGAAGCAGACTCCCTGCCGAGCAGGGAGCCCGATGCGGGACTCGATCCCGGGACTGCAGGATCATGACCTGAGCCGAAGGCAGTCGCTTAACCAACTGAGCCACCCAGGCACCCCAACAATTTACATTTAATATGGTAGCATCAGTCAAACACCAAAGTGAATCATTTTGCATACCCTTCTGTAACATATCAGAGAGTCCCATTTGCTCTAAATCTTCACCAACATTTGATGCTATTTGTCTCTTTTGTCTATGGGGAGTTTCTCAGTTTTGCCACCTTTAACATTTTGGACAGGATAATTCTTTGTTATGTGGGGCTGTCCTGTGCCTTGTAGGATGTTTAGCAACATTCTAGATGCCCGTAACAACTAAAAATGTCTCCTGGTGGTCAAAATTGTAAACCTCCCCATCCCATTGAGAACCACTGCACAATTCTGTATTTATAGTGATCTCTCAAGTGGTTTTATTTTGTATTTCTCTGATTAATGATTTTAAGCACTTTTAAATGTTATTTTTAGTCATTTGTATAATTATCTTTTCTGAAGTGTCTTTTTAAAAAATTAAGTACATTCTTGATCTTGTGTATACATTGTGTATATTTTCTCCTAGGTGTTTTTTGATAAGCAGAAGATTTTTGTTTTGATGAAATACAATTTATCACATTTGTTTTTTGATTACTGCTTTCTGTGTCTTTAAGAAGGTCATGAAAATACTGTTTTTTTTCTATAAGCTTATAGTTTGCTTTTACCTTTAGACCTCTGACTCTTTTGTGTACGGTGTGAGGGGAGAGGTCATGTTTTTTTTTCCCTCAGTATGAATATCCAACTGTTCACTTACTGCAGAGATTTTCTTCTCTGCATTATATTGTCAATGTCTTGGCAGTGAGGGTTTATTTCTAGATTCTATTTTGTTTGGTATATTTGTCTGTCCTTTTACTAATACCTCTGTCTTGATTACTATAGTTTTACAGTCTGTTTCAAAGTCATGTGAAGTTAAGTTCTTTAATTTTATCCTTCTTTTCAAGTTTATTTTGGTTATTTTAGTTTGCTTGCATTTCCACAGAAATTTAGAATCAGCTTCTAAGTTTCCATTTAAAGAAATGCTGCTTGAATTTTAATTGTGACTGTATTGAATATATATCCATTTGTCGGAATGGACATTTAACAATATTGTGTCTTCTAATCTATGAATATATTATGTCTCTGCATTACATAAATTATCTTTAATTTCTCTCAGAAATATTTTAGAACTTCCAGTATAGTACTACACTTCGTATTTATTTCTAGCTTTTGGTGTTTTTGGTTCTATTGTAAATGGTATTTTACAATACCGGGGAGGAACAGAGAGGAGAGAGAGAATCTCAAGCAGACTCCCTGCTGAGCGTGGAGCCTGTCCTCTTGTGGGGCTTGATCCCACGATCATGAGATCATGACTGATCCAAACAATCAAGTCAGGTGCTTAACCAACTTGGCAGTTTCTGTTTGTTCATTTGTTTCTAGATTCTGCATATAAGTGAAGTCATATAGTGAAGTTCCAGAGGGGAGGGGGTTGGGGGGATGGGTTAGCCTGGTGATGGGTATTAAAGAGGGCACGTTCTGCATGGAGCACTGGGTGTTATGCACAAACAATGAAGGGCATGCCCCTTCTGTAAGTGTAATAGACACTTATGGATGTAATTATTGACAGTGTTTGGGTTCAAATCAGTAATCTTCTTTTTTACCCCTTTGGATTTGTCCTGTCTGCTTTTTCCTCTGTTTTGCCTTTCTTACCATCTTTTGGGTAAATCAAGTATGCTTTATTATTCTGTGTTATTTCCTTTGTTGAATTTTCAATTATGCTTCTCTGTGTGTTTTTTAGTGATTTTTTCTAGAGATTAAATGTAATAAGTTGTCAAAGTTTACCTTCAAAAAAATGTCATTACTCCACAGTGTAAGAACATTACAACAGCACACTTCATTTACTATCCTCCTTCCCCTTTGTTTTTACTTTCAAAGATAAGATATGCTGTAAACTCTGGAGTATAATGCTATTTTAAATATTTCTACTCAGTATTCTTTTAAAGAGATTTATTGGTGTGTATTATGTATCATATTTTTTTAAATGATGTTTCTATGTGGTATTTCCTTTTTTCCATCTATGGAATTTTTTGCCTTCATTTTGGAAAGATTTTTTATTTCCACTGGCTGGAGAACTGTAGATTGACAAGAGTTTGTTGGTTTTTTTTTTTTCCTTTTAAAAGCTTGTTTTAGATTGTTTCTGATGAGAATTCAGCTATTAATTCATATCCTCGTTCCCTTCTTTTTAATGTATCTTTTTATCTCTGGTTACATTCAAGATTTTCTCTTTATCTTTTGGTTTTAGTGGTTTCTCTGTCATGTGCCTAAAATGTGGGGGTTTTTTGTGTTTATCTTTCCTAGGCTTAACTGAGTTTCTTGGATTTGCGGTTGATGCCTTTCTTTTGCTGCTTTTGGAATATTTTCAGCCATTATGTCTTCACATTTTTTTTCCTGCTCCATTCTTCCTCTCTTTTCCTTTTGGGATTCTAATTATTAATATCCCTTCTTTAGGTAATAAGCTGACTAAATGATGTTAAGATTTCTTTTATCTCAGAATTCTAATTACATATTAGATTGTACCACAGTTATTGATGCGCTATTCTTTTTTCCCCTAGTCTTTTTTTCTGTTTGTATTTCAGTTTGCATAATTTCACTGAACCTGTCTTCATTTCACTGTCTCTACTGTGTCCATCTGCTGATAAACTCATTAAAGAAATTCTTAATCTCTGTTACCTAATTTTCATATCTGGCATTTCTCCTGTCTCCTTTTTTTGTATGGTTTTCCTATGTCTTCCATCTTTTCACACATATTATGTACCACTTCCACCAGCTCATCTAATATACTTAACTGTAGTTATTTTATTATTTTTTTTAACTAGTTATTTTAAAGTCCTTGTCTGATAAGTCTAACATCTAACGCAGAGATGGTCTATATCCTTTCTTGATGGTGGACCACATTTTCTTGGTTCTTTGCATTGTCTTACCATTTTTTATTGAATGACAAAAATTGTTTGTAAATGAAAAGTAGACATAGAAGTAAATACTATCTGTACTCCTAGGCATGGGCATGCCCCTTCTGTAAGGCAGCTTGTGTGGTGCACAAGTTAAGTCAGTCTAGCCTGTAATTGAGCTGAGTTCTGGTTGTCGTTGCTTTAGTGATTCATTTCACCACAGGCTTCAGATGATTTGAGCAGGATCAGCACCATCCCTTTAGCAGAGCTTGAGTCCCGTCAGGATTTGTCTCAGCTTTCCTGTCCTGTCTGTGGACTTCAGCAGACCCCCTGCATGTGAAGAATGGTGTCTCTCAGTCTCTTCCAGTTTTCCTGTCTCTCTTTTAGTTATGGATGACTGTTGCCTGGTATTTAGCGTGAAGTCTGTATTCCTTGGAGGGTTTCTCTCCGTTCTCCAGGACTGCTCTCTAACTTCAGTGGGCCACTCGTGCCAGTGCCTCATGAGGTGACTCTTGGCTCTCCCGCCCTATCTCTGTTCTTTCTTGTGAGCACTTGGCAAACGCCTGTGGGATAGAATTGGTGGGCGGGTACAGTCTATACCTTTGGGTGCCCGGGAACTCTAAATTGTCATGCCAGTCTGTAGTCGGCCTTTAAAATTGATTAAAAGTTTGTTTTCTTATCTATGTCTGTGATGGCTTCCTACTCCTGCTGCTGTGCCAAAGATAAAACCAGTGATGGGTTTCTTCTCTTCTGGGGAGGGTCTTTTCGCTTTGAATTTGGATTCATTGGGTTTCTTTGAATTCTCAGTTCCCTATTTTAAAAACAAAACAAAACAAAAAAAACTGAGTCTGTGGGGTATCTGGCTGGTTCTCCTGGATTATTCCTATCAGCATTAAAACGTACCATTATTTCTCCCATCTTTGAAAAAACAAAACCTTTTTCTCAACCCATTTCTGCCACTTGTTGCCCCAAGTCAGTGTTCTTTGTAGCAGAAACAGCATTTCAAAATGTTGTTTCTACTTCCTTTCTTCAGTTTCTCTCTTCCCAGCTCTTTTAAACCTACTCTGGTGAGGCTTCGCTCCCACCACTACTGAAACTGCTCTTATCAAGATTGCCAGTGATACCTTTAAGGGGAAAAAACACAGCCCTGTGTTTTTCCTTTACCCGCACACAATTCTTCTGTCACCAGATGTGTGGATTTTCCACACATCAAGCAATTTCCTGCAACACCAGCAGGATTTCCCATTATTCTCTTCAATTCTGACATTACCTGGAGATAGAATCAGATATACCACAAAGTTAAGGGCTTACTCCCCCAAGACTGCCCTCACTCGAGATGCCAATCACAAATCCCAGGTTGTTTTTTTTTTTTAAAGATTTTATTTATTTATTTGAGAGAGAGAGAGAATGAGAGACAGAGCACGAGAGGGAAGAGGATCAGAGGGAGAAGCAGACCCCCCGCCGAGCAGGGAGCCTGACGTGGGACTCGATCCCGGGACTCCAGGATCATGACCTGAGCTGAAGGCAGTCGCTTAACCAACTGAGCCACCCAGGCGCCCAAATCCCAGGTTGTTACATGTACTTCTGACTGACAGAACTTCTGACTGAACCCCTTATAAATTAGAGTTCCCAGACATCTTCCTTGAGTTTGATAATTTGCTAGAATGGCTCACGGAACTCAGGGAAATAATTATGTTTACCGGTTTATTGTATAATAAAGGATATGATAAAGGATACAGACGAACAATCAGATGAAGTGGTACATAGTACAGGAGCTTGTGTCCTAGTGGAGTTGGGGTATGCTACCCTCCCGGCCTGTAGGTGTGTGTTTACCAGTTCAGGTACTTTCTGAACCCTGTGCTGCTATTAGGAATTTTATGTAGGCTTCATCAGGTTGGCATGATTGATTATTACTCCATTTCCACTCCTTTTCCCTTCTCTGGAGAGTGGAGGGTGGGCCAAGCTTCAAGTTATGGCACAGGCTTTCTGGTGAGCAGCCCCCATCCAGGAGGCCACCAGGAGTCACCCTATTAGAACAAAGACACTCCAATCACCTAGAGGATTCCAAAGGATTTAAGAATTCAATGCCAGAAACTGGAGGCAGAGACTTGTGTATATATTTTCTATTATTTCACAGTATCCATGTTGCTAAAACCAGTGGTCAGTACTTGGTCTTTGATTTATTACTGAGATGACCATTTATCCTGCTTTTCCCAGAGTAGTTGTGGTTTATGCTTGTTGTCCTGGCATAAATAATAGCTCCCTTTTTTATTTTTTGAAGTGTCAAAGTTTAGATTGTAAATTTATTTTAAAGAGATTTTTTTTGTAGGTGTATATAGTTGTGTAAATTATTACCACAATTAAAATATGGAACATTTCCATAATGTTAAAAAGTTTCCTTGTGCCTTTTGATCCCCTGATGCCTACAGTTTTTACCAGCTGGGCAGATGATTCTGGTGCAGAGGGGGGTGTGGGACCACTGTACTGTGTTAAAGTGTCTACAAATGTGAGGAACAGAAGTCCCAGAGAAGGAGAGTTAAAGTGAGAAAAGGAGGAAAAAAAAAAAAAAGACACTTAAAAGGAAGAATGATTGGCCCAACTGTCTCCAGATAAGCTTTGCTGTACTGGCTCCTTACGGAGAGATGGAATGTGGAGGAGAGAACTTTCCAGACCAAACTCAGTTTTAAAAAAAGAAAAAAACAAAATTTCTCCTCCTAACTTGGTTTCCTTCTAAGCTACATAGAGCTGAAGGCTTCTGAGCAAAGTTGATGTGGATGACTGGGTAAATTGCTTTGGGCTAGAGAGGTCGGGCTACTAGGTACTTTTGGTAAGCTGTGGAAGAAGCTTTGGAAAGGGGGAAAAACACTGTGGCTGGGCATTCCAAGGATGGGACCCTCTTCCTACAGGTATACACCACTTTGTTAAGTGATAAATTTGAACTGTCAACCTTACTTATATAACAGCAGCATTTGACACAATTTATCACATATTCTTCTTTGATATATTTTCTTCACTTGTCTTCTAGGACATGATATTTTCCTAGCTTACCTCCTACTAAACTATCTCTGGTAAGTAGGAGGTACTCAAAATAATATTTGTTCAATGAGTGAACTGTGTGAATGTAGTCATCTTTATATTTTAATTCCTCCATTGATTTTGTATTTGTAATTTCTAGCAACTCTACTGAATTTCCGTGTGTGTGTGTGTGTGTGTGTGTGGCCTCCTGTTATTGTTTTACAAATAAGATATCTTTCTAAGGTTAATAAAGTTCTTTTTTTAAAGTTTTCTTCTTTTTCTTCGAGTTTTTTTTTTTTAAGATTTTATTTATTTATTTGACAGAGAGAGACACAGTGAGAGAGGGAACACAAGCAGGGGGAGTGGGAGAGGGAGAAGCAGGCTTCCCGATGAGCAGGGAGCCCGATGCGGGGCTCGATCCCAGGACCCTGGGATCATGACCTGAGCTGAAGGCAGACGCTTAACGACTGAGCCACCCAGGTGCCCCAGACATGATGTGTTTTTTTTTTTTTTTTTTTAAGATTTTATTTATTTATTTGACAGAGAAAGACACAGAGAGAGAGGAAACACAAGCAGGGGGAGTGGGAGAGGGAGAAGCAGGCTTTCCGCTGAGCAGGGAGCCCGATGCAGGGCTCGATCCTAGGACCCTGGGATCATGACTTGAGCCAAAGGCAGACGCTTAATGACTGAGCCACCCAGGCGCCCCTCTTCGAGTTTTTGTTTTTGTCTCTTTTGTTTTTGTTATAGAGGTTCTTTTCTCTATATTTGGTGATCATTGGTCATCTGTTCATCTTTAAGAATGAAATATTCCACTTTCCGCTGCTTCATTATTAGTGTATAGGAACACAACAGATTTCTGTACATTAATTTTGTATCCTGGGACTTTATAGTTCATTTATCAGTTCTAGGAGTTTTTTGGTGGGGTCTTTAGGGTTTTCTATATATAGTATCATGTCATCTGGAAATAGAGTTTTACTTCTTCTTTACCAATTTGGATGCCTTTTGTCTCTTTATGTTGTCTAATTGCTGTGGCTAGGACTTCCAGTACTATGTTGAATAAAAATGGTGAGAGTGGACATTCTTGTCTTGTTCCTGACTATAGGGAAAAAGCTGTCAGTGTTTCACCATTAAGTATGATGTTGGCTATGGGTTTTTCAATAAGGCCTTTATTATGTTGAGGTATGTTCTCTCTAGACCTACTTTGCAGAGGGCTTTTAATGATGAAAGAAGTTAAAGATGGTGCAAAGAAATGGAAAGACATTCCATGCTCATGGGTTGGAAGAACAAATATTGTTAAAATGTCCATACTACCCAAAGCATTCTACGTATTTAATGCAATCCCTATAAAAATACCAAGAGCATTTTTCTCAGAACTAGAACAAACGTTCCTAACATATGTATGGAACCACAAAGGACCTTGAATAGCCAAAGCAAACTTTAAAAAGAAAAGCAGAACTGGTGGAGGTATCACAATTCCAGATTTCAAGTTATATTATAAAGCAGTGGTAATTAAAACAGTATATGGTGCTGGCATAAAAAGAGACACATAGATCAATGGAAAAGAACAGAAAATCCAGAAATAAACCCATAATTACATGGTCAGTTAATCTTCAGCAAAGGAGGAAAAGACAGTCTCTCCAACAGTGTGGGGAAAAGTGGACAGTCACATGCAAAAGAATGAAACTGGACCACTTTCTTTCACCATACACAAAAATAAACTCAAAAGACCTAAGTGTGAGACCTGAAACCATAAAGATCCATGTAGAGAGTATAGGCAGTAATTGTTCTGACATCAGCCATAGCAACATTTTTCTAGATATGTCTCCTGAGGCAAGGGAGATAAAAGCAAAAATAAAATGTTGGGACTACATCAAAATAAAAAGCTTCTGCACAGTGAAGGAAACAATCGGCAAAACTAAAAGGCAGTCTACTGATGGGAGAAGATATTTGCAAATGATATATCTGATAAAGGTTTAGTATCCAAAATACAAAAAGAACTGATATAACTCAATATCCAAAAACTGTATAATCCAGTTAAGAAATGGGCAGAAGACATGAACAGACATTTTTCCAAAGAAGACATGCAGATGGCCAACAGACACTCCTCAGCAGGGAATTGCAAATCAAAACCGCAGTGAGGTATCACCTCACACTTAACAGAATGTCTAATAAAATCAACAACGCAAGAACCAACAGGTGTTGGCAAGGATGTGGAGAAAAAGGAACCCTCTTGCACTGTTGGTGGGAATGCAAACTGGTGCATCCACTGTGGAAAACAGTATGGAGGTTCCTCCAAAAATTAGTAATAGAACAACCCTATGATTCGGTAATCACGCTACTGGGTATTTACCCAAAGAATACAAAAACACTAATTCAAAGGGATATGTGCATGCCTGTTTATTGAAGCATTATTTAAAACAGCCAAACTATGGAAGCAGCCCAAGTGTCTATCAATAAATGAACAGATAAAGAAAATGTGGTGTATATGCACATGGAATATTATTCAGTCATAAAAAATAATGAAATCTTGGGCGCCTGGGTGGCTCAGTTGGTTAAGCGACTGCCTTCGGCTCAGGTCATGATCCTGGAGTCCCTGGATCGAGTCCCGCATCGGGCTCCCTGCTCGGCGGGGAGCCTGCTTCTCTCTCTGACCCTCCCCCCTCTCATGAGCTCTCTCTCTCATTCTGTCTCAAATAAATAAATAAATAAATAAATACATAAATAAAAAATAATGAAATCTTACCATTTGCAACAACATGGCTAGCACTAGAGAGTATATCATGCTAAGGGAAAGAAATCAAATATCACATTATCTCATTCATATGTGGATTTTAAGAAACAAAACAAATGAGCAAAGAAAAAAGGCAAACCAAGAAACAGACTTTTTTTTATAGAATTACTAGTTTATTTTTTTAAAAGATTTTATTTATTTGACAGAGCGAGAGAGAGCGCATGTAGGCAGAGCAGCAGCAGAGGGAGAGGGAGAAGCAGGCTTCCTGCTGAGCAGGGAGCTCGATGCGGGGCTCGATCCCAGGACCCTGGGATCATGACCTGAGCCGAAGGCAGACTCGTAACCGACAGCTACCCAGACGCCCCTAGTTTATTTTTTTTTAAAGATTTTTTATTTATTTATTTGACAGAGACACAGCAAGAGAGGGAACACAAGCAGGGGGAGTGGGAGAGGGAGAAGCGGGCTTCCTGCTGAGCAGGGAGCCTGACACGGAGCTCGATCCCAGGACCCTGAAGTTGAAGGCAGATGCTTAACAACTGAGCCACCCAGCGCCCCAAGAAACAGACTCTTAACTATAGGGAACAAATTGATAGTTACCAGAGGGGAGGTGGGTGGGGGGATGGGGATTAAATAGTATACTTATGCTGAAAAATAAATAAAATAAAATGATACAAAAATTTTTTTGAAAAAGAATGAAATGTTCCAAGCTTATTTGGAGGTTCCTATGCATAACTGGGGGCTTTGATAAGGTAGAGTCAATTATTTTGTTGGATGACCCCAAATGTACAGCATCTGAATTCATTCCTCAGAGGGGAATTCTCAAATCTCCCGCCTGAGAAGATGGGAACATGGGCTCATATTGCTCCATGTGTTAACTTTCCTTTTTCCTTTTGTTCTCAGTGCAACATTTTATTCTACCCCTCACCCTGATATATCCAAATCAGAACATTCTCTGATCTGTCTCCACACAGTAAACCTCTGGTTTTTCTGCTGTGGTAGGAGAGAGGAGATACCTGGCTTTATGGTGAGGAGGAGAGCTGGAGGTCTGGTTACATCTTCTAAAGTCTCAACCAGTCTTCCTTGTTAGTCCTGCTCTCAGAGCAGAGGTACTTAAAGCCTTCAGTTCCTCAGTTTGTCTGGCCTCTTTGGGAATGAGCTTGCCTCTTAATTGTCTCTTGCTTCAGGTTTAGGTTTCAGTTTTCTCAGGTAGACCGAATGGTTGGTGACCATACATTGATCAGTTTTCTATCTTCTCAAATTTTGGTGTCTCTCATCTGCTTTTTCTCTTTTTTCCTCTTATATTTGTTCTTATGCATTAATGCTTTTGCCTTTAAGAAATTAGTACTCTTTTGCAGGTATTTTAGTGGAGTTCTGGGAGGGAATAAGGATAAATGTATGTATGAATTTGTCATTTAGTGGGAGCCTTGAACTATTTTCATTTCCCTTTAGGGGCCAGATACCCTTCCTCTGCTATGTGCCTTTGCATTTGCTGCTATCTCTCCCTGATCCACTGTGCCTCTTCCCCTCCCTCAGCCTACTAACTCTTAATTCATCGTTTCAAAATTATCTTAGTTTTAACCCTGCCTCCTCTGATTCCCCGCATGTCCCCCTTCCATGTGCATACCTTCCCTGAGTAGAAGTGCATTTACTATTATTTCTCTAGGACAGGAGAGGTATAGCTGGCAAGTAAGGAGAACAAGGATAGCTGGAGCATGATAAAATGTTTGTTCCTGTGTTCCTTTTAGAAGACTGGAGAGACTTGAGCATGTTTAAATTTTCTGGGAAGTAGCCAAGAGAAGGCTTGGGATTGAAGTTATGGGAGAGAACAATCCCTGACAGAAAGCATAAGGGCATGGGATCTGAAGCATAGGTGGAAAGATTAGCTTTCGGTAAAAACAATGTGTCCATTGTTACAGGACAAAAGGATGAGAGGATGGATACAAGAGCAGGTTCTTTTGTCGGTTTGGTTGCAGGAAGTCGATCAGCTCTTATGTGATGGTTTCTTTTTTTCTCTGTGAAGAAGACAGAGTTATCTGTTGAGAGAAGATGAGAAAGGCAGTAGAGCAGCAAATTATAGGAGAGAGGATTTTAACTGGCATTATTCTGGGAAGGCTCCCTGTAGGTAACTGTGTATGCTTTATGTCTCACCACAGCACTAACTGTACAAAGGGCACCCAAAGCTATAAAGAAGCACCAAAAACAGCCTCACATCTTGGCCTCCTTTAGCCTGGGTTATGGTGACTTCGGTCCTATATTACAGCTTAGCGCAGCAATTTGTAATTACGGCCATTGGTTAAATTATGTTTAGTGTTTTCTGTTCAAGAAGACAAGGAAGTATGTAGTAATAAATATGTAACTGGTAGCATGTGTATTGTCCTTTATAGATTGTACTTCACAGTTTACAAATGCTTTCACATCTTATGTTTTTATCCTCTCGGCACTCCCATACGGTAGGTAATATTATTTGTTTGCATTTGAGGAAAACTGAGGCTTAGTTACAGTTAAGTGGTTTGTGTGAAACACGCAATGAGTAAGGGTTAAAATCTAGACTTGATCACCTATTCTCTGTCCCTAGACTCTCTCCCATTATATCAGATCTCATAATTGCCATCCAGAAGGGTTTATGGTTGTTTAAAGGCATCATTTTCAGTGTTCTGGATATCCATGGAACTCCTTATTCATGTACAGGTAATAAAGTGTTACAGAAGCTCAGACATAGTTACAACTGTTTTAATTATGAAGGGATCTAGGTGATAGATGAATGAAGCTTATCTTCCCTATTCTTTTTGTATAAGTTTAGAGTTTCTAATAGAGTTGAGAGAAAGAAAATTATAAGGGGAAACCATACTATTTATCGTGTTTATCAGATTTTTTTTTCAAAAACAGACTTTAAAGTTTATATTCTTTCCAATTTGAATTACCCTTTTTTTTTTCCCTCAGTCTGTGTTTTTCAACGATGTCACAAAACAATTGGGAGAATAAAATTGCATTTGACAAATACCATTCTGTATCTAATTTTGTAAAGAGGCACATTTATTATGTGTACTTTTCCAAGTTCAGAAGACTTCGAATTTAACACCTCCTACATAATTAGTTGTTGGGATAAAATATTGCTAAATCGTAGGCTGATAAGTTTACAATATATGTTGATTTAATAAATGTTTCCTTTTCTCAGTTTTTGTAAATGTAGTGCTTATTCAAGGTCCCAATTCTGTAAAAATTCTTACTGACTAATTAAGATATTTTAGAATGCTTTAATAAATACAGATATATATAAATGTAAAGTGCAGAATTAGCCCGAAAGACATTTATTTCACATTCCATTAAGTCTGTTACCTAATAATTTACTATATAAAAATAAAGGCAATTGAATCAGTATTTCCCAGCAGCATTTTATTAATAGGGGCTTTACTAATTAATAAAAGTGTGCTGCCCTTGTTGTCTTCTTATGAACCATTTTTAAAAATATATTTTAGTTTTCTACTAATATAAGTTGAATAATAATCCACTGCTTTGAAATGGTGTAGGACCGAGAATGATTAGTTATATTCCCATAGTTGTTGTAGTTATGCATGTGAAAATTGCTGTTTACTAAAGATAAAGCTTCCCCCCCGCTTTGTCAAATTGAAAATTGGGGTCTTTTCACATTGATGTTGATAATATTACAGGATACCTTTCAACTGGAAAAGAATTATTGTGTTAGAAAATTATATGCTGCTGTTACAATATGTTCCATAATCTTAAAGAAAATCCATGTAATTTGAGGCGGGAGTGTGCAGGGGAGGCTCTTACTCTTAATATTGGAAGGGTATAAAATGTCACTTAATACTTATGTGGGCATTCAGAGGTTCTCTTTTGATTACAAGTGATTATATATATAGATTAGCATTAAACTAGTTATGTAATACATTTTAGGATCTTGAAAAAGAAGGTAGAAAGGATACCTGTGCTATACATGGAGGAAAATGACCACAATCGAAAACAAGAGACCTAAGGACAATTCTTTTTTTTTTTTAAGATTTTATTTATTTATTAGAGAGAGACATAGTGAGAGAGGGAACACAAGCAAGGGGAGTGGGAGTGGGAGTGGGAGAAGTAGGCTTCCCACTGAGCAGGGAGCCCGTTGAGGGGCTCGATCCCAGGACCCCGGGATCATGACCTGAGCCGAAGGCAGACGCTTAAAGACTGAGCCACACAGGCGCTCCAACTAAGGACAATTCTTAAAATAGGTCTTTTGACTGCATTACAGAGCAAAGTGATCTTGACTATAGGAAGGGCATTAAGAGAAATTTTGTGAAAAATCTGGGGGTATCGTAAGTAAAAATCAGAAGGGTATAACTTGTAATGAACAGTATAATTTTTGCTAATGTGGTTAACTGTTTAGCGTCATCGGGGTGTCATATAAGATGCAAGATATTTAACTTAGGTATCTCATGGAGACTCTATCATAAACTACTATTTTCCATGATAAAAATAGTAGGAATAAGACATTTTAAGTAAACATTTAAGTAATGATTTTAGCTAATTCATAGCACTATGTATTAGGCCCTCTTCTAATCATTTTATGTGCATTTACTCATTTAACTCTGTGATGTGAGATATCATTATTATCCCTAACATTTAGATGAGAAACTGAGGCTCAGAAATTAAATAACATACTGGTTGTTGGCAAGATACTATGACACACTCTATATATACTTAGAAAACTAGTTAAAAAAGGAAAGAATTAACCTTTTCAGTGTATTTTTAAGAATCTTTCTACTGCTTACAATGCCACAATAATAGATTATATCTTTAGAGAAAAGATAGCATTTATGTTAAAGGTACAGAATAGTGAAGGGTTAAAAATGTGGGCTCCTGGGTTTGAATTCTGAGAGTGCCACATAGTAGTTCTGTGACTCTGAGCCAGTTCCATAACCTTGGGTCTTGTTTCCTTATCTGCAAAATAGATGTGAATTGTCATTTACTCGTAACAAGTATTTATTGAACACCTACTATATGCAAGCGCTACTCTTAGGCATTTAGTAACTATCGTGTAGGGTAGTTATAAGGATTTAAATGAGTTACATAAAACATCTAAAACAATATTTGGCATATGGTAAATGCGTGGTTATTATTTTATAGTTGTGTATAATAATTCAGCATCGAAGGCTGATGCTTTACTGATTTTTTTTAGCACAGTGAAAATAACACTTTTTATTTATTTATTTATTTATTTATTTATTTATTTATTTATTAAAAGATTTTATTTATTTATTTGACAGAGAGAGAGAGACAGCGAGAGCAGGAACACAAGCAGGGGGAGTGGGAGAGGGAGAAGCAGGCTTCCCGCCTGAGCAGGGAGCCAGATGTGGGGCTCAATCCCAGGACCCTCGGATCATGACCTGAGCCAAAGGCAGACGCTTAACAACTGAGCCACCCATACGCCCCTGAAAATAACACTTTAATCTTTTTTATTAGCTTAGGGTTATCATAAGTTTTTGTACTGTAAAAATGCAGGCATAAATGGTTGGGGACATAGTGAAAAATGTCAGATGTATCTTCATCTTAAAGATGAAGAATGTGTATCTATAGATGGCTGCATATTTGCAGAACTAATTAGACAATCAAATGAAAACAACTTTCTCTCAGACTAGACTTCTGTATTGTCATTTTCACCCTCTTTTTTAAAAAAGATTTATTTATTTGAGAGAGAGAGAGCACTTGTGTTCTGGGGGAAGGCCATAGGAAGAGAGAGACCCAAGGAGACTCCCCACTGACGTGGAGCCCAATGCAGGGCTCAATTCCACAGCCCTGAGATCATGACCTGAGCCAAAATCAAGAGTCAGGACACAACCTACTAAAGCCTCCCAGGTGCCCCTCATTTTCACCCTCTTTGGATTGTCCGCATTCTCTAAAACATTATTTCCAGACTGTGAAAACATTGTACCACATTGGCCTTCTTGTCAGCTTCAATTTTTATTAAATCATTGTTCATTGATGGTGTATCAAGGAGAATTCCTCCTCATTTTGGGAACTCGTGCCTCTGTTTTTTGACCTTACTCTACACCAAAGCCTAAGATTTGGCTCTTCTTGCTAGAAGACGTAACACACATGACCCAGATTTTCTTTGAGTTCAGTGCTACTATAGAGACAGGTAGCATTAAAAATAAATCATTCAATAGTTGCCTGGGTCTGGGGTTAACGGAAGGGATTGACTACAGAGAGGTGTAAGGAAGCTTTAGGATGATATGATGGAACTATATCTTGATTTTGGTGTTGTTACATGACTGTAATTATTAAAATTCAGATAACTACACTTGAAATGGGTAAATCTTATTGTGTGTAAATTGTTCCTCAATGACAAAGGAAACAAAATGAATCTTTAGAAGTATGAGATGGAAAATCCCTTATAACGAATTAGTATCCATCCTTCTAATGACATGGCTCATTGTGAAATGTTAAAACTACTTTTGAGAAAATGTACAACAGTCAATCATACTGGCTCCAAAAATCTTTTTTGATTAGAATATAGTTGTAAATATGGGTTTTAATCTTTTCAGTGAGACCTCCTCTTACATAAATCATAGATACCTAAAGTATGGTCTATTTTAGTATTATTTAAGTGTGGTACACATTATTGGTGTTATGCAAAAATAACTGTAGATGGTACACAGGTGAACAGTTTTTATATGAAGAGTTACCTTTACTAGGAAATATTTTATAAATACATATATGTATCACAGCAAATACCTGGTTTTAGGTTGAAGCTAAATAATAAAATGAGATAATTTAAAGTCTATTTGTCTAAAAGAGTAAATGAGAGTATTAATAATATGAGACTATATTATAAATTTTGAAGATAATATAAGAATAATTGAAGTTTTGGAATCCCTAGTCTATACTACAGATCCAGGAGTCACAGTCATGTGGAGCAGTACTTAGCATTTTTTTTTAATTTAACTGTGAAAAACATTAAGAAAACTGAGACACAGGTTTCTCAGGAAGCATTCATATTTGTGCTTTGAGTTTAGTGCTTGAGGTTTTTGTGCTTTGAGGTTAAAGTTAGTTTTAAACTTTCCTCCATTTGTAGATGGTAGCAAAGCTCTATCATAGGTGCAATATTATACTTCTTACCTAGTATGGCAAGAGTATTGAGCACTGCAGTGTTTTGTCATGAATTGATATAATTGCACAATGTTTTATGTACTTATTTTTTTTCTTATTTATTTATTCATAGTTTCAGAGGTGGAATTTAGTGATTCATCAGTTGCATACAACACCCAATGCTTATTACTTCAAGTGCCCACCTTAATGCCCATCCCCCGGTTACCCCATCCCCCTGCCACCTCCCCTCCAGCAACCCTCAGTTTGTTTCCTATAGTTAAGAGACTTATGGATTGTCTCCCTGGTTTCATGTTATTTTATTTTTCCTTCCATCCCCTGTGTTCATCTGTTTTGTTTCTTAAATCCCACATATGAGTGAAATCATATGGTATTTGTCTTTCTCTGACTTATTTCATTTAGCATAATACCCTCTAGTTCCATCCACGTCATTGCAAATGGCAAGATCTCATGCTTTTTGATGGCTGAGTAGTATTCCATTACACACGCACACACATGCACACACACACACACCATATCTTCTTTATTCATCTGTCAATGGACATCTGGGCTCTTTCCATGTTTTGGCTATTGTGGACATTGCTGCTGTAAACATTGGGGTGCATGTGCCCCTTTGAATCATTATATTTGTATCCTTTGGATAAATTCCTAATAGTGCAATTGCTGGGTTGTAGGGTAGCTCTATTTTTAACTTTTTGAGGAACCTCCATACTTTTTTTCAGAGTGGCTGCACCAGCTTGCCTTCCCACTATCACTGTAAGAGGGTTTCCCTTTCTCTGCATCCTCGCCAACATCTGTTGTCTCCTGAGTTGTTAATTTTATCCATTCTGACTGGTGTGAGGTAGTATCTCCTTGTGGTTTTCCTGCATATTTTCTTTAAGAGTGTAGCAGGCTGTGTCATATTTCAGAAAAAAATTATTTTAACAAGTGAATAAAATAAAAGATTTAGCACAGTTTCTTTTCAGCTCAGGAGATGTTGTTACCCATCATGTAATATTGTACTATTCAGAAAACCTGTGTTTTTCTAAGTTAAAAAGAAAAATGTCTCAAAGGCAATTAGCTTGATTAGGTTGATTGTTGACTAAATTCATCATGTTTCTGCTGTTAACTCCTTTACTGTGGATGGTTGAAGTATGTAGGGCTGTTATATTCCTATATTGAGTATTTCCCTACTGTTACCCTCTTTTTTTTTTTTTTAAAGATTTTATTTATTTATTTGAGACAGAATGAGAGAGACAGAGAGCACATGAGAGGGGGGAGGGTCAGAGGGAGGAGCAGACTCCCTGCAGAGCAGGGAGCCCGATGCGGGACTCGATCCAGGGACTCCAGGATCATGATCTGAGCCGAAGGCAGTTGCTTAACCAACTGAGCCACACAGGCGCCCCCCTACTGTTACCCTCTTGTTGAAATTTCCCTCTTTCCTCCTCCTCAGCTGGGTCTCTTCTCTATTACTACTAATCTTTGAACTATTTCTCATTACTCCTATTGTTATTTCTCATCTTTAGTCATTATTTCTTTTGCCTTTTTTTTTTTTTTTGGCTGTTGCCTTTCTTTTCCCTGTTTTATTTTTGTGTCTTTTCTCTCCTTTTGCATTTTTTTCTCCCATGCATCTTTGTCATTAGTTGATTTACAAAGGTCACTGTCAACTCATGGTAATGCATCTTCTGATTTTGAACTTCACGGGATGATATTACCTTCAATTTTTGATTCTTCTGGTTGTGCGTTGATGAACTTAGAGGCTTTTTGTAACTTTCTGGTTCTCTTACAGGTACGATAAATATGAGAATTATTTATTGTATATTGTTTCTAAAAGGCATGTAGTCTGAAGCATGACTTCTTTTCTAGGAGTTTATGGATTAGTAGGTAGTGTCAGAGGGCAAGGAATGCTCAGGAAGTTGATGAGAATCATTGTACTGGCCCTCAGGGTGCATTGGTGGCAAGTGAGAGGATTTATAAGAGCTGTAGTAGAGGATGAGGCAGTGAATATTGTGTTGTAAGTCAAATTGTTGAAGACTTTGACACAGGCTAGAAAGTTGGAACTTTAGTCCATAGGTCCTGAGGATATTTCTGAGAAAGATTAGATCTGTACTTTACCAGGTAATACTGATAACTGTAAATAAGATGTTGTAGTGGGAGGAAACTTGAAGCAGAGAGAATATTGCCTTTGCAACAATTAAGCCAAGAGGTAATGAGGACTGAACCATTCATTGTATTAGTATTGGGAGTAAAATGGAAGAGAGATGAAAAAGAATATGGAGGTGGATTCAGTGATGGATTGAATATGTCAGGAAGTGGGGAGTTGAAAATGAATTTGTGAATTTTGAGTTTAATCTTAAGGAGGCAGGTGATGTTCTTTGCTAAGTAAGATAAGGAACAGAAGAAGAGAAATTTCCTGGGAAAGATGTTTGGTCTTTAAAGAGCAGGCTGAGAGTGATTTGTCAGTGGAAGATTTCCATGTATGAGGCCATGTGAAAGTTTCCAGTTGGCAGGTGGGAGTGCAGCCATAACTCAAGAGAGGTCAAGTTGAAAAGCCATACCTTAGGCATTGACTCCATAAGATTTACCCCGGGACCAAGGAGGTGGGAATATAGTGTGTGACAGCTTCCTAGGACAGAACCTTGGGGAATGGCTCTTCACGGAGAAACTAAAAAGTGGTGGCCAGAGATAATAGTAGCCTAACTAGGAGACTGGAATATTACTAAAGTCAGGGAAAAGAGAAGGTGTGGCCAGCAGTTTCAAATATCATTTAGAGGGGCCAAGAAGGCTGCTAGCTGAAACAGTCCATTAGGTGTAGCAGCTGAAAACATTTGGCAACCATGAAGAGCTAAACAAAACAGAATAGCAGCTGAAATTAGAATTTGTAGGCTGTCTTAAAGGACAAATCAAATATAACCACCTGCGGCCCTTGGAATCGCAATTTGATAACAGCTTTAGCTGAATGTTTTAAAAATTGAAGGTTGGATAAATTGGCTCTACTCTTTCAAAGAATATGTAATCTGACCTAGTGTGTTATATAATAGAAATGGGTGAAATTTACACCAGAAACTTGGTGGAAGATGTAAAAGATGGCAGTGTGGTATTGTGGAAACCTGAACTCTTATCATGCATTGTTATTAATAAATGACATATACTTCCCCCAGTTCCTGGGGAGTATAAAAATAGGTTATTTAAGAAGCTCTTCATGGGGTGCTATATGTCAGTGATGAATCACGAAATTCTACTCCTGAAACCAATATTACACTGTATGTTAACTAACTAGATTTAAATAAAAACCTGGGGGGAGAAAAAAGCTCATCATGGAATCTAAAATAAACCAAATTCATAGTCTTGGAAACAGAGATTGATGCTTGCTAGAGGTAGGGTTGGAGGGTGGGTAGAGTGGGTGAAGGTGGTCAAATAGAACAAACTTCTAATTATAAGACAAATTCTGGGGATGTAATGTACAGCATAATGACTATAATTAGCAGTAGAATTGTATATTTTAAAAGTTGCTAAGAGAGTAGATGTTAAAAGTTCTTGCCACAAACAAAACAAACTAAAAAACTGTGTGACGTGATGGATGTGTTAACTAATCTTACTGTAATTATTTCACAATTTATAAATATGTCATGTTGGCATATATATATATATATATATATATATATATATAATGGAATATTACTTGGCCATAAAAAATGAAATTTTGCTATTTGTAAGACGTGAATACTAGAGAGTATTATGCTAAGCAGAATAAGTCAGAGAAACAAATACCATGTGATTATACTCATATGTGGAATTTAAGAAACAAAAATGATAAAACATGGGGGGGCAGAGGGGCAAGCCAGAAAACAGACTCTTTTTTTTTTTTAAATGTTAGCCATTATTATTATTTTTTTAAAGATTTTATTTATTTATTTGACAGAGAGATAGAGCACAGATAGTCAGAATGGCAGGCAGAGGGAGAGGGAGAAGCAGGCTCTCCACTGTGCAGTGAGCCCGATGCGGGGCTCGATCCCAGGGCCCCAGGATCATGACCTGAGCCGAAGGCAGACGCTCAACCAACTGAGCCACTCAGGCACCCCAGAAAACAGACTCTTAACAATAGGGAACAAACTGAGGGTTACTAGAGGGGAGGTGGGCAGGGGGATGGGCTAAATGGGTGATGGGTATTAAGGAGGGCACTTGTGATGAGCGCTGGGTGTTGTATGTAAGTGATGAATCACTAAATTCTATACCTGAAACTAATGTTACACTCTATGTTAACTAACTGGAATTTAAATAAAACCTCGAAAAAGAAAAACATAAATATGTCACATCATCATTGTGTACTTTAATACAGTGTTATATGTTAATTACATTTTAATAAAAAAAGGGAGGAAGAAAAAAAGAAATTCATCCTTCCTTACTCTCCCTATTTCCACTAAAATCATGCTTGGCTAAGTAAAAGTCACATCAGCTTCATGGACTGGAGTGTCATCTGTAAAAATGAGCTGCTTATACTCTGTTACTTTCTAAAGCCAGCTCTGTGGGGCCCCTGGGTGGCTCAGTCGGTTAGGCGTCCAACTCTCGATGTTGGCTTTGGTCACAATCTCAGGGTCGTGAAACTGAGCCCCATGTGGGGCTCCACGATGAGTGTGGTGCTTGCTTAAGGTTCTCTCTCTCCCCTTCTGCCCCTCCCTCACCACTCATGCTTTCTTGCTCTCTCTTTCTCTCTCTCTCCCTCCCTCCCAAAAAGAAGGCTCTAGAATTTGTTTCTTCTGTAGTTTTTTCCTATATCTTCAGTTGTCATCTAGTTGACTCCCCAGATCTGAGAATTTTTTCCTAGTTTATCATACTGTAACTTTCTTTTGGTGAACCAGGATTGTTCTTTTGACTCATAATGCATGTAGCTAGATCAAATAGTCTTGAGACTGCTGTGATAATCTGTCTCTAGATTGCCACTTGTTTAAGATAAAAAAATATTCCCTTCATAGGCTTGCCTGAAATTCTATCACTGAACAATCCTTTTAAAATTTAATCTGGGTATAAGTGCCTCACAGTTTGTTTTTGTAGACAATGAAAGAAGTAAATCTCAAAATGACTTTCTAATTATGATCTGACTTGTGTAGCTGATAGAAAATCCATGAAGGAGTGATTTAGGGCATTGTTATATTTATATCATAGCCTGGCTTAAAAGAATCCTAGAATTTCAGATATTCTAACTAAAAGAATTATAGAATGTAAGAAGATAAAGGGACCTTTATGACAGAAGACTGTTAGATTGGAGAAATGAAATAGAACAAAGATACACACTATAAATACTCAAAATCAAATAATATGATGAAGTTATAGATGAAAAATCATTTTCAAAACTTGTATAAAATGATAATGCTAAAGAAAAATTGAAATGGGGAAAGTAAATGTTTTGTTTTAAAATACATTTACATTTAGAATTTACTTATGATTTGGTGTATATTATTTTCATTTATGCCAAGATAAGAAAAATTAAAAAAAAAACAAGACATTTTGCCCAGTGCTTCGCAAATGAATTAATATCACACATTTGTTAAAGTGTTGAAATTCACTAGAGTATTGTTGTCCCACTGTTTCTTTTATCTATATAAAATAGCTAGAACTTTATTATGTTTCTTAGATGTATTTATTTTAGGCATTAAAAAATACTGAAGTATAATTTGTATACAGTGAAATGTACCTAATTTAGTAATGAGTTCTGATTGACTATTCCTGTATAACCACTACCATATCAAGATACAGAACATTTTCATCATACCATAAAGTTTGTTTATGCTCCCCCTTCTTCCCTAGGCAACCATGGATCCACTTTCACTCTCACTATAGATTTCTTTAGTCATTGTTTTAAGCGCTAAAAATTTCTTGATGTTTTATTTGGACTTTAACCCAATTAATTATGATTTTGAAGAGAGATGAATTTATCCCTTTACCTTATCCTAAAGAGTAAACCTTATTATAACATATTACATAATATGCTTTCCACACAATGTTGTATAAGAAGTCTAGTTAGCACATTTGGGGTATGTTAGAAGTGAGTTGCCTGGGGTTTACATGTTTTAAAAATAGCAACTATCATCTTGAAAGGTATTCATAAACCATGCCATCTGAGATATGAAACACCTTTAAAATTTGCCTTAAAGTAAATCATGGATTTTAGCTCATTAATCCCCTTTTACTTGTTAAGGTTATTTGTGTTTTGACTAGTTTTTCCTTTATTTTCAAATTAATTTAGTCTTAATTTTTATTATATAAATGTATGCTTAAATTATTTTCTGTGTCACAAATAAAATTAATGCTGTTTTGCCCATGTTATGTACGAATTAAAGATCTCAGTAATGTAATACAAAACCCCTTCTCATTCTTTTAGATTTTTGACATTGACAGCAAATTGAGCCTTATCCTTGATGCAGCGTGTGGGATAAGATTGCTCAGAAAAGACTGTCTTTCCCTGAAGCAACTTAAACTAAACATGCCTTTTCACTATCTCAAAATATTTAAAAATACAAAATACAATTCTTACATTCTTAGAAAAGTGGTCCGAAATATTTTGTTTCAGAATTATGCTTTTCAAATCAGTTAAATGTATGGATTCAAATCTGTTTATGAGGATTGAAATAATCTGGGTTTGTCTTTAGTCATTCATTCGTCCCCTCACTCAACATTTGTTAGGGCTAGTACCTGCTGTATTTCTAGGCACTATTCTAGATGCTGTGGATATAACAGAGTTTATTGTTAGGAAGAAGACACATGTTTAAGTACTAGTACCTAGTGTAATAAATGCTATTGATAGGGATGCCTGGGTGGCTCAGTCATTAAGGGTCCTGGGATCGAGTCCCACATCGGGCTCCCTGCTTAGCGGGGAGCCTGCTTCTCTGTCTGCCTGCCGCTCCCCCTGCTTGTGCTCTCTCTCTCTGACAAATAAATAAAATGTTAAAAAAAATAAATGCTATGGTGTATACAGCATATAAATTCTAAAATGTAGTTTCCTAGGGAAGCCTGTGTATAGTATAGCACAGTGATTCAGACTCCTGGCTTTGTGTCTTCTTGTACTGTCTTTGAATCTCACCTCTGTTGTTAATGATCTCTGTGATCCAGGAGGATTGACTTAACCTCCCTGAGCCTCAGTTTCCTTATCTGTAAAAACCAAGATAAGATTTTTCTTGTTCTTTTTTTTTTTAATGATGATTAAGTGAAATAATGTGTGTAAAACATTTAGCCAATGTCTTGCATGTGATGCCTTATTTATCATCATCACTAGAAATTATGCCAAGATGCAATTAGAGCCTTTATATAAAAATATAGCATAATGATATGCAAATTTAATTATTAGTGTTCAGCTCAGAAAATGTTATAAATGGTAAAATTATATTTTGGATGTGTGCTTTTTATCAGGCATTCATTATTGTATGTGTTATATATATATATATATATATATATACACACACACACAAATTGCGCTATAGAGTTGTATTTATGAAACTTAAAATACTATACTTAATGGAAAATTTAAAGATTTTCAGGAGTATTTTTTATTAAATTTTCACATTGCCTTTGGACCTCGACACCTATGAAAACTCCTATGTAAGTGTTCAGTTAGAGAAATTAGTGCTGTTACCTGTAGATTGCAGGAATAGGAGAGCAAGGTTGCGCAGCAAATTCTGCTTGTAGCTTGTTTTGTTGTTTTTTTTTTTTTTAAGATTTATTTATTTATTTTAGAGAAGGGGAGAGAGAGAGAATGAACATGAGCAGGGGAAGGGGCAGAGGGAGAGGGAAAGAAGTCCTCAAGCAGACTCCCTCCTGAGCATGGAGCCCAATGCGGGGCTTGATCCCACTACCCTGAGATCATGACCTGAGCCAAAACCAAGAGTCGGATGCTTAACTGACTGAGCCAGCCAGGCACCCCTCTGCTTGTAGTTTGTGTAGGAGAATGGCCCCCCACCCCCACCCCGGGTTGCTATTTGTAAGGAAAGAAGGACAAGGGCCAGTAAGTGTGGGAACATACCCCACCCACAACAGACTCAGCCCCTCATCCTAATGTAACAGAATGAGTCTCCTTTGTACAGGTAGGTGTTAGATTCAGTTTCAGCTTTCATGTCATCTATTCCTGTTCTTTCTTCCTCCAGTCAGCTCCTGTCTGATGTGTGTAACCATCATAACCCACATGGGGTTAGCAAAATGAAAGTTCATTTCTAGGATACTTTCTAGAATAGGCGACATTCTCTCTCTCTTTTTTTTTTTTAAGATTTTATTTATTTATTTGACAGCAAGAGAGCAGAAGCGGGGGAGCAGCAGAGGGAGAGGGAGAACAGGCTTCCCTCTGAGCTGGGAGCCCAATGCCAATGCCGGTCTTGATCCCAGGACCCTGGGGTCATGACCTGAGTCAAAGGCAGATGCTTAACCAGCTGAGCCACCCAGGCACCCTCTAGAATAGGCGAAATACTCTTGAAGCAATAGCACCTTTCGTCCTTTATCCTTGATTATGTGTTTTCCCTCAACAACTCAAGATCTTTCTGGAGCTTTCTCTTACAGCTGGTCAAAAAAGTGTCCCCTATGTGTCTCATTGGTATATTGTAATTCTGGTATCCCACTGATCACATCCTGTTTTTACTGTAATTACTTATGCCTCGGGTTACCTCTCAGCTAGAAGTCAAGTCTTTGAAGGCAGGTATCCTGTCTCAGTTATTTTTTTGTCCTTGGTAGTACCAATGTCTTGTACCTTATATAATAGACTCTCACTGCAAGCATTGGTTGAATTGCACTGGATTTTGCTGAAATAGAATAAAAGGTTAAGAAGGCGGTTGGCTCCTGTTATTTGGGCCTCTCTGTTTGGGTTGCAGTACTGTCCTCTCTTTTCTGTTACTCTTTACAGGTTCAGTGATGTTGTTAGATAGTCCTTGACCCATGTGAACTGATGGCAGAATAGAGCCATAGCATGTGAAATGATTTAATGTGTGGCGATCTTTGAGCCAATGTTTTGTCTACACCTGTCCTCCAAGGCTATCCAGCTGTTACATTTCATTTTTAATAGTTGAGCCAAGAATGTAGAACCTTTTTTGCTTTAGATTTTTAGTAGTTTGAAGACCTGCATTTTTGAGAACTCTAAACAGTGATGCAGAAGAGAATATTGAGACCAGGAAGAATAAATGAGTTAGATAGTTAAAGGACAGTTATCTGAAAAACAAAATGGGGAATATAAGTTTATAGTTTTCAGTTTACTAAGTAAAGAATATTTTTCTTGGGAAGGAAAAATTAATAGTCATTAAAATTGTAGGACTTAAGCGTCTGCCTTCGGCTCAGATCATGATCCCAGGGCCCTGGGATCAAGTCCCGCATCGTGCTCCCTGCTCAGCGTGAAGCCTGCTTCTCCTTCTCCCACTCCCCCTGCTTGTGTTCCGTCTCTCGCTGTGTCTGTCTCTGTCAAATAAATAAATAAAATCTTTAAAATAAAGTAAAATAAAATTGTAGCACTTAAAAAAGGCCTTTTAAAAGGCCTCAGTTACCCATTTTAACATGTCTTTCAGTTTTGACATCACTGCTTCATAATAATCACAGTGACTCTTGTATACTTTAAAATAATGGAACAAATTATTGTACAGTTTTAGTATTGGGCTTTTAGAAAAGTCAGTGTTAAAATGAGCTTCAAGTGGTGAAGTACTCAACTGGAACAGTTTATTGGTGCATAATGAAAAAGGCCAAAAAACTTGGTTATTTAATCCTGTTTTGTTTGAACCATGATCTTCTCAGATACATTAAGCAGATTTCGAAACTGCTCTTCTAGTGACTGGTCTGCATCTAGAACTCCTTCAAACTCTGGTGACTATCTAGAAATCCCTAACTGTGCTGTGAATGCCATCTTCCTGGGGTGTGGCAGGAGAGACAGGACAGAGCTCTCTAAAGGGGGTGGGGTGGGGCATAAATGAATTGTAATGTATATTTTTATATTGTACAGTTTTTATTTGATATAGTTATATTCTATATAGTTACATTCTATAAAGTTGCCACAAACACAATCAGCAAACACTGAACCATTGCTTCTAGGGGAAATATAGGGTTAGGTTCCTACGAGCCTCTGGTTACATTTTTCATCAAGTGATCAGTACATAATCTTGTTTTGTGTGTGTTTCTGTTTAAAGACATTTTAATATATATAGTTGATTCATTGACTTTGAACTCAGGGCCGTAAGTGCTATAACACCTGCCTAAAGGAAGAAGCTTATCTAAAACATGAATTTTCCTCTGGAAGGCACATCACAGGCTTCTTGTGCTTGGGAACACTAGACAGCACTGAAGCTATTCTTGGGGACCATTTTAAACAGTAAAATTAACAAAAAGCACAAAAATGCAAAAAAATGTGGCACTAAATAGATTGTAAAAAGGGACACTTATTTGCATACATTATGAGAACTGAAAAATGGAGTCCTTGTTTGACTTCAGCTGGGAACATACATCTCAAGAGACTCAAGTTTTTTGCCACTCTGGCATGTCCATGAATTACTGCGAAAGCATTGCAAATGTTGATTTGGGGGTTATAAAATAATTTTCACCAGGTAGGCAAATTTACAAATATGGAATCTGTGAATAATGAGGATCAACTGCATTTATATATATTAATATTACAGGGCTTGCTTCCTCCTCTTCCATCACCCCCCATTTAAAAAAATTTTAAATTGTATTCAAAATTATGTTTGCTCACATTGTCATTTATTTTTACAGAGCGGTGTGAGATATATGGACAGATGATTTAATGAGAAACCAAGTATTTATTCTCTTGTATGTGCCAGGTGCTACAAATAGTTAGTGGTAATATGGACAGAGGTCTTCACTTTCATGAGTAGCGTATCGTTTAGCAAGCATTGTTTCCATTTTTCAGGTGAGGAAGTTTTGTAGAGTTGAATAACTTTTCTAAGATCACAAACAAAGCTAGAATAAGAACTCAGTTTTTCATGTCTTATGATCAGTGCTGCTCCAGTTTTCTCTTCCTCTCTGTTTTGAAGTCTCCCTTTCTATTAGATTTTCCCACTCATCCCATAGAATGTCTTTCAAAGAAATTCTCCCTTGGCCCTGGTTACTCTGGTTGTCACTCCTCTCTTCTTCTTTGCCAAACATTACTTGACTACCATCCATTTCCTTCTCAACCCACTATCTTTCACCTCTGGCATTCTTCTAAATGGCACCTACTTTAAAAAGGCCAGTGTCCTATTTGCCACATCCCACATGGTGGATTTACCATGACATTTGCTACTCTCACATGTCTTCTATCTGCCTTGAAACTCCTTCTTGTCTGGATGTCTGAAGTCTCTTTCTTGATAATCTTATTGCTCCCTGCTGTATTTTCTTTTCCAGCATCTTTTCCTTTATCTGATGTAAATGTTACTGTCTTTCAGAGTTTTTCTTTGACTTTCTTCACTTATTACCAAATTAGGGACTCTTTTTTTTTTTTTTTTCCAAGTTTAGTTAGTTAAGTAATCTTTACACCCAGCATGAGGCTCAAACTCACAACCCTGAGATCAAGGATCACATGCTCTTAAGACTGAGCCAGCCAGGTGCCCCCTAAACTAGGGACTCTTAATCTGAGGTCTGGTGCTTTGGGGAATCTATTTATTCCTCAGTTGTATGCAATTGTGTATCTCCCTTACCCTAGCTTTTTATCTCATTCTTGGAAGAGTTCCTCACTCAAAAAAGTTGAGAAGGACTGCTCTTTGTACATCCCTGTAGCTTTATCTGCTTCACAGGTGACTTCCAAATTCCCCAGCTTCCCACCTTTCCCCTTGACTCCTGCCTTCTATTCTCAGCATCTTTAGCATCATTCCTCTGGAGCAAGCGCTGCAGTAGTGCAGTAGTTTTCGTATTGTCAGTCCTCTTGCCTATCCTCCCTACCCATTCCATCCTACCATCAGGGTCAGTTGTTTTTGTCTTTGAAACAAAAATATTATTATGTCTCTATCATGCAAGTAATGGGGAGTTTTAAGTAGGGAGAAGTCCATGTTAGTGTACTAAAAACTTCCTTTATGATCTGAACCCAGTTTCACTTCTCAGCTTTATCTCTCATTGCTTTTCTTACCCAAACATTCTTTTACTCCTTTCCAGTATAACTTAGTATTCTACTCATAGCTCTAATGTCCATCTTAGTACTTTCCTGTCTTCTATTTGCTGTTTCTCTCCCCCTGGAATGGCCTTTCCCTTCCCTCCCTTCCACAGTTCTTCCCTCCAGGCCAACTCCTATTCATCCTGCAAAACCCAGCTAAATGTCACTTTTATTAAGAAACCTTCCCTAATTTATTCTAAGTTTAACATCCTTCCATTCTCTCATCTTTTTTTTAACACTTCATCCTTTCCTTTGTATTATAATGAATTGTTTACATATCTGCTTTACCTCACTGGACTTTGAGTCTCTCAAGGCCAGAGATTCTATTTTACTCATCATTGGATCTTCATTGGCTAGCACAATATCTGACTTGTAAGGTGGTTAGTAAATATTTTTGGAATGGATAAACAGATTCTTGGGCTACCAGTCTTGCACGTGGATTATATTTTCTCTATCTGAATCAGAAAATCTTAAAAATGTTAAAACATTTTAAAGACCATGTTTCAGCTGTTAACTGTTGCATGAAACAATGGCTGAGTTGTTGACTGCTTCTTTAGGCAATATTTTACTAAGCATTAGGTGGCAGTAGTGTGTTGTACTTAACTTTACCTTTGTAATTTTTTTTTTTTTTTTAGCATTTGTAATCTTAATGTAGTGTCAAAGTGTAAAGGACACAGTGGTAGTACTTTTACACCTAACTTTTTGTAACGTGATCTTGTTTTCAGCTAGTAGGGGGTCCTACAAAAATGAACAACAAATCCAGCCATGGCAGTCATTGTGTATCTCTCTCGCCTACCTAAACTGTATTCAGATTCATTATGGAATTACTACTGCACCATCTTAACAACACTTCCTCACCAACTGTTTAAAGGCTGTTTCATAATAACAGTGATTTGCAATAAGGAAAACCAAAAATTATCTCAGAGGATATGTATTTTCTCAGCATCCTCAGAAGCTTAGTTAGGCCTCTATTTCAGAAAGAGTATATTAAGTTCATTGAATTTAACTACGGTTATTTAAATGCCTTTTTTTTTTTTTAACTCATGAGTTTCTGTCAATACTAAAGTCAGTTCTGTTGTTTATTGTGTTTCATTTTAGGTGAATTTCCCTCATCACTAGATAGTTAGAATTGAGAATTGCCACCACCTTTCCAGGGTTTTGCATTTCATCACATCATTAAATTTAGAACACTTATGTAGGAAATGTCAATGCTTTTAATATACATTTCATTCCCATTGTAGTTTTCTAATAGCTTATAAAGTTAAATCAATAGAATTTATATTTTACTTAAGGAAAATCTGTATATTTTAGGTCCATGGGAGCATTTCTACAAATAAAAGAAATAGATAACTTGTAGAGGAAACCATTTCAGTGTTGATTCAAATATAAGCTATGTAAAATAAAAATCTGTGACATTCTCTTTCTCATGTCTTCTTATTTTCTTTTCTAGCTCAAGGGTAGAGTACCTGAGGGAATTCAAAGCCAGTGTACTAGTATCATTAATGTGGCAGAATGATCAATTAATAAAAGAAGAGCATGAAAGTGTTGACAGAACACACTACCTAATTAGTACCTGATGACCTTGATGGCCACAGAGCAGAGCCCAGAGTTTCTACAGGAGAGGAGCTCTGTAGGATCTGTAGCTATATGTCACCACTCTTATTTAGTTTGGCCTCAGTTTCTTAAGTTCTTAATTATACAAAAACCATGTCTTCCCTGAACCCAGAGGGCACGTGAAGTTAGCCACTGGGGGATACTGGAAGCAGAGCATTTATCTTGGAATTCTCTGTGTAGCTAGCTCATGTTGACTATCATGTCATCGAAAACTTGTCTGATAGGATTTTGGGGGTAGCGGTGTCTAGGTTTTTATTTAAATCGAATATAATGTAACCCATTGCACAAAATTTAAATTTTTTGTGTGTCTTATGTGCAGAGAAACAGGTTGTATCACACTTGGATATAGTCAACAAAGAAAAATAGGCATGTGACTAGCAAAAGGAGTTGGTGCAAAATTATATTTTAGAGTTAGTAAATCTCCTAGTTCAAAATATAGTGGAGAGATCAGTCTTAGCTTTGAAAGGGTTTTGCATGGATTACCATGGTGGTGTTACTCAGCCTCATATTTTACCTATTTCATTTCTTCATTTCTGTGAATCCCGTTCCTACAATCTACCTCTTAATTCTTTATTTGAAAACGTCAACACCTACTGTAAATATTGCATGGCTTTGTTTTCCTTCAGTGTTTTTCAGTCTCTTGCCTCGCTTTTTCCTTAGCCTTCCATTTCTTCTTCTTCTTGCTCCTCTTCTGTTTTCCTTCCCCTTCTTCTACAGTCTCCCCTTCCTCTGCCTTCTCCTATCTTCCTACTCATCTCCTCCTCCTTTTTCCTTTTCATCTCTTTTAGCTCTTCTTAGAGCTGCCAGTGATAATATTGTATTGACATTTAGAATATTATAGTGACATGTCAAAGAAGTTTTAAAGATAACTATGTTCAGAAGACTAAAAGGTCTCTTTAAAAATATGGTGGTTGAAATGACTCTTTCAGAGAATAGAAGCAATCATTAGCAATTCTGGTAGACCAAAGAGATTCTACTTCTTTATACTGTTCTGTCAGCGTGACTGCCAGGTAGTCACACTGAAGCCTTACTCTCAGGCTCTCTCTGGGGACCATGGACTGTGTTACAATAGGATTCTATTATAAGTAAATTCATAGGACTATTCACAAGAATTCCTTATTAAGATCAGTTTTTATGTTATGGAGCCAAATTTAGAGATCTAGGAGAGCATACTGTTTTTGTCTGTATATTAGTTATTCACCAATATTCACAGAGGAACTAAGGAAGGTAATTTTTATAGATACTTAAAACCACAAGTGTGGAGCACCTAGGTGGCTCAGTTAAGTGTCCCACTCTTGGTTTCAGCTCAGGTCATGATCTCAAGGTCATGAGATCCAGCCCTGTTTCGGGCTCCATGCTAGGTGTGGAACCTGTTTAAGATTCTCTCCCTTTCCTCTGCCCCTCCTCCTATCTAAAAAAAAAAAAACAACCCAACAAGTGTGCTTTTTAATTAATTACTGTATGTATATATGTGTGTGTGTGCATATGTGTACATATATATCATTCTTGTCCAAAATGGGCAGATGCACAGAAACAGAAAGTAGATTAGTAGTTGCCAGAGACTTGGAGGGAAAGAGGAGTAGAGAAGGACTCTGAATGGATGCAGGGTTTCTTTGTAGAGTGATGAAAATGTTCTGAAATTAGATAGTGGTGATGGTTGTACAACTCTGTGAATATTCAAAACCACTGAATTGCATACTTTAAAAAGGTGAATCCTATGGTATGTGAATGTATTTCAGTAAAGCTGTTACTTGTTAAATAAATAAATAAAGGTCAGCGTCAGACCTGTAAGGTTTGATGAACTCGGAGAAAATAAAAAGTACAATTTTATATCAGAAAAACTAACAATTTTTGAAAAGAAGAATGGCAGTATTAACTCTCTGTCTTAATAATTTCACTTAAAAATAGGACTATAATAATATGGGCCCTACTCTGTAGGATCAGTTGTGATTCTAGTCACACAAATTCTTGTTATCTAACCCTAGAGACACTGCTTTAACTTACTATTCACTCAAATAACATTACTTGATATTTTGTCTTTCAGTTTCTTCAAATATAAAACAGAGTTTTATTTTTGAGTTCTGCTAATTACAAGCTATCAACAAACATTGGTAATTCAGTGTTTAAAAAATAGGTGTAGAGGGGCACCTGGCTGGCTCAGTTGGAAGCGCATGCGACTCTTGATCTCAGGGTTGAGTTAAGCCCCACGTGGGGTGTAGAGATTACTAAAAAGATGAATAAACTTTAAAAAAGAAAACAGCTGTAGAAGGACGTACTTTTGGGGAGGTAGAAATAGCAATGAACTGGGGAAGATCTATTTAGGAAAAGGGGCTGCCCTTCCTTGTCCTTTTAAAAAAATATATCAACTTAGGAATTTCTGGTTTTCCAAGGTAGTAAAAGATTAGGTTTTGATATGAATAATTGTGCCATCTCTTCTGATTGATGATCCAAGGACATTCTCCCCTCCCCCATTGTATATTTGGAAGGATAATAACCATTGCCAATTGTAGCAAGCAGGATCAAGGAGAAGTATGGTAGGAAGACTTTACTGCACCTGAAGAATATTAGACAAGGCGATTCTATACCCTTTCCTTTCTTCTCCATCCCTTTCCTTCCCAGATAAATCCTTGTATGGAGGGCTATTGTGGAAGTTTGTTGTGTTGTAAAATGGTGGAGGGAACCTGCTCTCCCTCAGCCCTGGTTTGTTACAAGTTGGTTAAGAGACCCCGTTGCCTGCATCCTTTCCTTCTATAAACCTCAGGGGCCCAGTGGTACGGAGTGCCCTGGCCTCTGGCCTCTCTCCTTCCACGCTTGATTCTTGTCTTCTGGAGGGTGGTGGCGGTCCTACCACCACAGCAGAATGGAGCTGGCAGGCTCCTGTCTCTCTCTCCGATGCGGAAGGAGAGGGGAGTTCTCAGAAATGGCCCTGGCCTCTGCGGCAGCTGATCAGGACTCCCCCAGTGCATTTCAGCCGGGGAGTGTTGACATACATTAGAGGAGTTTTGTGGGGAGATTGGAGGAGAGAAGAGCTTGAGAAGCTGTTTTGTGAGAGAATCAGATGGGGGCGTCTCACTCAAGATCACTCTTGATCTTGGGGTTGTGAGCCCCACGTTGGGGATAGAGATTACTTAAGAAATCAAAGTTTAAAAAAAAAAAAAAAAGGAGAGAAAAGGCAGTGGTTGGGAGAGGTTTAGGAAGTGTTGGGGAGGGTCTCCTGTGACTATCATAGTGTTCAGAGAATAAGAACAAAGAAGTTCAGTTATTTAGAATTAACTTTTAGTGACTGAACTGTCTTTTTCTTTGTCTTGTTTTGGAAGGAGGGAAGATTAGGGATGTGATAAACACTTTCGGGGAGAGCATCCTTGGTTTTCATAAAATTATCAAAGATTAAGAAACTACTAGTTTTCATGAACTATTTTAATAGAGCCTATATTTAATACTTTGGTAAATCAGAGGAAGTTCTTTGCCAGTAAAAACCTTGGACAGTTTTATTCTTGCTGTCAGATATTATTGTGGTCAGATGTACAAATGTCCTCTTACAAAAATTCCCTTAACTTGACCTTTTCAATTTTCTTTCACAGCCAGTGTCTAAAGAAGTGAGTTTTTACTCTCTTTAGAGGTGATGAGTACCTCAAAATGTAGTGAGGACTGGACTCATGAAAGCAAGAAGACTTCAAATCAGAATGACCCACAATAAGCTTTTATTCAATGTTTATATGTGTACCATGGTTTGAAGTTCCTCAGTAGTGTTCTGCATTATAGTCTGTTTGGAATGTGTATCCACTGTGATGTCATGGAAATACGACATTGGGCCTATTGGGGCTTGGCAAGACGTTACTTGAATGGGATTCTGTCCACAGAATCATTGGCAAAAAATGCAAAAAAATGCAATGCCATCCAGCTCTCTTTTTGCAGAGATACTGATAAGGTCTCCTGGTGTTACGATACTCTCTTTTTGGTAGTACAGAATTCGTATAGGAAACACGAACACTTTCCTTTTGGGAAAACTGGTGGGGAATAGAGAAAAGGACATTAAGGACCTTTTTTTTTTTTTTTAAAGATTCAAACTTTTCCATATTCACACATCCCACAGTTACACATCCATTCCTTTTTTTCAAGTATACTCTTGAATTCATTCCTCTTAGTAAGTATCTGTGTAGTCTGTATCTCATTCTTCAGTTTGGAGAATATTTGAAGAAGACCATTGGGCTGAAGCATATCCCCGAATCATATCTGTCCATGTGTCAGCTAAATAGAATGACATATAGTTAATACTTGTTTACTAGGAAAGAGTGTGAGAGCAAAGATACAAAAGTGATTAAACCTAAAATTTGCTCCTCCTTCCATCCAGTGCTGACTAAAATCAGGAATTTTCAGACTTTGTACTTCTGGGGAAAGTTACATGTACAACTTAAATCAACAAGTATTTATGGAGGATATTTGTGCAAAGGGGCATTGTGCTAATCTCTGCAGAGATACAGATAAAGTTAAGATACAGTAGTATTAAGTGTTTTAAGGGAGGGTTGAGTCCACAAGTAACTATCATTCCTTTAAAATTAGGATTATTGAAGGAGTTCAAAAGGACACACACACACAGAGATACACATGTAGGCTTCATGGAAGAGATGCATTTTAACTGGTGGGGGATGTTTCAGTGGAGACAAAGCATAAATAAGACAAACAAAGTTATGCATGTTTAAAGGATGATATCTGAAGGACTAGTGTAGAATGACTAGACATAATGCTGTATCTGTAATACTTGTAATAGAGCTGGAATGGTAGGTTGGGGTTCTTTTATTGGAGGACTTTACCTATAAGAGTAAGGACTATGACTGTAATTCACTGTACGGTAGGTTACCTATTAAAATTTTTGAGCAGGGGAATGACATGGTCAGGGTTTTAAGGCAAGGCACATGAACTTGGAAGCAGGAGCGTGGATTGGAGAGCTATTAGAAGTGAATGCTAGAGAACAGGAAAAAGCTCCTTCTCATTTTAACTAAGTTTGACATTGGGAATGGAAAGGACATTGTATAGGGAGAATTTACTGAATTTGGTGATTCATAGGATGAGGGAAAGGAAGCTTACCCTGATAATTGTAGCCTGGATTAATAGGAAATATATTTATTATTCTCTTATTCATTCATTCATTCAGCTTTTATTGAGCATAGTGGTGATTATAACAGAACGAGGAATTCAACAGGAGGTGAAACTAATTTTAGAGTCCGGATGATAAATTGGATTTTGGATATGTTGAACCGGTAGTACTGATAAGATAGCATTTAGAAGGTGTTTTGAAATTTGGTTCTGGAATTCAAGAAAATTTGAAGCTAGAAATAGAGAGCTAGCATCCTATTAATGGTATCAAACTCCTCTTTTACACGGACGAAAACCAAAGTGCTATGTCCTCAGGGTCCACACTGATAGATCAGATAATATCAGTATAACAATTTGGGAATTTTGGTTTAATTAAATTTGCTCAGAGTCCTTCTCATTGTTGATTGTTACTTCCTGTTTACAATCAATATTTTATAAATCAAAACAGCATAATCACACATCACACATGTGTAGTAAAGGGTTAATGTATGATTCCCTAACTTTTTATTTAATTTTAGATTTAAGTAGCAAGCTATTAGTAAAATAAAGCAGTATGTCCTTTTGGGTTTTTTTAATATTTTATTTATTTATTTGAGAGAGAGAGGAGGTGGGGAGAACAAGCAGGGGGAGCAGCAGAAGGAGAGGGAGAAGTAGGCTCTCCGCTGTGCAGAGAGCCCGATGCAGAGCTTGATCCCAGAATTCTGGGATCATGACCTGAACCAAAGGCAGACATTTAACAGCTGAGCCACCCAGGTGCCCCGCAGTATGTCCTTTTAAAAAGGAATGTAAGAAAGGCACTAAAGGGGTGTCTGGGTGGCTTAGTCGGTTAGGCAGCTGCCTTTGGTTCAGGTCATGATCCCAGGGTCCTGGGATTGAGCCCCGCCTCGGGCTCCCTGCTCAGCAGGGAGTCTGCTTCTCCCTCTCCCTCGGCCCCTCTCCTCTGCTTGTGTGTGCTCGCTCTCTCTCTCTCTCTCAAATAAATAAAATCTTTAAAAAAAGGGAAAAGAAAGGTATTAAAACTGGTGGACCTCTGCTTAGGTGATCTGAAATAATACCTTATTGTATAGTGGTCCGTTTAGCATAAAACTGTCTTATGCACTTTCTTTAAAGAAATACCATTTCATTTCAACTTTACATGTTGCTTAGCCATTAAAAAAGGTCATTTGGAGTTAATGAATATATGAATTTGCACTAAAACCTTTTGGAAGTTGCTAGAATTTTTACAATGTATTGTAATATGCTCTTCTCACAACTTATACATACTTCAACTTTTGTCCTTTCTAGTAGAAAAACACTTGTCTCTGTGTTAAGCCTGTCAGTGGACATTATTGCAGTGTTCAGTAGCTGAAGCCTGGTATAAATTGTATCCTCCTCTAAAAATAAATCAACGGGTTAAAATACCACTGGCATATTGTTCAGATTTCATTAGCTTCTTCTTCATTGATGTTGGCATTTGTGCAAACAATGAAACAAACGGGCTGGCATTTATGATTAGTGAACAAAAGGTATCAAATACCAAAAAATTTATGACTTAGAATACTTTATGTAATTTTCATTGTAGTGGTCTAGGTTAACAATTGAGGGTGTCACTCTTTGAGCATTTTTTTTCTTTTTTGTGTGTGGATACCTACTTGGAAGGATGCATCTGTCAAGGAGAAATGTTTACAAAGCACTAATTTTCTGACTTGCACCTAATTCTATGTTTTAAGCAATAGAGGCTAACAGTGTGCTTCTCATACTTTAGCATGCATGATAATTGCCTGGAGAGTTTGTTGAAACACAGATTCTGGATCCCACGTGCTCCCCTCCACCCCCTGCCCCAGGTTTGGGATGGGGCCATCTTCTAATGAGCTCTCAGATAATGCTGATGATGCAAATCTGAGGACCACATTTGGGTTTCTCTGGGCTGACACATTGTGATAGTCACTCTGTAATTAGTAATTGAGAAACTAGCACTTGGAATTATTATATGGAGAAAATCTAAAATCAAAAAATGTTCCATATTGGACAACCCTTTGCCATAGAATCTCAGGTAGTCAGAATTAAGAGTCCATAATGAAAGCATTAGTTATTAATTAGATAATTAGTCAGGATATAGATAACACATATTAATCCTGATATAATATTACAGAATTTTCTGTATATCTTGTAGTTGCATGAGTGATCTTATATTTTCAGATCAAGACAGTTTCTAATCTTTTGTTTGTGTTCATTTTTCTCATCTTCAATTAGTGACACGGGGACTTAAAGAACATAGGTCTGTGTAATTGATAAATTTTCCCCCAAAGTGAGGAGGTTAAACAGATCATAAAGTTGTGAATATCAAATCATTTGAGAATAGTAAAATAGCAGTTTGCTAAAGCTTTGTAGACAGACACCTCTGTACTGTTGTAATAAAGTATCACAGAGAGACACTCACTCTCAGTATTTTTAGTATTGTGACATATTTATGATATTTTAATTTTGAATGTACTGTAGTCCTCAGCAATACTTAACTTTTTTAAATGTTTCAAAGTTTTTGGAGGTTGGCATATGTACTTGGAAGTAATAAAACTATACTTTTATGTCTGTAATTTAAACTTTCACTAATTCGTATTAGTCTTTGCATTAATTTTCTATGTTTTAATTGTATTTTTCTCTTAATATTGGAAGAAATTTCTCATTTTCTTTATGGCTTAGAAAGATTTTCTAAATCTCAATAATTTTAGACATGTCTAAAGAGGTTTTTCTATTGAGATGCAGTCAACATAAGTGAAAAATGCACAGCTCTTAAGTGTTCAGTTTGGTGAGATTTGATATCATATAACCACCATCCCAAACAAACTGTAGAACGTTTCTGTTCCTCCAGAAAATTTCCTGTGCCCCTTTGCAGTTAATTTCCACCCCCTATTCTCACCTGGAAACCAACTTTTAATTTCTATCACTATAGATTTACCTGAATTTAAATTTCATATCAATGCAATCAAATAGTATGTACCCTTTTGTTCTTGTCCAGTGTAACGTTTTAGATATTCATGTATGTCACTGAGTATATCATAGATTTTTCTTTTTTATTGTTGAATAGAATTCCTTATGTATGGACATACTACCGTTTATCCATTCTCCTGTTGATAGACTTTATGGTTCCAGTTTTTGACTATTGCAAATAAGGCTGTGAGTACATTGTTTTGTAAATCTTTTAGTGAGCATATGTTTATATTTCATTTCTCTTAAGTAAATATCCAAAAGTAAATATCCAAAATTATTTGACCACAGAATAGGTTATAGGTGTATCTTTATAAGTAATTGTCAAATAGTTTCCTCCCAGAACCATATTTGAGTTCCAGTTATTCCATATCTTCACCAACATTTAGTGTTATGTCTTTTTTATTTTAGCCATTCTATTAGGTGTTTAGTGATATGTCATAATTTTAATCTACATTTTCCTGTTAACTAATGAAAAAGTTTGAGTGCAAGTTCATGTGCACATAGTCTGTCTGTTCATCTATCTTCTTTGAAAAGTGTTTTTCCCCCTGATTTTTAATTAGTATGTCTTTTTCCCATCGATTTGTAGGATTTTGTTGTTGTTGTATGTTCTATTTCTTTTTTAAGGATTTTATTTATTTTGAGAGAGAGAAAGCACGAGCAGGGGCAGAGGGAGAGGCAGGCTTCCCACTAAGCAGGAATCCTGATTCAAGGGCTCCATCCCAGGACTCTGGGATCATGACCTGAGCGAAGGCAGACACTTAACTGACTGAGCCACCTGGGCTCCCCAATTGTTGTATATTCTAGATGCAAGTGCTTTGTTAGATAATTTAGTCAGTTTTTGTTTTGTTTTGTTTTTAACCAGTCTGTGGCTTGTCTATTTTCTTAATGGTGTCTTTGCTGAGCAGAAAGTTTTAAAACTTTGATGTTCAGTTTATCCATTTTGTGTCATTATTGTTTGTGCTGTTTGTTTTCTGTCAAAGCAGTCCTTGCCTACCCCAAGGGGCAAAGATATTCTCTTGTATTTCCTTCTAGAAGCTTTATGGTTCTGTGTTTTACATTTATGTCTATGACTCATTCATCTTCTGTTAATTCTTGTATATGAAATGAAATAGGGATTGAGGTTAATTTTTCCACATGGCATCTAGTTGTTTCAATTCAATTTATTGAATTCCATTGACACCTTTGCTGAAAATCAATTGACTATACATATCTATATCTGTATCTATATATCTATATCTATATATATATATATGGTCTGTTACTTCTAGACTCTTTGTTCTACTGATATATTTGGATATAGTACTACAGTCTTGATTACCGTAGCTTCAGCTTTGTTCTGTTTCAAGATTCTTTTGCCTGTTCTAGATCCTTTGTATTTCCATATAAACCATAGATATATTTACACAGTGTATGATTTTTTGTAGCTGCCAAAATAAATTACTACAAATGTGGTGGCTTAAAACAACAGAACTGTATTCTTCCACAATTCTGGAGTCTAGAAATCCAAAATCAGTGTCACTGAACCAAAGTCAAGGCTCTAGGGGTAGGAGTACATTCCTTGTCTCTTCTAGATGCTGGTGGCTGCCAGCATTCCCTGACTTATGGACTCATCACTCCCAATCTTTGATACCATTATTTCAAATCCCTCTCTGTCTCTCTGAGTGGTCTTCATACCGTCTTCTCTTCTGTGTGTCAAATCTCCCTCTGCCTCTTTCTTATAAGAATACTTTGATTGAATTTAGGGCCCACTTTGGTAATTCAGAGTACTCTCCATTTAAAGATCTTCAAGTTCTATCTTCCAAGATCCTTTTTCCTGATAAGGTAACATTTTACAGGTACCAGAGATTAGGACCTGATATCTTTAGGTGCCATTTTCAGCCTACCACAGAACGTGTTATTCTCTTTTAGACCTTCATTTTGTTCTGGAACTTGCTGTCAAAACAGATTGGACTGAGGCTTTTAGCACCCTAAATGACATATTTATTTTCTTGCTAATAACTGCCATTTCTTAATTGGACTCTGTATCATAGAATAAAATTTATTGCATTCTAATAATAGCACAACAGATTAGACCTAAAAGCCTCAGATAGTGAGTTGCTTATTTAAAATAGCAGTCAGGAAAATAACAAGTTAGTAAGAAATGGAATTATGCTTGGACTGTCGTAGAACTGATCTATGACTCAGTAAAATTTAGTGATAGCTTTTAGTTTTGGGTGGCCACAAACTAATTCTTGATTTTGTAGGGCTTTCTTGGAAAGGCTTATTACAGAAATCTTCTTCACATAGTGTTAGAAGAATAGGTCAGCTAGAGAACTTTAATGTAGCAAACTCTTTTTTGGTGTGGGGATGTTACTTAAATATTAACCCAAATGTAGGGACTGCCTAGACCTCGGTATGGGAATGACTTTTATGAGCATCATTTGATAAATCATGACCATAAAAAGATGAAATAGTAAAGACTTAGTTTCCCTTTCTTTTCTTCAGTCATTATATTAATTTGCTTAAATATTTAAATGTTGATAACTGTTAAATTTGCATTGGAAGAGAAATAGTTCGCTAGAGGGAAAATGGAAGCCTAATTCTCTTTGTTTGCCCTATAATCTTTCTCTCAGCATGCATGATGTTCTTCTGTGCAACCAGATAACACAGTAGCTTTTGCTCTGCTAGCAAGAATCATCAGCAGTGTGAAGAAGTTCAGCATGAAAACAAATTCACTGTCAAAACCAGTAGTCTACATTATGATTAAAAATTTACATATTTGGGCGCCTGGGTGGCTCAGTCGTTAAGCGTCTGCCTTCGGCTCAGGTCATGATCCCAGGGTCCTGGGATCGAGTCCCACATCGGGCTCCCTGCTCTGCGGGAAGCCTGCTTCTCCCTCTCCCACTCCCCCTGCTTGTGTTCCTGCTCTCGCTATTTCTCTCTCTGTCAAATAAATAAATAAAATCTTTAAAAAAAAAAAATTTACATGTTTTCTGAATTCTGGATTGAGGATTGAAGTCACTTTACTTTGTGTTACTTGCCACAATTCACTGAGTGACTTTGGCCTTAGCAACTTGGATAATACATGACGTTGCACTTTTCAATTTTTTGTGTTCTTTTAATGTCTGTAAAATAGTCAGTGAAAGAATTTAAGTGGTTATGCCATTATTAATTGATGAGTATGTGAGCAAACCATATTAATGTCATGAAATGTAAAAATGGTGGGTTTTTTTTTTTTTGCCTGTTTTATTATAAAAACTTTGAAGAAAAAGGACAAGCACTAAAGGAGGAAAACTAGTCTACTAGTTCAAAAGAAATTCGTAAGGTAACTTTTTAAACTAGGTATGTTCTGTAACATATTTGATAAAGCATTCAGAGTAATTACTGGTGGCAAATTCTAGTTGAATACTATCAAGTGGTTCCTTGTTTACTTGAGAGTGAAAAAATGACACATTTGAGTATCTGCTACTATGATCCCTACATTATTTAAGTGAAATGTCTCTACATTTAGATAACCTTTTCTCGCTTATTTGTTGAAAGACTGCTGAAATGCAAATGACATTGACTCTTTCAGAACCAAGAAATAAAAAGAGAAGGAAGAACCACGGAGAATATAGGGGAAAAAGGAGATAATATAAGTGAGATATCTAGTAAGCCACATTTACATTAGCATTTGAGAATCGAATTGGTATAAAATGTTCTCGTTTTGACCAAATACTTTATTTATTTTTAAAGATTTTATTTATTTATTTGACAGAGACCTAGCGAGAGAGGGAACACAAGCAGGGGGAGTGGGAGAGGGAGAAGCAGGCTTCCCGCGGAGCAGGGAGCCCGGTGTGGGACTCGATCCCAGGACCCTGGGATCATGACCTGAGCCGAAGGCAGATGCTTAACTACTGAGCCACCCAGGCGCCCCTTGACCAAATACTTTAAACAAACTACTGCATATTGAAAACATTTTTTAAAATTTCTTAGATTTGGAAAACACAAGTGAGAAAGATTTACTAATGAATTAACTTATATCCAAATGTTTTGTTGAGTTCTTTAAAGTTGTTGCTTACCAGGGCGCCTGGGTGGCTCATTTGGTTGAGCGTCTCACTCTTGGTTTTGGCTCAGGTCATGATCTCAGGGTCTTGAGATCGAGCCCCATGTGGGGTTCTGTGCTGGGCCCGGAGTCTGCTTAAGGTTCTCTCTCCCTCTCCCTCTGCCTCTGGCTCTCCCCCTTCTCGTGTGTGTGTGTGTATGTGTGTGCGTGTGCATGCACACACATGCTCTCTCTCTCTGAAATAAATCTTTAAAACAAAAACAGTGTTTCTTACCAATCTGCCCTAGAATAACTATTTTTCAACAAAAATTTATGTTTGGGATTTGTAACTTTAAAATCTTCAGGGCTGAGCTGGAAGATGAAAGGTATTTATTTTCAAGTATGATTGTATAATCTGCTTTCTTAAGAAAAAGCTAGTATAGTTCATTTGTGATGGTTTTTACAGCTAAGCACCTTATATAAGGAAAGCTTCATACTCTGCATAGTTTGTGCCCTTTCTTTGTCATGTCCTGCTCGTCTGCTCGTACCTATTTCTGTTTGTGTTAGTTATCCTCTCTAGGTAAATTGTCCATGAGACCAGTGATTCCATCAGCAAATTATCCAGAAAATGCTGTCTTTGCATGTTGTGACAGATCATGTCACTGGTGGATTTATAGAGATACTCCAGTGGTCTAATTAACCTGGCACTTGTCTCCTGTGCCCAACACAGTTGTCTCATTGCCTTGGCATCTTAGTTTTCATCTTCTCATCACCTTCTTTCTTAACTAAAACTTAGATTTACAAGTTTTGGGTTTTTTGTTTTGTTTTGTTTTTGTTTTTAACCTACCCCATCAACCCCCTCTATTCACCACCCCCTTTATTTTTGATTGGCAGTATCATCCAGATAAACAAAGTGCAGATGTGCCAGCAGGAACAGTGGAGGAATGTATACAGAAGTTCATCGAAATTGATCAGGCATGGAAAATTCTAGGGAATGAAGAGACAAAAAAAGAGTATGACCTGCAGCGGCATGGTGGGTACTTGGGGCGAGGAGCCACAATACGCTGGCAACTCTTCGAAGCACAGTCTGCAGCCTTTCCTGGGGAGCATTTTGCAGCCTTCGTACCAAGTTGTTACAGCCTTCTTTGCTCTCCCGCTCCATCACTGTTTTAACGAGGTCTTTCTCTTAGCGGTGATTATTGTGTATCCATTGAGAAGTTAACAAAACTACTAGGATGTGGCTTCTTGGAAGCCATGAAAGCTACTTTTTCTAACTAATGAAAAATGTTTAATTACACATTTCTAATTAATATGTTTCATAACTTCTTATTGTTAAATTTAATTATGTACTGATTCAAATTTTAATTGTAGCATTTTTAACAATGAGTACTATATAAATGACCATCAAAAGGAGGGTGTGATAGGGGATAACATCATAAAGCACTCTGCTGTCTTTCAGGCTTGTTTTAGGCTAGGTTTCATGATTGTCTCCTGAATAAACTATTCTTTATAAGATTGCTATAAATGGTATTTTAGGAATGCACCTTTCCTAAGCAGTTTTAAAAGTCATTTCTTTTATGTGTTTTAGAAAATAGCTTCTTAAAACAGTGACAAGCTCTTGTGAGAAAGAAAGGGAAAAATGTAGGTCAGGTTTGTCACACATAGACCGCAGTTACACAAAGTGATAGGCTGTCTTTCAGCACTGGCCTTGGGATAGGAGTCCCTCAGTCTTCTATCTGAACCTTCAGTATGCACCCTGCATGCTAATGGGGGGGAGTCAATAATCAGTTACAGCCTGTGGGGAAAACACTCAATTGCTCTGCAGTAGCGCACCAGGCTCAGCATTGACTCGAATGTGTTGATAAAAGCTCACTGTCTCTGTAGCTGATGATTGAGTCCCCTCCCATGCCCTACACTGGCACACTGTCAAACCTAACAAAATGATTTTAAGGCCCCTACTACTAAGGTTATGAAAATTTGATTTGAGAAACGAGGCTTACTTCTAAAACACAGCATTACAGGATAAAGCCAATGATATGTATGGAATACCCATGTTTATTTTCAGAGGGAATTGTACTGATAAAATTAGATATTACTTACAGGCAGTGTGTGATTTCTTTGGGTATAAAGACTTCATGAGCTATTTGTTTATATACTGGAGAATTTAATAGTGACTTTCATCATACTAATCAGCTCTAACCCTTCTACTTTTTTAAGACTGATGAGCTTTTTAAAAAATATTAAGAAACTGATGAGTGTATCTTTGCAATGAATTTGGATTAATTTTCAAATATGGCTTGAATATTGGGTCTTATCTATTTGGTGCATATATAAGTATCTTGCAAATGTTGTATTTCTTTTGTAAATATGTTTTACTTCTGGCAAAAGAATGTACAAGCGGTTCCATTTGTGGATGAATTCTATTCATAGATCTATCTTTTTAACCTCGGTTCACATGATAGGATTTCTGTGAAAGTGCTGAAGCTAATATATATGAATGTGTCGTGTGTGAGAAGTTACCAAGTGTTTTTGCCCATCTTTACCAGTCGTTACTTTGTGGGTACCAGTTTGCTTAAGAGAAGAATAATTCACAAAACTACGTCAAGGGGGTAAGGAACATACTTTCCCTGTCGCTCTGCATTTTTGCCACTCCACAGCCTGTGTACCTTTAAACTTGTCAGTAAAACTGACTAGAAGCCCACTACCGAAAGAGAAAAGAAGCAGGGAGAGATCGGGAATAAAAAACTAATCTCTCTTGCTAGGGATTAGGGTGTTGGTAGACGAGAAATGGAGAGAAATAGGAAACAGGGTTAAAAGTGAGCAACAGAATTGCAGGAAGGAAAGTTTAAAAAATGTTGTAAGAACAAATAATCAACAGCTTCAAGCCTTTCTCATTGCCTTTGGGAAGTACTTGTAAAAGTGGATTTCTTTTGAGCTTTGAGTCGTTGGTTTGAAGGTTTTAATGGAGGTAACTGCAGCCTACAGGGTCACGGGGACTCTTGTAGGTCATTGATGGGGGCCACAACAACATTTAGACAAACTGAATACAGTGAGAGTTGGGCCTGATTCATGATATGGATAAATAGGCAGATCTGCTTGGAATTACATAATGTTCAGTTTGCTTTGCAAGTTTTTCGGGCAGATTCTAGGAGGACAGTGGAAATACAGCTTTTCATGACCTTTTAATATGTCAGACCTAAGTACGAAGTATTTCCTTCATTACCAGCAGCTCCAAATGGTGAGAATACTTTACTTCAGTTTTAAATTGAGATTGGATTACTGTTTAGATAAGAAGTCTCTTATCCAAATATAATTTGCTGTTTTTTAAGCCTTTTGTACTAGAGCTATTTTTAAAAAATCTCGTAATAAACCTAGTTTCATATGGTTATTTCTTTTGAATGCTGACATTAATTTTTCCTTCTTGACGCATCTTCAGTAATTGGCTCCTCAAAAGAAGGAAATGAACTTGAACTTCTAACAGTGAGGATTTGGATTTGATAGAAGGAAAACCTTTGAGAGTGATAATTTGTTAAAGACCAGGATAGGTTACCAAGAGAGAGAGAATTTGTTATAACCAGGTCAAAGCACTCCTTTTTTCTGGGTCACCCCCTGGGGACATGGAAATAGCTTTGTTATACAGAACTCTTTTTGCATGTGGTGATAGTTCACTGTAGAACTTTTTTTTCATAGGGTGTGCTTTAAATATGTTTGTTTCCTGCCTTCCATTAATTTGGAGTATAAAATAAATTTGAGCTCTGTCATACTTAGGAAGGAGGCAAGAGATGTTTTATTTATATGTTGAATGCTTTCTCATATTTCACAGCTCAAAGTTGGTGCTCTATTGTAAGGAAACCCTCATCAATATTGCCCACAACCATTTATTTCCCTAAAAGATCATTTAAAGGGGCCCTTGACATCCATATTTTTTGCTTCACAAAAGATATCAAATGAGTTCTAATAAAAAAAAAGTCTAGGGTAGATAACCCCAGTAAAGTACATATATTTTTTCTTCCCCATTTCCACGTATCTCTTCTTAGTTGATATTTTGAGGGCAATGTCGGCCAGACTGAAGAAAAGCAAATCTAAAAAAGGATGAGTAATATTCAGTTCCCAGATATTATGCATTTTGAAAGCAGTGTTAACTAGTGAATTTAATCAATTAGTTCCAGTTGGCATATTTACCTTCTTGTTTCTAAGGATGTTAGAAACTAAGGATGTTTCAAAGGCTTGTTTCCCATGTTCCCTTGAAAGGCATGTAGTTATTGTAGATAAGGCTTTGCATTTCAGACAACCAGATGAGCACTTTGGAAAATCTTTTCTGGATTTATAAAATGTTTAAATGAATGATACCTGTTGACTAGATTTTGGTGCCCTTAGAAACATATGGGGAGTTTTCTCATATATTAAGCACATAAAAACACATCAGAAGTATATCATGGGAAAATAATAGGGATCATGATTCAGTTGCTTTGTAATATGACAGTCACACAGATCTCCAATGTCTCAGTGGCTCTGACCTGAAGTGAAACAAACCTTCAAATGAAGTCAGTCAGATTAAATAATTTTTTTAAAAAATAAGTGGATTGTGTTTGGAATCCTTGGTGGTATATTATTTTATATTAAGATGTATCTTGGTTTTCTATTAGTGAATTATGTTAGTAATGTGGAGTCTTCACCTTACACAGTCAGACAAGTACTTGGATACCCAAAATAGCCTGGCTCAGGAGATTGGGCCAGACATTGTAAAGTCAGTGTGTCTTTACTCAAAGCTAATCAGCTACTCTCCCTTAGCTAGATACAAAAGGTCATTTCTGGTGTTGTGTTATACAGTTTACCTTGTCCCTTTTATTAGGATAAGTATTTGAGAATGGGAGATAAGCAAATAAATTGTGGGCCAAATACGAACATATTTTTAAAAACCCCACCAACGTTAATGTGTCAACATGTAATTTCTTAAGCCCAAATAAGAATCCTTCCTGAAAAGCAAGTTAATGCTAAAGACTGATTAACTCTGTAAGAAGGGAAATAATACTTTTAAATGTAGATAATGTGAATCTGAGTTAACTTAAGAAGAATGACGTAAGGCCAGTAGATACTTGTGTAGATTATGTGCTAAAACTGACCCTTACAAAATACTTGTATTAGTCAGATTAGAGTTTCCATCTATGATCATATCAGTATTTCCATTTGATTTTAGGAATTTGAAAATTGGCTGTAAAAATGTGCTTCAGGTAAAACTTGAAGATAAGCATCAGGGGGCATGTTTTTTTTGGTGACTGTTTCTGGGAAAAGTACGTATGTGAAATGATGCAGAAAATCTATCTAGACAGTTAGGGACTGGCATTTTCTTCAGAGGGAGAAGAAAGTATAGAGAAAACTTTCTGTGAGGGTCCTCCCGCTCCATCTTATTTGTCACAAGGAGGTGCCTTCTCATGTTATCTTTTACTTTTACTTGAATGCAAATATCTGTTTTGCAGTGAGAATGTAATTCTTTTCTCAGTGGTTTTGAATACAAATTTGGCTAGTTTCAAAGAATGTTATAGAAACCTATGGGCAAGATTACAGTTATAATTCTGGCATACTTGGACACAGTTGGGAGCTCTGATTTAATACTAGTGAAAATGGAAGATTTAAGGAAGTTTGTGTCTCCCACTTTAACGTCTCTCCCAATTTCTACTTGGGTACTTGACCAATTGAAATCATTGAGTCTTAACCCAAAACGGGGTTACATTTCTCATTGCTTGTTTTTTCCCTCAGACTTGAAACCTTCATTTCATATTACATTCTGATTACTTCTACTTTGCTCAATGTACAACCAGTGAATTAGAAATGAGTGTTGACATTTCTTTTTTTTTTTTTTTTTTCTGTGTGATCTTTTTATTCTCACAGCTATCATGGTAGGCTAGTAGGCTGGACCCAGAGTATTACACATACCCATAGCTGCTAATTGGCCTTCTCCTACAGTCGTTTACATTTTCATTGGTCTAGCTTTATTCTCACTCCTCTAAGAACTTTTATAACCACCCTCTCCCCAACACATTTACCCATTCATGTAGAATTTAAATGGGACAGAAACTTTGAAGTTTGTTTCTAGTTACTTTTTCCAGACTTACCTCCAGTCACAAGCCCGATGTGAATCTTCTACCCTGGTTCATCTAGGGGCTCCCAAACACATATGCCTGTGCTGTTTGTCATGACTCAGATTACCCTCCCATTCTGATTCGTCAGTTTATTTTTTGTTCAAGTTTGAACTCAAGTCCTCCTATCCACCCAACTCCCAAAGAAAGCTTCCCCTGACACTCAAACCTACCATCATTTCTAATCTCTGAATCTAATCTACAAATTAATAATTTTGAATTTTTTCTCTGTGGTTCCTATCTTTTGGGTTTGTTTGATACTTCAGATGGACTGTGGCTTTGGTAATAACAGGTAGATTTTAATGGGACTGACAATAGCAAAGTACATCAAACTTCTTAACACTGTCACAGATCCAGACAAGGTCAAGAGTTGCTGCCTCCCTACACTGTGGTACCTGAGGCTTTCCCCTCTCATAACGGATTGGTGTTTAGTCATTTTCTTACGGTTTGCTATGAACAGGTCAACACAAACATTATGAGAAAGCAGTTAAAATAGCTGCCGTTTATTGAGCACTGTATCTGTGGTAATTGTCTTTCAATCATTGTTTAACAGCTTCTTAAGGGAGATATTAATATCTGCTTTGCAGAGAAAGAATCTGAGATTCCGAGGGGTTAAGTAATTTGACTAAGGTCACATGACTAGTAATTGATAGAGGGGGAGTTCAAAGCCATTCTCTGACTTTCAATCATATTGTGCTGTGCTGTCAAGTTTCGAATAGATGTGTACAACCTCCTAATTTTAGTTCCAGGTGGGCAGGAGTGAGTTATATTTGAGGGTCAGAACGAGAGGCCGGGCCAACCTCTGCCGCTGTGTTACCTGTTGTGTAGTGAAACGTGAAATTCAGGGTCCGGGTTTCATTTGGTGTCTTTTATGAGCACTGCATGTACGCTCAGTTTATAAAAGCCCCACAGTTCTTCCAAGTCCATAATTAAACTCCAGGTTTGTGATTTTTCCTTGCTATGGAAAGCCTTGCAATTGTGGCTCTTTAATTTCACCTGGGAAAGGATTATAGAGCTTTCTGATTTAATGAGCAGGTTTCATGTTAAATGTTGTCTGATTCTGAATCTCTTACCAAGGTAGAGACTGTTCCAAGAACAGAGAGTGTTAAGGATAAGGAAACTGATTTCCTTCAAGTTAGTTCCTATATGAAAAATTTAATTATGTCTAGTGAAATGATTTTTAAGAATGAGATGATTGTGTAAAATTAATTACTTGGTTTTAAAACAGCAAGATACTAAGTTAGACCTAAACAAAAACACTACTGTTTGCTTTTTACACACAGATGACTTCCGTTAAGTGTGAAATAAACTTTATTTTAAAAGGCATAAAAATAAATACAATAGACTACTTGCTAAATGAGAGCATCCTGGGGACTTGATCGCTCGAGTAAGTTACGACATTGCTACACATGAATAGTAGGGACTGAACTGCAGATGGACTAGATCTTTTGGCCAGTATTGGGTTGAATGAGACTTTTGATATCTCAGCCATAATGAAGTTAAATTCCTCTCCACCGTAGCTTTTTGTTGCTGTTATTTATTTTTACTTATTTATTTGAATTGTAGCTACAGTTAGAAAAGGTTTCCTGGGATTAGGAAGTGTAATTATTTAGGCAGCAAAAAGTTGTTTTAGAAATTTTACTATCATTACGAGGAAGTTTTAAAAGGCTGGAATTCCATTGTCTTGTAAGAAGTAAGAAATATTTATTGATTCCCAAATGGAGCTGAAAAAAACCTTTCCTCTTTTAGAAAGTTGTGAATGACCCAGCGAGAGCTCTAGTAAGCTTTACTGAACCAAGCTGCTAATAGTTATTTAATGTTATTCTTCAGTGTGAAAGAATCTCCCTAGATTTTCCTTTTAATCTCTTTGAATTGCAGGCTCATAAACCTCTCTGATGAGTCCTGCCAGTGTTTTCTTAGATCCCACCGTTGAGACAAAGGAGCCACAGAATTCTTTCACCTCTTGTTGTCAGACAAATCCAATAGAACACAAGGTCAGAAGGGCCTGTACTTCTGAAGGTTGAAAGATTCTTTTCCAAGTAACCACATAAATTATTTGATTTTATCATTATATTCCACAGGAATCTCTCTTCATAATGCATTGCTTTCTATATGTAAGTAAATTTGGATCTTTTTCTTGTCTCCATATTTGGCTAAGCTTTGGATACAGCACAGGATGTGAACGGACCTACATACCTTAGAAAAGCTGAGCCCATTTACTTCAAAAGAATTAGGAATCATGTAGTGTAATTGGACTTAAGATAGAGTACCCAAATGCCACGCATTGCATTTTCTTTCCAAATGGCTGGGTTTGTTTGTTTTTAAGTTATTACCATTCTGGAGCTAAGATTCCAGATTTAAATCTTGTACCTATTCCTTTAATTAAATCGCGAAGTCAGTTTATGTTTTCTCAATATTTTTAGTAGTGTCATGTTAACAGGAAAACTTTGAGATAGGATTTACATTTTCAGATACCTATTGAAATATTTCATTGTAATGAGCAAAAATATTTATAATATGTAATACTCAAAAGAAAAGGAACTTACCTACTTTGCAGATGCCATGCCTGATTAGAAGACAATTATCAAAGCTAATTACAGGGTTCCTGTGAGTTACTTTACAGGCTAGGGAAGAATTAAGTTTTCTAATTATAACGACAATGGTGGACAAGCAGAGATCATTGTTTAAAAAAGAAAAAAAAAAACATTGATTTGTTTGTGCTTCTTCCTTGTAATCGTAGTTAGGGTGGAAGTTGCTGTTGCCCCATTCCCTGGACACCTGCCTCTCAACAAAGGATCGGGGTCACCTCCCCACCCCCTACATTTAGATTCACCTTTTACTTGTATGTGTACCCCTTCTGCTCATTATACAGTTCTCCAGGGATCCAATTTTCCCTGAGTTAATCACCCCCAGCCTTTTTCACAAGTTGTTAGATTACCGTCTTTTCAAGGAATACACACTTTCTTAGGCTTTTAACTTTTCCCTAACTTTTGTTTCCTTATTTCTATTAAAAAGGGTAGCTCTTGGAGTCTTAGCACACTACCTTTAAAACTTTTTTGTTGAAATGTATCATACATGCAGAATAGTGCACCAATCCTAAGTATCCAGCTTGATGGATTTTCACAATAAACATACCCATCTAACCAGCACCCAGAAGGCCCCCTGTGCCTCCGGGTAGTCACCAGTTTCCCTCACACCCAACACCACAGTGTCATGCAACAACTCAGGGTAGTTTTGCCTGTTATATTTTATATAACAGGGAATCATATAGTATGTTCTCTCTTGTGTCAGATAGGACTTTTAAAACCAGAATCCCCCAAACTTGGACTGTGTCCACATAATATTGAATGATCAGATCAAATAGATATTTAGACAGCCACAGAACATGAGAATATTTTTTAATATACTTCTTTTAACTCTGACCTTGGGCAAAGTATTAACCACTTTTGCGTTCTGTTTTCCCTCTTATTAAAAGATACCATGTAAGTTGACCTGTCAACTAAGAAATAGCTTGCTACTTTAAAGTTACTGTATAGAAAGAAAAAAAGTAAGATGTAAAGGCCCGTTTTTTGAGGAAATAGAATAATAGAGAGGTGCTCCATGTGAAACAGCAACTAGCTGAGCATAACAGCTTCCTCGTGGAGAGGCACGGCAGTATGCTGACTTCCTTGGCAGTTATCTCTGCCAGTTATTTTTCATTTATTATTTTCAAATAAAAATAGCATAATGGATATATATGAATGGGTTGTCTTTTTGTGTAATTGCTGTATTGCAGGTGTGCAAGATAGGTTAGATTAAGGCTTATTCCTCTTGTCATTATCTCTGCCTTGTCTGATTTGCTTTAATTGATTTCAGAATTACTGAAGATATCGATCAGATACCCTGGAGTATAGCTGGCTTGATTGTAAATTATTTACATCTGTTTTTCCTCTAACTACAGTCTGTTAAGTGCCAGTTACCCCCATTCCTTAATCTAAAAGTGTTTCATTTCCCCATTCAAGCAGACTTACCTTAGTTATTCTAAGCAATTGAAACATATGATTAAGATTTTTTTTTCTCTGTATGGGACTTTTAGGGAGAATTTTTAAAAAACTAAAATACTGAATAACCTATAACCAAGTGTGCTTTATATAGAATGTGGGAATTGTTTTGTTCAGAGATTACCTCACATACTGATACAGTCCGTATAAGCTATTTAGTGGGCACAGAGATGGAGGAACTCCCCCCGACCACTGGGCAGGGTCTTTAGTCTTTGGATTTTAGGGTCCGTTTAATAGATTGTTGGTACCCAGTAAATATGAAGTGATATAATATTTGACATACTTAATAGAAAACCACAATGAGTTCAAAATATTGTATAATTTTTTCATCTATTTTAAAATTGTGTAACTCACCAATAAATTTTGAACAGGCAGTTATTAAATATAATTAAATTGTAGGCATTCACACAACGGAACAAAGGAAAGCATTCTCAGCAAGTGAACAAGAGACTAGTGAGACAGCTAAAGAAAATTTCATTGGGGTGAAGGGTGGATTTTAGTAGTTTCTTTTAAGCATCGACTTCTAGAAGAATAATACAAGCATACATGAAGTATAACATGCCTTTAAAAACAAAGACAAGTGCTCATCTGTTAGTTGCTGTCTTTGTCCCAAAGTATACTTGTTTTAAGCAAGAGTACATGCTTCTACTACCTAAACTACACACTTACTAAATTTAGGTAGAATGTCAGGCTTCTTTGAACCTTCCACCTGCAGGGAAAACTTTGGCGTAGGAAATAGCAATAGAACATCAACACAATACAGTTGTATTGTATGGTTATTGAAACCTTTTAAAGTAAGTCTAAAGTTACCTATTTCTCTGTTGCAAGCAATTAAAAATCAGATGACTAATAGCCTCTTACATTTGGTTAGAGCTTTTTTCTTTAAAGTACTTGTAGACTGATCTCATTTGATTAGAACAACACACTGGTATTAGTCTGCTCTGACTGTCATAAGCAAATTCCATAGGCTGGGTGGCTTAAACAACAGAAATTTATTTCTCATAGTTCTAGAGGCTGGAATTCCAGATCAAGCTGCCAGTCAATATGGCTCCTGGTGAGGGCTCTCTTACTGGCTGTAAATGGCCTCTTTCTTGCTGTGTCTTTGATACTTTCCTCGGTGCCTGTGCATGGAGAGAGACCCTCTCTCTTCCTCTTCTTATAAGGCCACTGATCTATCAGATTAAGACCCCACTCTTATGGTCTTATTTTACCTTTGTTACCTCCTAAAAGTCTTATCTCTAAATACTTCAATGTATGAATTTTGGGGGGACACAATTCAGTCCATTAACAACCCCTCTGAAGTAGATAAGAGATAGCTCAGTATATCTAAGGTATATTTCTAAGGTTAGAAAGCTGGTAAAATACTACAGCTAAGGTTCAGAAACAGTTATTTTTGCGCAACTACATGCTTCCTTCCTTAGTTACAGGTATAGTTTGACAAAAAAAAAATTCCCTATCTCTCACAAAAATAGGGGTTACTAATCACAAGGAATCACCAAAATCAACTCCATGGCTTTTGTATGTTGCATATTTGTGGAAAATAGGATAGATTTTGACTGTTGAAGTTCATAAGAAGTGGACCCCAAGTCATGTAGCCTTAAAACTGCTGTCAGAAGTAATAGACTAAGTTTTTAAATGGTAAATAAATTACAGCTGTAGTCACCAGGCTGTAGTTGTCTTTTCAGCATTCTTCATGGTTATGGTTAAGTGCTGAATAAATGTCGCATTTTATATTTTACAGAAGAGGATCTAAGAAATATGGGACCAGTAGATGCTCAAGTATATCTTGAAGAAATGTATTGGAATGAAGGTTGGGATTTTTTCTCTTGACTATAGTAAAGAAAAATATTACGGATTTTCTTTGAGAAGAAAAACTCATAGGATATTTGGAAATCTAAAAAAATAGTAATAGCTTGGCTTTCTAAATATATATATGTGGGTGGTTTTAGGAATATTTTTCATTCTAAACTTCAATTATTGATGTCCCCCATATGACTCATTTCTAGTTATTTTTCTAGTCTAATTAGATGTTAGGTATAGAAGGTTTCATAAGGTTTTCTTTTTTAAATTACTTGGGTTTTGATTTACTTTCCATCTGTGTAATAGGGAAAGTAAAGTTAAAGAAGATAATTTTTTCCATCCTTCCTCTGTTGACATATGAGATGAATTCCTATTAAAATTTTTGTTTATTTTTATTTCTTTACATGGAATCATAAACTATCAGGGCAGGGCTTTTAATATTATACTCTTCTGCTTGGAGCTTGGTTTTTACTTTTGATTTTATGTCAGGTGAAAAGAAAAATCTGTCACTCCCTTTTACCTACCATGACGTCTTATCTTTTTCCCTCTTCTATACCTAGAATTTTATTTTATCTTATTTTTTATTTTATTTTATTTTTTTAAGTTTTATTTTAGAGAAAGAGAGTACACGTGGAGGGAAAGGGACAAGCGGACTCTGCGCTGAGCCCGACACAGGGCTTGATCTCATGACCCTGAGATCATGACCTGAGGCAAAATCAAGAGTCAGACGTTTAACCAACAGAGCCACCCAGGCGCCCTCTATTACTAGAATTTTACGACTTAAATCTAATTTCTCTTACTGTTCTAATAGTTTTCTGAATTGCTCTGGTTAGACACTGTTAAGTTCCTTCTTCTAAATAGAACCCATGTGAATATCACACATCCATGTTTCTCTGGGAAAATGAAGAAAATCTTACTATTTCTTAGAATTTTTATATACTTTAACCCTATAACTGTTGTTCAGCCTGCAGTAAAAATTCCCTAGGGGTTTATAAAAATTGACTAATGAGTGTGGATAGGCAGAAGATAAACAGCCCATCCATCCATCCTGAAACCAAGTTTACTGGAATTTTTTTTTAAAGAACTTTTTTTTTTAAGATTTTATTTATTTATTTGACAGAGAGGGAGAGAGAGAGAGAGAGGACACACAAGCAGAGGGAGCAGCAGAGAGAGAGGGAGAAGCAGGCTCTCCGCTGATCAGGGAGCCCGACGTGGGGCTCGATCCCAGGACGCCGGAAACATGACCTGAGCTGAAGGCAGACGCTTAACTGACTGAGCCACCCAGGCGCCCCTGGAATATTTTATAATTTAACTTAGTGCTCTTAGGAAGGTGGGTAATAGGCTGTTGACTTAAGAGGAGAATCATGTTTGTGCCTCTGGGCCACTCTGCTCCTAAACTGCCAAATGAAATCCTAGAGTATAAATTCTTATTTGGGCAGTGAATGATTGAGAAACTTGAGGTTTTGTGTAACTGGGGCTCCCAGGGTTTTATAATAGTTTCATCAGAGTAATAAACAAGAGCTGCTATGAAAGTAGAATATACTGGTAATACAGGCTTTAGTGGAAAGGCTTCTAGTTCATGAAGGGGACAGACTAGAACATGTTATTTAGCAAGGAGACCTGCCCAACTAAATACATTTTTTGAAAATACAGTATTGCTATCTCATCAGCTAACATTGTGTGTGTTTAATCTCTTCTTAGACAAATTAGTTCTTTTTGCTGCAGCTGATTAACATATTTTGTTTCCTCATGATTCCTGATAATATGAAAATAGTCAAAACTGGTTTTGTATTTTTTCCTTCAGTAGCCTTTTAAAATAAGTTTTTATTTTAAATTAATATGGATTGGTGGTTCAAGCATCTGTTCAGTCAACAAATACAGTGAGCTTTCTTTTTTTTTTTTTTTAGATTTTATTTATTTATTTGACAGAGAGAACACAATCAGGGAAAGCAGCAGGCAGAGGGAGAGGGAAAAGCAGGCTCCCTGGGATCCATTACCTGAGCTGAAGGCAGACGCTCAACTGACTGAGCCACCCAGGCGCCCCTGAGCTTTCTGATACAAGTGAAAAAAACAAGATAGTGAAAGAAATGTACAACATGAAATTGTCAAGTTATAAATGTGTTACTATCCTTGGAATTTCCTTAAGTAAAGGTGACAGTGAAGATATAGAAGAATCCTAACCACAGCCAATGAATCAGTTACTAGAAGCTTGAGTTAATCTTAAAAATTTAGGACATCCTGATACTTAAATTAAGGGTTTTTTATAAAGATGGAAATAATCCTTATTCTTATGAGAAAAAATACTGAGCAGCAAACAGCTGCATGAAGCCATTATTTCTGTGGGGATATTTATAAACTAATAATGTAAGTTTTGCAATTGAAAAGAGCAATCTTGGCAGATGAAAATTCAATAAAAAGTGCGATCAGCTGGGCAAATAAAAAATTGTTTGAAGATTCCTTCATGGCCATTTTCAGAATAACCTTGGAAAGTGAAGATCCAAAGCAGGAGAAAAGTGGATGAAACCCTACATGATAGACATAGCCAAATTACCATAGTCTTGAGCCAAGGACAGTATGAAACAATGCATTTTATTACGCTTAAAAGCCATCCCTGAAGAACTGTTTAGAGTGGTTAACCTTTCCCCTTAGGGTTAGTCTGTTTTACAACTTGGTTATTTTGTCTTCAGTGTATTTAAAATGGTTTCTGTGAAGATATCACTTTGTTAAGTCATAGAATAATATAAGAAGAAATGTAACAAGATGTGAATTTTTAGTGAGCATTAACATTTGGAATCATCTATGACAAAACTCCACAGTAGCCCATGGTGGCCTCTGCATCATTTACTGAGCACATGTCACCTCAAATTGTTTCTCAGTGCTCACTGAAGTGGTAAAAAAAAGAAGAGGGACATTTAGCTTAAGAAAACCAATGGTTAGAATATGTACACTTTTAGACAATTTAATAATGAAACAATTCACTTTTGAAATTGGATCAGACAGGGAAGCTATTAGCATTTTAAAATTCCAAGATTAAATTATTTTTCTTTATGGACAAAAGAGACATTGTGGTGAAAAATAAAAAGGAGGATTAGGTGAATGAATTCATGTTTTCCTTACTGGTAAAAGAAACATGTAAAGTTGGCTTATTTGTTAATTTTTCCAAGGCCATATTTGATTAGAGAACAAATACAAGGCAGTTGAATTTTTTCTTTTCTTTTTTTCTATTAGTGGCATATGATGAAACCTGAGTGTTAAGGAATAACGTTTGAGAATTGAATGAAGTTATTTGATGTATCTCTAATAAATTATGACTGTACAGTAAGCTGATCAGTAATTATTTTTCTTTTACAGTCACTTCTCAGTGACATTGAAATGGAATGACCAGTGGATCAGATTTTTTCAGTTAAAGGACATGAGCATTTCAGGTTCCCAAGAAGATGGTAGACTTAATAAAATTTCCACCATTAGTAGGCTAAATGTTGCGCTGTACCGCCTCTGTTGGGCATCTCACTTCACAGAAATAGTGATACTGGAACAGAGTATCTAAATGTTGAACTTGATAAACAGTTTAAGTTAGCAGGGCACCTGGGTGGCTCAGTTGGTTAAGCATTTGCCGTCGGCTCAGGTACTGAGGATCGAGCCCCGCAATAGGGCTCCCTGCTCGGGGGGATTCTGCTTCTCCCCCCACCGCCACTCGTGTTCTCTCTCTCTCTCTCTCTCTCAAATAAAATCTTAAAACAAAACAGTTAAGTTAGAGTTTTCTCTAAAAGAACATATTCCAGGCAAAAGTATGTTGCTCTACAGTAAAACATGGAGAGCTATTTCTCTCTTTCCTTCACAGTAGTATTTTTGACCGATACATTGTTGAGAGGAATGTAAAATTTATATGGATCTTAAGAAAACAGGAGACTTCAAATAAATGTCCTGGGTCGCTTCTGAGCATCTGCTCTCCCCTCAAGATCTTTGGGCTATTGATTTGTAGCTTTAGCCCTCTACAGATCTCTACAGATCAAGATTTTTTGGTAGATAATTTTTAGAAATACTGCCCCATACAAGAATTTGTTTCAAGTTCTCATTGAAGTGTTTTATACTTGCATGTTTTGCAATTTCTATGAGATAAACTGCATTTTTTAAAAAGGTGTTGAAATAGTTACAAGCGTTTGAGGCATTTTGTTTTTTTGTTTTGTTTTGTTTGTTTTTTTTACAGATGATCACTCTTTTTCTCTGAGTTGCCGATGTGGTGGAAAATACAGTGTTTCTAAGGATGAAGCAGAAGAAGTTACCCTGATTTCTTGTGATACATGTTCACTAATTATAGAACTCCTTCATTATGGCTGAAATTGTTCACTAAGTGGGATCCTTTAACTGTGTATTCAGACATGTTGAAGAGAGCCCATTCAAGTAAATGTATAAAGCTGATAAAAAGAAGTAGGATTCTTTTTTTGGTCAGCTTTTATTTGCAGAGAAAGTATAAGACTGTCAAGCAAGGGCCACCCCAGATTAATAGAAAATTAATTTAGTTACTTATATGTATTTATATTTTATATTTATAGATCACCAAAAAAAAAAAGGACTTGAATTATAAGTTATATTTTGTGAATTCCCATCTGAGAACTTTGTTATTTGGTCCATTTTTCCTTGGTATAAGAATTTTCCATTTCTTTAAGCATGTCTCCTCTTATAATGGGTCACAGTATCATCATGTTTCTTTATAGTTACTGAGTTTCTGAAGTAACATGACATTTCTAGCTGCTGAAGTTACAGGCCTATTGTACAAGTATCTCAAAGTCTCAAGTCATTAGGATTAAATTATAATCTTTGTGAATAACATGTGAGCCTAGTACTCCCATAATGAGGGCTGGATATGGATATTCATGAAGTTATTTCAAAGTTAATAAAGAAGGTAAAGTGGCAACTGTAGAAAGGATAGCTTTGGAGTGAAAAGACTTGACTCGTCCTGACACTGTATTTCCAGATTCTTCGTGTGGCCACATTAAAGGGAATAAAGCTTGAACACTGCCATCTTCAACTTTAAATGTAACTTAGGAAATGGTAGCTTTAAAAAAAAATAAATAAATTTGATACAGATGCATTATTTTCCTTTTTATTTCAAAGTACTAAGTATTAATTCCTGCATTTATGAATAAGGAACCACACTGCATTGCTGGTATGATCAGATGGACTTTTATAATGTTATTATTGATTATAATAGACTCTAAAGATTTTATTTTTCTGTATATTTGATACTTTATGTACAGTATAAGTCAGGACTCATTTAAAAAAAAATTGAGGAATCCTTTATGGGATCACTGGAACTTTATTACTTAATTTCAAATGAGTGAACCAAGCATGTGTCATAGCAGCTTTTTATTAGGTTGAACCCATGGTATTTATTACTGGTTTGGACTTAAAAGACTAGTTACTACTCTGATGTGTAAATGTAGCAAAAGTATGAGGCATATTCAAGAAAAGATTACTTTCGTTATAGCTATAAAACCAAAAATTCAGAAGTGAGGTTGTCATCCAGGTTTTTTCCCTAAAAATATTTTTATATCTATCATAAAATTTAGATGACTGACTTTTTTAGATTTGAACACTGCCATCTTCAACTTTAAATGTAACTTAGGAAATGGTAGCTTTAAAAGAAAAATAATCTGAATACAAATTTAGATGACTTACATTTTTATCCATATATTGGAACTAATAGAGCTTGCAGTACGTGTCGTTTATTCTTTACATATAACAATTACAAATGATTAAAACTAAGTAGCAAATAGTTTATTAGTAAGTACATGGTTTCAGTGGCAATAATAAATTCACTTGGAGAGAAAAATCAGAACAATAAATTCTTGCTAATCATCAGAAAATCTGTGGCCATTAGGGCTGTCACGTAGAAATCCAAAATCACTCAGAGGCCAAATCTGTAAAATTAAAATGTGATTGAAGACACTTAATGAGAGTGTTATATCATCATCATATTCCCTTTATTCATCCCTTTTCTTTGTGCCATATAAACACTTTCTCCTTATTTTTAGTCAAGAACAAATTCTCTATACCAAAATAAGACTTTAGAAAGTAAACTTGTATGTGCATATGTATTTAAACTCTAAAGTTTGGAATGCCGATATGTTATACAAGAAATTATATGTGTATGGTATGTGAATATATATGTATGAATATGTGTCTGTGTTTTCTTTTACTACCCTCAAAGTTAACTGTAAGCCTACGTATTTAAATATAACTTCTGCATAAGTGTAAAGAATCCTGCAGATTATCCCACAGCCCCAAGTATTCATGTGTTTTTCTTCTTACTGTTGTGGCAAAAAGGAGGAGCCAGTGAAAATAATCATCTTTCCTACGAGTCCTACATTTACTGTAACCATGGTAAGTCAATGTACTTAACTGGGATATCCGCACTTAACAGTGTGGTTTGACTACACTGCTCTTCTGCAAATGCATATTTATTTCCAAGATACAAATATAGTTGTACAAGTTGTATGAGAAAGAATTACATTCTGGAGGTTTAAACTAAGGGCTTCTTATAGCTAAGGTAGTTTGGACTTTATTATTCAAACAAAAAATTACTCTTAATTACCTGTCTCAGTGGGGAAAAAGGTAATGTTTATAGCTATGAAGGCCAGCATGTGCCTAAAATGTAGTCGCTGCAACAGTTAAGTCCACTGACAGCCTGAATATTTCAAAGTTCATTTTGGAAGAAATTGGTGTTTTTTTGTTTTTTTTTTTCCAGCTCAGAGAAGAAAACCTACATTTTAAGCAGAAAATAATACCTTGAAAAAGATACGTCCTCTTATTAGTCCATATGGAATAGGTCCATAATACCTGGAATCTGTAGAATTCTGTAGATTATCACCTTCTAACCAAACATGACCTGTTGGCACCTAGAATTAGAGAAGATAGCAGCCCCTTTAAAAAACAAAAACAAAAAAACAAATTTGGGTACTATAAATAAAAAGCATGTCTTCTGGTAGTAGGAAGAAATGTCCTACTAAAGTTCTTTTTTATAAAACACATACAAACCCTATGATTTGTATTTTTGCTTTTATTTCTTGCACAATAAAAAATCTTTTACTAAATAATATTAGTAATGTTAAGATTTCATCATTTTAAAAGACCTATCTTTTTTGCCACATGGTTCCCAAACATTAATTTGTTACACAAACCCCAAACTGAGGTTATAAGAGATCAAAACAGTGTGACAGGGTCATTAATTTAATAGACTTCAAAAGAGGTCATTAGGATGCTGACTGAAAATGTGCCCTCCTGTCTCTGGAACAGCAGAAGCAGGGCAGCCACTCAACTCAGCAACATCCTGGGGCCAGTACCACCGCCAGACCTATTAGAGTGCTCATGATGAACTAAATGGTAATTGATTGTGACATCAATTACAAATAATCTCATCATTTTATTGGAGTGGGCTTGTCAGAATTCTAATTAAGATCCCTGTTCTGCCTTTGTACAGGCCATATCTTCAATGCATTATACTTCAGTAATGACCATCAGGAACTAGAAGGACCTATTATAAAATCATCAGTTGTAAAATTAATGATGGTGACCTACTGAATAAAAGACCCTATCTCCTATATTGTCCTATGTATTAACTGGTAAATAACGTTAAGTTTACATTTTTACTCAATGTCAACCATAAGAATATTTAGAACAGAACATGTTACCTTAAAAAAAATGCGCTCTGTGATATGAAACATTTGCCCATTAATCTATTCTATATAAACTTAAAAAATTACTCTGCAGCAGTAATCCTTAAAGTAGCATTTTACAAGTTATTTTATAGTTTTTGTTACCCAAGAAAGTTGAATTATTGACCAGACCAAGATGATCTACTGGGAAGGAATTTATTTTCACTTTTCTTTTGACTTGCTGTTTATTACTTGGGTACCTTATGTGAAGAAAAATACTCCTACTGGGATAAATAAGAAATGACTGCAATTTTACAAAATATTACAAATTACTGCTTTTTAAAGACTTTTTTAGAGCAGTTTTAGGTTCACAGCATGATCAAGAGGAAGGTACAGAGATTTCTCACCCATCTCCTGTCTCCACGCATGCATAACCTTCCCCACTATTGACATCCCCTACCACAGTGGTGTATATTTGTTATACCTGGTGAACCCACATCAACATCATAATCACCCAAGGTCCAGAGTTAACTTAGGGTTCACTCTTTGTGTCGTACATTTTATGGGTTTGGACAAATGTATGACATGTATCCATCATTATAGTATCAGAGAGTATTTCCACCGCCCTAAAAACCCTGTGTGAGCTGCCTATTATTCATGACTCCCCCCCCCTCCATCCCCCATATTACCTTTTGGAAAAATAAATGTATACAAGCATGTAAAATCTGAATTTCACTTTACATCAGAGCTTATATAATTTTGGAATGTCTTATGTAGAAATATTTGTCCAAAACAAGTTATTTTCATTTACATACACTTAAATGTTAAATCTATTTGTAGAGAAAGAACTTAAGTTTCCTGAAAGAGTATCAGATGCTATAAGATCACTTTTTTCCCCCCACTATTAGTGGAACTAAGTTATAGGTTCTAGGGCCAAAAGCAAGACTAATTCCTATCTGTATAAGTGGATTTATGTACAGTCAACCTTATTGTTCAGGTAGAAAAATGAATCCATCTCAGGTCACAGATAAAAAAAAAAAACCAAAAGTGTATTTGGAAAAGCCATGTGTCATTAACATAGTCTCAAGTGCCACTATGGGAGAAGCTATAATATGGACATTTTATGTTTAAATTTCCATAGTTTCTCCTTAATACGTGTTTGTTTCTGAGTTGTAAAAAATATGTAATAAACCAAGATCCAATATACATTCCATTTCTTCATGAAGCTCTCCCCAATCTTGCCTGCCCATACCAAATACTCTTGATAGTTTAGAGCACTTACTATATAAAGTCTGCCTTGCCTGGGTCCCTGTATTATAACATCTTATTAACCTGCTTGGCTTTTGTGTAAGTCTATTATTTTATGACCAAATAAGCCAATAGACCATAATCGTGTCGTGATCTTAATTCTTTACAACACCTAAGCCAAAACTGGAAGTCCGATATTTGGTGGTATTTATTATTAATGTAAGTATAAATTCTTACAAAGCACAATCACTTTTGTATGACTTTTGAATTCTTCCAAATTAGTGAAATAAAGTGATGAAGTGTTATCTCTGGTAATAAATTCCGTTCTGTACTGGTTAATTTTATTATTAACGGAATAAATAATTAACCAGTACAGAACGGAATCTGGAACATATTACCAGAAGCCTTTGGAAGAGTATGACTCAGCTATCTTGACCTAGTCCTTGATTGCAACAGGTGGAACATAAAGAAGGAAATAGTAGTGCAAGCCAGTATATATACATGGCGTTCTGGTTTCTTTAAAAAAAAAAAAACCAAAACACTCATTTGATCCTTAAAACAATCTGTGAAGTACTATTATTGATAGTTAATAGAAGTAGGTTCAAATATGGGGCATGCTAATTCCCATTTATCTGAAGCCTATACATTCTAATACCCATGCATCCATTTATAGTAAAGGAAATATCCTCTACCTCTCAGACTTGGTGCTTGATAGAAAGTACACAAATCAAGGAAACAGCCTCATCATCAATGGAACCTTTAATAACAGCTTCTCTATAAACAGGAAAACCTCTAAGTTGGATCTTTTAAATCAAAGCAGTCACTTTTGCTGACCTACCTGCCAACTACTCAGTGTCCAGTAAAAAATTCATGATGTTGAAATTATTCCGCTTATTTTTGGTATAGAGTAAGAGTGTACACTTTAAAAATCAATTTTTTAGAGATTTACTTTATATAGCATAAAAAGCACTCATTTCAAGTTTGACACTAGTTTTGGAAATGTGCACACCTACATAACTGCTAATTACAATCAAGGATGTAGAACATTTTCATCATGCCGAAAAGTTCCCTCCTATGCCAGTCAACCTCCCATCCCTATACCTGGTACCAGGCACCTAGTGAGATCTGTTACTAGAAACTAGTTTTACCTACTTCTAAATTTAATATAAATAAGATTGTACTACACATATTTATTTTGTGTCTGGCTTTTGTTCATTTTTTTATGATTAATCCAGTTGTATATATCAATCATTCATCCCTTTTTACTTCTAAGTAGTATTCTATTGTAAATTAACAATGTTTGCCCATGAATCTGTTGATGGCTATTTTTCTTTGCAGTTTGGGGCTGTTAAGAATAAAGCACTCTAAACATTAATATGTAAGTCCATTTCTTTTCAGTAAATACCAAGGGGTAAAATTTCTAGGCCATAAGTGTATGCCTACCCTTAAACTTTTCCTAAATAATTAAATCATTTTACACTTGCAGCAGTAATGTATGAGTATTCCTGTTGCCCCACAACCTTGGTATTTTCCTTTTTAAAAATTTCTGCACTTCTAGTAAACTGTTGGTGTCACATTGTGGTTTTCATTTGCAGTTCTCTGATGAACATTTTTTTCTTGTGCCTATTAGTGTATCTTTTGTGAAGTGTCTATTAAAATATTTTTCCTTATTTTTAAAATGGGTTGTTTTCTTACTCATTTTAAGAATCCTTTATCTTGAGTATAAGTCCTGTGACAGGTATTACAAATATTTCCTCCTAGTCTGGGTCTTTTTAATTTTTTTGCCATTTCCAATGTATTGTAAAGCTATACATTCCAATGTATTGTAAAGTGTTTTCTAAGTTCTGTATATTCACTTGGTTCTTTTGATATTTACCATTTCTTTCCTCATTATGTTCATCCTTGAGATCCTTGAAAATATTTAGATTTGGTGTTTTAAAGCATGTGTCTGTTAATTCCATTACTTCTGTTATTTCTGGATCTATTTAATTGATTTTTCTTCTGGCTATGGATTACACTTTCTTATTTTTTCACATATCTTGTAGTTTGTGACTGAGCTGGACATTGACTTGTTGAGTGGATTCTGTTTTTTTTACAGCAGGTTGAATGTTGAAGAGGTCTGCTTGTTTTGGGGGAGGCAGATAAGTTAGCTGTGGATCAGCTTATTCCTTTCAAGCCTTGTTTTTAAAGCTTGTCAGGTTGGGTGTATCTCACACTGTACTCTTAGGGCTACTTTAGGCGTACTACTAAGTAAGGCATGATATTCAGGGATCTCTACTGAATGTGCAGGATATTCAGTAAGATCTGTCCACTCTGGCTGGTCAGAACTCCAGTGGCTCTTAGCCCTGTGTGAGCTCTGGGAATTGCTCAGCTCCCCACTCATTCTTTGCTCGGTCTCTACGTTTCATTGTAAGCAGGCACAATTTAGTATTCAGCTCAAAAGCCAAGAGAACACCTAAGGAGATTTATGGTGATCATTCGGTAGCTCTGTTTTCCCAAGTAGTCTGATCCATAAGTTCCAACCACTTAAACTTCCCCCTATACCAATCTGTCTCTTCAACTCAGCAAAACCACTATGCTTTGGCTTGAATTTTACTTCAGTACCTTGTGAAACACCTGACTCGCAGCAGGAGTCGGGGCAAGTATAGGGCTTGCCTTGTCTACCCTCTTTTTAGGGATCTGTCCCATACTTCCTGCTATGCATTCTCTGAGAACAGCTGTTTTACATTTTTGTCCAATTTTCTAGTTCTTTATGGCAGGATGGCAAGTTCAGCATCAGTTACATCATCATTACTAGAAACAAATGTTCAAATTATCTAATTTTTAAAGTCTTTATTATTTTTCTTAGCATACCTCATAACAATATGAAGAGAATCCTTATGGTAAAAACTGAAAGTTTTTGATGTAAGGTAAAGTGTGCCTTTGGCATCTCTCTTCACCTTGAGTCCCTTTCAGTTGCATCCCCTGCATGTTTTTGTTCTACCCTTTATCAAAATCTCTAGAAAAGATCTGCCAAACTCAGCATGCAATTATGTATAAATAAGGAATTTCACTATGGTATTGCTTGTATCTCAAAATTGGCAAAAGTATAAATATTCCTCAGTAGGTGCAGATCAAATAAAATATGGTTCATTTATATAATAGTAGACAGCTGGTTAAAAAAAACTAGTAGATTTACATGAATACCATCAGTGAAAAAAATAAGTTACATGGCAATATGTATAAATGTTTAAAAGAAATCCACAAAAACATATATTTCAAAATTTACATTTTTATGAACAGTATATACTACTTAGATAATTTAAAAATGGATATAAACCTCAACTAACCATGCAGTTATGTCCCGATTAACCCATCATAAGTTGAAAATGCAGTTGACCCTTGAACACAGGGGTTGGGGTGCTGATCCCCTACCGTCCCACGCCAAGTCGAAAATTCCCGTATAACTTCTGCCTCCCCCAAAACTTAACTATTAATAATCTGTTGACAGGAAGCCTTACTGAGGACATAAACAGTCGATTAACACGTATTTTATATGTATTATATACATATTCTTAAATAAGTTAGAGAAAAAATATTCAGAAAAATCATAATGATGAGAAAATACATTCACAGTACTATAGTATAAAAATTCCACATGTACATGGACTCACGCAGTTCAAACCCCTGATGCTCATGGGTCGACTGTATTTTAAGTCAAAAATGCATTTGATATACCTAACCAACTGGCCATCATAGCTTAGCCTAGCCCACATTAAATGTGCTTACAACACTCATATTAGCCTACACTTGAGCAAAATCATCTAACACAAGCCTATTTTACAATAAAGTGTAGAATATCTCAAGTAATTTATTGAATACTGAAAGAAAGTGAAAAACAGAATGGCTATATGGGTACAGGATGGTTGGTTGTAAATGGTCACATTACCCTCTTGATGGCATGGGTGACCGGAAGCTGTAGCTCACTTGCTGCTTCCCAGCAACATGAGAGTATCATACTGCATATCAGCCCGGGAAAAGATCAAAATTCAAATTCTGAAGTACAGTTTCTACTGAATATGTATAGCTTTTGTAGCACAATAAAGTCAAAAAAATCTTAAGTCAAACCATAAGTACACACACACACACACGTTATCTTAATGTGGCTGTCCTTTTCAAGTGATACTTGTACTTTTTTTAAAAAAGAACATGGTCCATCACAATACAGGCTAGGAAGAGCTTTGTTGAATTAATTTTTTTTTTTTTTAATCTTTGCTAGTGTGGAAAGAGAAAGATCTAACTTCCAATCTAGATAGAAGGTTTGCTTTTTTGTATAGTGTAAGTAAATGACTGCAGTTAGCAGTATTGTCACCAGATCTCTGGATAACTAAAATATTTGTCTAGCTAAGAACTCATTTCTTTAAATAAACATAAAGTAAACATTTTGGGTATGGGTCTGAAATTCAAAACCTGACCTTTCTGGTACAGACTGAGGCAAAAAAACAGAACCAAAATTTCCTTTCTTACTCAAAATGCAGTTATTGTCTCTGGGATTAAACTACTGATTATCACTGAATTGAAAATTCAAACCAGAGGGAAAAAATTCTATAGCAATATTATAGTATTAATAGATTAAATGGTAGTTTAAAATGTAGACTCCAATAAACTGATTTGTAATAAATGTTTGCAAATTACAAAAAATGGAAATCCCTAATTCTATGCCTTTGTTCGTTACTTCTCATAACCGAAACTTTAAATGGTTAGATTACTTTTCCTTTTCATACCTTTGTCAATCTGTTATGCCAAACTTGAATGAATCTGTGAAACTGAGTAAGAATATATGAATATGTTTATAGTGAATACCACATAGGAATTTTTACTTTGGCTCTAATGTGAATTTTCCCAGGGTCTCAGGACTTACTCTAAGGGCTAAATTTTAAAGCATTAAAAGAACCCTTAAATCATTCTTGTTTCTCCTTTCTACGTCAGAGGTTTACTTCCTGATGTATGATAATACCTAATCTCAGGGCTGGACAAAAGAATCAAGCCTCTAGTTCTTAACTATACTTAACAGAGGTCTAGTTAAGTGCCTCCTTTATAGTACAAGCAACAAATGTAATTGCCTCATGGCCTGCGGGTGTCCATTTAACAAAAGAGGCTTTGTGAACCAACCCACAGGTGTTACTTTTCTCGATTCAAATGAAATCTGATGCAAGAGTCCACAATATCAGATAACACATTTACTAAACTGCAATCAAACTCATTTATTTAAGCAAAAAATACCTAATTAAGAAAAAGATCCTACTGAAGAATAAGATATTTGTATGTCTGACCTTTCAAAAATTTCAAAAAACAGAAAATTCTAATAACAGGTTGATTTTTTAAATGAACCCTTTCTTTGCCAGATATTTTATAATTTACAACCAACAAAGGTAGGAGGGTATAAAGCCAAGGAGAGGGGCAAAGCTTTTGGAATCTTTTTTTTTTTTTTTTTTTAAGATTTATTTATCTGACAGAGAGAGAGAGGGAGAGAGAGCACAAGCAGGGGGAGCAGCAGAGGGAGAGGGAGAAGCAGAGAAGCAGGCCGACCGAGTAGGGAGCCCGACACAGGGCCCGATCCCAGGACCCTGGGATCGTGACCCGAGCTGAAGGCAGACGCCCAACGACTGAGCCACCCAGGCGCCCCTGGAATCCTTTTTTGACATGATTATTTTTCCTTTTCCTGAATTATAAAGGAAGAGAGGGACACACATTTTATGAAAGCAATCAGAGAAAGCCTTGTTTCTTTTTGGCAAAAGCAAATGGGGGTGATCTATCAGTAACACATTATTTAATCTTAAGAGTATTTATTTCATTTTCCACACATATTTTAAAGATTTTGTTTTGGGTCTCATGGAATGATAAATGTGAAATATAAAAATGTATAATTTCCCTACCCTGGAAAAATGTCCACATGATGAATGTACATTTCATTTCATATGTCATTTTACTCTAACAATGCCCATAAAATTGTTTTTTATGTTACTATCTTCCAGGTAAGCAGGATCAAGTCAAATTACTATCCCATTATGTGGCTAATGTATATTCTGTTTAATCATGACTTACATAACCAAAATGAAGCCATGGTAAGATGCTGTGGACACAAACTATTGGAAAGAATAATTGGAAAATGAAATAATTTATTATATAGTTCTAAAAGAACTTCATAAAACCTGGTATTGTATGATTCATGCAAAAGCAAAATTAGAAACACCATCAATCAGTAATTTTTGGAGTTTACTCTTCCTATAACACCAATAAAAGCTATAAACAAAGACATATGTCAAAAAGTGAAGCACTGAATCCTCCTAGGGGCAATCAAGTAGAAGAGCTCTTGATACACAAGGCAGAGAAAACGTTATTAGTCTTTCATTTAAAAAAATGGGAGTCTCAAGTGCCAGTTATCAGTATCCTTGAAAGCAAAACTCAAGGAACAGTTTCACTAACATTGTATTTGACATTCTTCTTGGCACAACTTCTTGCCCACATTTGCCTACCTGAGGAGAATATCTGGAGTCCTAATGGTGGTACTCCCAAATGCTAGACGCATGACAAAGGGATTAACATTTATAAGGACCAGGCATGGAACAGTTAACACTGATTATTTCAATGCATGCTATTTCTGTGTAGTCTTATTACTCTCCTATCTGCTTATTAATGGGGACTGTTATTGTCATTCCCTACTTAAAAATGGTGCTACCTTGGGTTCATTAGCCAATTATCACCAAAGAGGAATTTCACCAAAGTTCCAATAGGCTACAACTCCAGCACTAGGGTTGGAGTAATGATGGGGGATGCTTTTTACTAACATTCTTTCATTATCAAGCATCTCCCTGCTGAATAGATTTAGAGCTTAATCTTAGACCTGCTCATTCTCATAGCTATTGCAAGCTAAGCTCCTTCATCTTTCCCCCAAGTACTCTACCTCCATCCAGCCTGAAGAGGAATTTCTGATGGGCTCTTTAAGTATGGTGGTTAAAGATACAGTCCACAGAGTAAGAAGAGTCATGAGTTCAAAATGTAGCTCTGCCACTTACTAGGTAAGTACCTTGGACAGGTTGTTTAAACCTCATCTATATAACTGGGATTAATAAATGCCTTACAGAAAAATTCTGAGAACCAAATGAAATAACACATAAGGCTCCTGGCACCCAGTAAGCACTCACTAAATATTAGCTATTGTGATTAGCAGTTATCCCAGCTGCTGGTATGAATGGTGTCTGCTGGGCATTCTTTGTTCCTGGTTTCCTATGCTGTCTACCCAGTTTTCTGCAAAGTGAACCATGCTTTGCAATTTCACTTTGTTTTTGATAGTTTCTTTTACAATGTATTCAATTATATAGTTCCGGTATTAGCCAAGACTTGAATTCAGTATTATTAAAAATGTACATTAACTGTGAATAGATGCCATATTAATTATGTAGCAAAGACTATCATTTTTATTCTTTTTTTTTTTTTTAAAGATTTTATTTTTTGGCAGAGAGGGAACACAAGCAGGGGGAGTGGGACATGGAGAAGCAGGCTTCCTATGCGGGGCTCAATCCCAGGACTCCGGGATCATGACCTGAGCCGAAGGCAGACGCTTAACAACTGAGCCAGCCAGGTGTCCCCATTTTTATTCTTTTAACAGGCATCTTAAGCAACGTTTATTAAGTATCAAATGCTTAGGCTCTTCCTTATGAAGCATTCACTTCTTCAGAACCATCTACTCACTAGTCAGAAGGTATATTGAGGGGGGATATGTTGGGACTGAAGCCAACAAATAACCCTTTCCATCACAGCCATCTAATATTAATGTACCAATCCTACAGTATTTCTTTCCCAGGACAATGGATTATTTTGCTCTTCTTTTTTGTTCTATGTGTAAAATAATTTACCTGTTTTGTTTTTGGATTAGTACTTAAAAGAAGCATCTTATATTCTCATTTCAAGACAATCTCTGTAGCTTCATTTTAATACAGCCTAATGTACACTCTGGTTTTTTGTTTTTTTTTTTTGAAAGATTTTATTTATTTATTTGAGAGAGAGTGCACAAATGGGGGAGGGGCAAGGGGAGAAGCAGACTCCCCACCAAGCAGGGAGCCCAACATGGGGATCTATCCCAGGACCCCGAGATCACAATCCTAGCCAAAGGCAGACGCCCAGCTGACTGAGCCACCCAGGCAACCCACACTCTGGTTCTTCCAAAAGATGAGCCTAACTTAATGAAACACAGGGTATTTCAGAAAGTAGTAGAATGTAGTGGTAGGTATGCAAATAATGAGTTTTCTCATGCTCTCAGAAAAAGTCTAAGCAGTTCGTAAATACCATATCATACAAGATATGTAATATTATGTTTCCATGAAAATTTTGATTCACAGGACTTCAAATAATTCTTCCCAACGTCAAAACTCATCCCTATATGGAATTATGTCTATAAATGAATGAATGTAGTCCTATGGCTCCTATACATAACTGCTTCATATAGAGATTGGCTAAAAAGCTGACTTGACACCTGAAATGGTATTAGAAATAGAACATCCAGGGTAGGAAAGAGTCTCTACTCCAAAGAGGAAATAATTACAATGAAATATGTAGATCTGTTTGTATTTGATTACCACTAATGCCTTAAAAAAAAACACAAACATTATGTTGCATTTTTTGACAGATACTTCTACTTGTGTTTTATTTATAAAAACCACAACTCAAATGCACCATGCCCTATTAGTTATTTAGAATGAAATCTAACTTTGTGAATATAAAATTCCCATTTAGACAAGTGGGTGACAGGTAACATTTTTCTGTAATGATGTAAGGTACAAAAAGAATAGCTGAAGATCTTTTAAAAATAAGATTGATCTCTGAGGGCTGAGAGCACCAAAACATTGTTTTAACTAAGAGACTACGAAAACACATTATGGACATCAAGGAGGGAATAGTACAGCATCCAAATGTCATTTTGGAAAAGCATTTGTCTTTTTTCCCCACTTCTTATAATAATATAATTGCCACTGTATTGATTTAAAATACAGGGACGCCTGGGTGGCTCAGATGGTTAAGCATCTGCCTTTGGCTCAGGTCATGATCTCAGGGTCCTGGGATCGAGTCCTGCATTTGGCTCCTTGCTCAGCAGGGAGCCTGCTTCTCCCTCTGCCTGCTGTTCCCCGTTTCTGCTCTCTCTCTCTCTCTGACAAATAAATCTTAAAATAAATAAAATACAGTCTCTCTTAGGCTTATTAGATAGGCTATATCTTCTCTCCATTTCCCAAATTAACATCTCTCCCAGCATCTTATCATGTACCACCTACTCCTATTGCTAAAGCCAGAAACCTGGCTCAATTTTAAGCCCTTCAATTCCATTTCTTCCAGCATCTAATCCTGTCTAGATATTTCCTTAATCTTTCTCCAAACTTTGTACTGCCTTCCATTCTTAATGTTATTATCTTAATTATGTCCTATAGCCTATTAACGGGTCTCTCAGCCTTCAAACCTTCTCTCCTACTAGGAGTCTCTCCTACTCCAAACCTTCCTCTATTAATCTATACTAATATCAGAGTGATCTTTTATTTTTATTCCTTTACAAGAATTTAATACATATATATTTTTTAAGTTTTTTATTTTAAGGGTGATTTTTAAAAAGCTAAGTCTGATAACGTTATTTCCCTGCTTGAGACATACAAGGAACCGAGCCCTGTTTACCTTTCATTTTTATCTCTCTTCACTACCCGCCCCTCCCCACTATGTTCCAGACATGAGAACTTACTTTTGGCAGCTGCCCAAATCACAATGCTATACTCCCCCTTCTAGACCTTATGAATATACTGCTTGCTTTGATCAACTCCTACTTATCCTTCAGAATTTCAACTCAGGTTTTACCTCCAATCTGGAAAAGCCCTGTTGACCCCAATCTGGATAAATATCGTCTCGTGTCTTATCACAGTACCCTGTATATAATTCTATTACATCATATTATAATTTCTTGTCTGCTTCTCCAACTTGGCTACAAGCTTCTAAAGCTGAACTGTCCATTATGGTATCTGCTAGTCACACATGTGGCTATTTAATTTTACAAATTATATAAAATTCAAATTCAGTTCTTCAGACACACTAGCCATGTGTCCTGTGCTCAGCAGTCACATATGCCCAGTGGCTATCATACTGGACCGTCCAGATACAGAATATTCCACTTTTGCAGAAAGGTCTATTGTATAGGACTACTGCAGGCAGACTTACCTCCTCTGACATGGTTCTGGCCCTCAAGTAAGTGCTCAGTATTTGTGGAATTAATAAATGCAGAAATAAATAAAAGGAAACTTGTGAAGTTAATGTCTGGCAAATTTTGCCCACCCCCACAGCTTGCTGAGGGGCATTTAAGTCTTCTCTTCCACCCCATCTCCCTGCCCCCTAAGTCCAGTGGTTGTAGCTGCTTCTGAGCTTATCCTTAAAGATGCATGCTGGGATTTGTTTGGGGTTAGGTACAACATTTGTACTTAGGGTCACAAGTCCATATTGGTCTATATACCTACACCTACTTCAATTTTCTTTAGAAGTCAGGTCAAATTTCAAGTCTCTTCAGATGACAAAGTTTCTCTAATCCTTCCTGATTTAGAGATTCATATATACAATGTGCAAGAAGTAGATCAGAATCTTAAGTTGCATCTTAGAATTTTAAATTGCTCACCCTACAGTTTTAAGGAGACAAATCTGTCGGCACTTCATGTGTTTGGTGGGGATGCAGGCACTAGCTGTAACAAACTAAATGATTACCACATTATTTTTTTTCTTCTTCTCTCTCTCTCTTTTTTTTTTTTTTAAAGAAAGGGAGGACTAGAGAGGGGGAGAGGGAGAGAGAGAGAAGCTGAAGTAGGCTCTATGCCCAGTGCGGAGCCCGACGTGGGGCTCAATCCACAACCCTGAGATCATGACCTGAGCTGAAATCAAGAGTCCGATGCTTAACCGACTGAGCCACCCAGGCGCCCCGATTCCTACATTTTCTTACAATAGTTATGACAATTCTAATGCAAGAGGAAAGCACTCATACATGTAGGTTAGCAGTACAGTGGCTTGTAATGCCAACAGTTTCTTGCTAATTTATAATCTTCAACTGTCTTATAACATGCATACCTATTTTCGTTTATTAAAGATTTATTTGAGAGAGCACGAGTTAGCGGGGAAGGGTGGGGTAGAGGGAGAGACAATGCCAAGCAGACCACCTGCTGAGCATGGAGCCCAACGTGGGGCTCCATCCCACAACCCTGAGATCATGACCTGAGCCGAAATCAAGAGTCAGACACTTGGGCGCCTGGGTGGCTCAGTTGGTTAAGCGACTGCCTTCGGCTCAGGTCATGATCCTGGAGTCCCAGGATCGAGTCCCGCATCGGGCTCCCTGCTCGGCAGGGAGTCTGCTTCTCCCTCTGACCCTCCCCCCTCTCATGTGCTCTCTCTCATTCTCTCTCAAATAAATAAAATCTTTAAAAAAAAAAAAAAAAAGTCGGACACTTAACCAACTGAGCCACCCAGGCACTCCATGCACACCTACTTTTACATGTTATTCCTCCTTTCTATTCTTATTTAGGTAGATGATAGTTTAGTAGAATGAGAATGCTTTTACGGACTAACAATGAGTCACTGAAACCCACAGAATTACCCAAAGCGGTAACACAAGAACTTCATTTAGTTGCTTATTTCAAGACATTTGAACATATTCCAGCTACTCAACAGCAACTTTCCAGCAGACCACTGTATCAGATTAGAAAGTCACATGACACTTGGAATATATTGTCTTTACTACCATCAGAGATGGAGTCTGCTTCAGATGCTTCTACTGAACAGTAGCATTACAATTTCAGTTTTCTTAATTTCTCCCAATTCGTTTTAGGCAACCTTAAAGTAGAGAGGTCTCATACAACTTTCAGATAAATATACATAAATACTTTCATTTTACTGAACTGCATCACTGCCCCCCTCTACTCACAGCAATGGCATTGATTTTCCAACTTTGAGTGGTTAAAATACATTTAGGTGAACAAAACTGTTTCAGGAAGACTTGCTATTCTTTCAGCAGAAATGTGATCTTTGTGCATATGTATATGAATATATATATACACAAATGTATTAAGATAAAATACATTTCTACAAAATAAAATCCTATAAACTAAATGTTATTGTTAAAAAAGATTATTCTGAAAATGTTCAGAGAACACATCAGAAAATGCTTAAGTTGTGGAGACCTCAAAGATGATTATTTAATGTTATTATCAGAAGGAAAACACCTCAGAATCGTAAACAATAAGTCAAATTTATCTTCAGAATTGTGTTAGCTATAGGATGAAAAAGTCACGTCATCTCCGCAGTGAACCTCACTTTAGCAAGAGAGTAAACATACTTCCTCCACATCAGCTGCAATCAAGGCATTAGCAGTATGCCATGATTGATTATCCTGGGACCCGTTGCTGAGAAATGGATGTGTAGCACAGGTTTTTATCACTAAAGTCTGCAAAAAGCAAGTCCCTTGTTTAGATATCCTAGTTGTAATGAGTGACATTATTAGGTAGTTCTTCTATTTAAATGACATAAGGATTTAGTGTATCAGCAGCTTATAATAAACAAGCCCTTTCAACCTGATGACTCCTTTCCCTACACATGAGTACTTTTTGTGTTTATAATACAAGTGGTAATAGAAGACCATATGGTTGTGACTTTTAGCTAAAGTAAATGACATTTAAACAAACAAAAACAGCATTAGGATATTCAAGGATCTGAACTATAACCTAAATACACAGTACACTTTAAGGGGCTATTAGTGTTAACTATATACACTGACCATTTTCTAAAGCTGTTCAATTAGTGAGTTGTCAGTTTGCTGATCAGTTTTTCAAAAATATTTTCTAATATACTGTCAAACACCTTTATCACTGGCATATTGCCCCATTTACAACTTCTTTTAAAAAACACTGTATTTTTATCCTGAGAACATTTAATCAGTTCTTTCTGAAATGTAAAACTGTTTCTATTGCTCAGATCTCTGCCAATAACAATAATGATGTTGTTATTCACATATATATAATTTTTAAAAAGAAAAGTACAAGAAAGTGGGAATGGTACAAACAGAGAGAGCAGTTCAGAAGTTATCGCAAGAAAACGATATGAATTTGTCTTGCACCCCAGTGGTAGCAGAGATAGTAGCAAGAAGTGGTCTAATTCTGATTATATTTAAAAAATACAGCAAATCCATGATTTGCTAAAGGATTGGATGTGCAGCAAAAGAGGAAAAGAGTCAAGGAAGACTCCAAGATTTATAACCAGAGCAAGCAGAAGAATGGAGTTGCCATTGCTGTGATGGGGATATGTGTGGGAGGAGCCAGTTTGGGAAAGAAGATCAGGAGTTTGGTTTCGGACATACTAAGTTTGAAGTGCCCATTGTATACTAAGGTAGAGATAGTAGGCAAACTATTAGATATATGATTCTGAAGTTCAGGAAAGAGGTTGTAGTTGATATAAATTTGGGAGTTAAGTTAGGTAGTATTTAAAAGCATGAGACAGGATGAGGCCACCTAATGTGTGAGTGTATATGAAGAAGAGAAGAAGTTTAAAATATGAACCCTTAGTTACTCCAAAGTTTGGAGGAACCAACAAAGGAATCTCAGAAGGAACAGAAAGATAGGAAAAAAAACCCAGAGAATGTGCTGTCCCCAAAACTAAGTGAAGCCAGGTTTTGAGAACAAGTATTTCAAATACTAACAACAGGTCAAGTAAAATGAGGACTGAAGTTGACCACTGGATAGATAACAGTTGGGACCCCTGACAAGAACTGTTTCAGAGAAGTGGTGGGGACCAAAACGTAACAGGAATGAGCTCAAGAAAGAATATGAAGTTCAAGGCAGTCAATGAGTAGACACAACTCTTCCCTATAGGAGGATGTAGTGTCAAAGGAGTTTGTTTATATGGTAAATTTTATAGCGTATTTGCTAATAGGAACTTAATATATTGCAAAATGCCTAAACTGTACCACAGTTACACCATGGATTAAAATCATAGCCCTGGACTATCACACAATGTTACCTTCAGAAAAATTATAAAGTGTTTTTCTCCATCTTTTCATTAACTTTATAACAAAATTTCACTATATTACCTGAGCCCTGGCCCTATTTTCCCTAGGAAAATGGAAACTACACTATATAGGTTTTTACACTGCATTTTGCCTACTGTGCAAATCAATAGGATAATGACCATTCATTTTTTGTATTTCCTATTTGCTAAATGCTTCTATTTCCAACTAAATTATTTTTGGCAAATTAGTGGCTTTTAACTTCAAACTGAGGAATTCTTATAGTATAGAAAGGCAAGTTATTCAAGATGTTTGAGCTGAGTATATATTTCTTTTGAAAGTCACAAATTAAGCTCATATCCTAGTAGCCAGTGCTTAGCCCATAACCCAAAGCAAGAATTACTGGCCTCAATACCATGAAATGAGCAAAACCCACTGCAACAGCACCTGATAGGGACTGCTCAGTTTCCAAATGCTTAATGTAAAAAATAAATCATGGTTTGTTAAGTATTGCTACCACATGGACTTTTAGAACTCCAGACTGAATAAAATGGTTCCACATCACTTAACCAATGATCTGTTTATATTCTTTTTTGCCAACTTAGGAACAATGCTATTTCTTTCATATGCTAAACTCTACGTTCTAGGTTCCAAATGACAATTTTGGTGTTTTCTTTCCGAAACACCTACTTAGGAGAATTTTTTTGGGGGGGGGCCCTGGAATTCAAAACACATTTAACATTCATCACCTTTACCAAGCAGCTCAATCAAGATCTGAACAGTAATGTCTTCATCATAAACAACAATGACTTTTCTATGATGATACATCGGTAAAGGAGAGAACCCATTTCATAAAATATCTCTGTGCTTCAGAGATAACTGAAAAAGGGAACCCTCTAGAGGAGGAGACCGTGTAAAGGTTTGGGTATCTCTTCAGAGTGCTCCAAACTTGGATGAATTTTTGTTATAAATCACCTTGATTAATGGAACACATTTGCTAAAGTGGTTCTATAATAACTACACAATTCTTGTTGCTTGAAAAACCCAGCCTGGAAAAACTGGTGGAGGCAGGGAAGCCTTCAAAAAATCACTGGCTTCTCTTTTAGGACCAATACTGTCCCTGGTCAGAAATAGTTACCTTTCTTTTTAAAAAACAATGAAGACAAATATATTTTAAGGGAAGTACAATTTGATGAGATGGGAGTATAAATAATAATAATAATCAGTAGAGAATATTTTGGGAGAAGTAGTAGTAGCATGGTAAGGAATATAAATTCTCTATGGAGCCAGGCTACTTGTGTTTGAATTCCAACGTTTTTTTTTTTTTTTTTTTTCCACTAACTGAAACTGGGCAATCTGTTTAACCTACCCATTGTCCAGTTTTTTTATCTGTCAAATACTGTCACTACCTATGTTATTGGGTTGCTGTTGTGATGATTATAAATTAACCCTTGTGAAGAGTGTCAACAGTATCTGGTACAGATGAAGTATATAATAAGTGTTGGCCAATAGTATTACAATTATGTCTGTCAGTTATAAACATGCAAACCAAAGTGATTGGAATATACCTAGAACAATATAGCAGTGTCCTCTAATTTATCCATTCATTGAACATAAAAATTCAATGAATATTTTCCTTAAATAGAATATTCAAAAAAATTTACATCTTATACTCCTCTGATTGTCTTCTCGGTACTTAGTAAATATCTAATCCCCTGATATTCTTCCTCTAATAACTCTTAAAAAGAAAACAATTGTGTGGTGTTTAAGTACACAGATAGCAGATGCCATTACTTACATGTTTTGTTGTTCTACCTATTGATATGGGTATGTTCTGCCTATTGATACTTCTACCTAAGTATATGCTTGTTGCTAAAACAACTTAAAAGTGACTAGAAGGTCTCATGAAATGTTAACAGTCATATGAAGGTGAAATCATTATGTAAAATTCTGACATTTTTGAAGAATAAAAGGATACAATGTCCATGATGAAGGTCATAGAAAAAATAGATTACCTGATACCACACTATCACCTTCAACATTATCACCATCAGCTAACAATTACTAGTATATTTAGCACTGTGGTAATAAACAATAAAAGCATTTGCACTGCTGAACCATAATCTATTATGATGGTACAAAAATAATAGATTTAATAATCTATTGATCAAACTTACAAGGCAATCAGAGGCTATTATAGTTCAAAATAAATATACAATGATCAAGACAATTTAACTCTTAATTATTTGCTTATATTGGGGATGAAAATAGAGGTAAAGTTAGTTAACAGATCTAACAGCTGCATCAATAATTTGAGGGTGACACAGAAAATTTAAAGAGAAGTAAAAAATTAAGTTATAATTATTAAAGTAAGACAAGTATATGCTGAGTAAACAAAAGGCCACCCTCCCCTGCCATAAGCTCTGTCATGGCAGCCATGTGATCGGTGAGAGGAGCTAAAATTACATCTGCTCTTCACTCGTCCATCGTGCTGCTCTTGCTTTCTTTTTCTAATTGGATAGTCAAGTTGACTAGAGCAAGGTATATACAATTTCTAGCCTAAAAATTTAAGTAGGATTTAAAAAGACTAAACTATAGACTTTGATTTTACCATATTTGCCACTAATAAGTTAGTGGAAAAATTTTCTAAGCCAGGATCCCAGATGGCATTTAGCTGGCATGTTTCCTTTGTCTTCTCCAATCTAAGACAGTTTTTGTCTTTCCTTGTTTTTCATGACCTTGACATTTTTGAAAGAGTTTTAGTCAGTTATGTTGCAGAATGACACTCAGGGTTTGTCTGATATTTTCTCATGATTAGACTGAGGTTACACTTACTTTTGCAAAAATATCACAAATGTGATGTGCCTTTCTTAATGCTTCATTTCAGGGGCTACATTATGTTGATATGTCTTTTTATTGGTGAAGTTAACCTTGATCACTCATAAATATTTCCCTAGAGCTCAAAGAATCAAGGAATTACAGCATATAAATAACAAGATAATTTACAGTATAGTCAAAAAAACTTCAGGGGCTACATTATGTTGATATGTCTTTTTATTGGTGAAGTTAACCTTGATCACTCAATTAAGGTGGTGCAAGTTTCTCCTCTACCAACTACTATCTGTCCCTTTGTAATATCTTGAAAGAGATACCTTGAGACTGTGTAAATAAACTATTTTTCTCAAACTTTTGCCCCAAATTTTGACATCCATTGGTGAATCTTGCCTGCAACAATTATTGAGATATTTATATAGGGTTTTAAAAGAAACTAAAATATATAAAATATAATGGCCAAACTGTTCTGGATACAAACATACTTAACTTCTACTGAATGCAGCATTTTAACTTATATTCAAAATGTGAATTAAAGTTATTTTCTTTTGTCAGTGTGTTCAGTTAATATTAATCAATGAGTAATAATTAAAATGTTACTTACATAACTATGGCTTTTAAAGAAATCTGATGGACTATTGGTGAGGATTTTGTCTCCTTCCAAACCAATTACTCTTTTACAAATGTTTGATTTTGGATCACTTGGGCTTTTTGCAATCACAATGTCACCTCTGAGGGGAAAAAAGTCAAAGAAAGGTCAGTGTTATTTATTAAACATAAATACATGGATGGCACTGCTATAATACTTTTATAACTTAAACAAAGCCACACCCTTTATCCTCTCACATATTGACCCTCTCATATATTTACCAGCTTTGAGAAACTTTGTGACTGAGTTTTATGGGTCAGAATCCAACAGGAGTAGTGGAAAAACTATTAGAAGATTTTAAAATTTCTGGTAATTCCATAACAACCATCTTCTGCACTTTATCCACTATGTGTTACTTCTGTATCCAAATTTTTAGAACCAAAACTACAGAAAAGCAATTCCACATAAGTACCACCAAATTAAGTAAATTTTACTGTCCAGCCATTAGTACTGATTGACTCTAGAGCACATAAAAACATAGGAACAGCATAAATATTTCCCTAGAGCTCAAAGAATCAAGGAATTACAGCATATAAATAACAAGATAATTTACAGTATAGTCAAAAAAACTTCTTTTTGAGGAAGAATATCAGAAGACACAGCCAAATAAAATGCTAAAAGCTGCCCAAACATATACTACAAAAAGTAAATTGGTATATCAAACATAGAATACCAACATGGGTATGAATACATGTAGAAGGCATGATTCATGGAAGAAGTAACAATATACATGTATTAGAAGAAAAAGAAAGATCTTTAAAAGTGTAAATGAACGAGACAAAATGGAGGAAGGAGACAAAATAGGACTAAGCACTCACCAAACAGAACACAACACTCTTTCTGAAAAAAATGAGTAGTAAGTGAATTCTGTCGACTAACACACATATTTGAAAGGATTTAATTGTCTATATTATCTGTACATAGTTCCATAAATAATTTGATGTTACTTATAATAAAAGGTGCATATATTAAAATATCAAAAGCCATCAAAAGGAAAATGACAGTCAAATCAGAAACCTAGTTATCGCTACATATAAGTATTAATAAGAGTTCTAAACCTTTTGGTAGCCAAGTCAAAAATGAAAATCTGATTAATTACACAGGAATGATTAACAAAATAAAGTTTAGTTTGGGAGGTAAAACAAAACTGTCTTAAACACCTAAATCAAAGAGGAATATACAAGAAGGATTCTCATGTAAGGTAATAAAAGACACCATCCTCCTCAGAAATTTTACAGTAATAGTATTCAGGGGAATGATAATTTCTTGTGGTTAAAGTTGAAAGCTATTAAAACACTAAATTCTATATTTGCAGGTATTATAAGGATGCCTTTTTTTTGAAATGGGATAAACTAGTCTCTTTTCAACCAAATGGAACCATGCCAGTGGAACTTTCGGATGAACAAGTTTGCAAAGATTATTACATACTAAACAAAGTTGATTTTGGCTAGCTTTGGGGAAAGAAATGTTTTCTGTGGGTGTTTTATTCAGCTTTCATTTTTTAACAAAATAATAAATATGATCCTTAAATTCTGCACTTACATGGCAACATAAAAATCATAATTCAGCCAAGGTAGCTTTTTAAAAATATTTAATCATTTTAAAATTTTTATTTATTTATTTATTTTAGTTTAGGTAGGCTCCACGCCCAATGTGGGGCTTGAACTCACAACCCTAAGATTAAGAGTCACATGCTCTACTGACTGAGCCAGGTGCCCCTCAGTCAAGGTGTTTTTACAGAAACCAATATTTATGCAGACTATACTTCTGATGGTATAACTAGATATATGTATAGAGCTTAGATCAAAGTAATTATTCCTTGTTTTCTCAACTCTTTTCAAATAGGGTTTTAAAAGGAACTTAATAGAAATTTTCCTTTCTCATTTATAGTTATAAACATGCTTATTATCCAGTTAAATTGTAAGCTTTTGAAAAGGGTCAATATCTTACTCATCTTAACATTCTTTGTACTACACATCTTATAAATTAGGTGCTCATTAACTATTTGGTGAAAGAATAAGTAGTAATAGTAGTAATAAGAGACTCTGTTTTAAATATGAGTGTTCTGTGCATTTAACTGAAAAGAGATCCATGTGCTTTAGATACCAGTTATGGAGACTTTCATTTTTCCTAAATGGATGGCTATTCTAGCTTTAGAAACAAGCAGCTAGCTAACGGATCTCTTGCCAAGGGTCAGAGATTCCCCTGAAATCTCAGGAGTTCTGTGCTACAGATAAAAGAAAAAGAATACTCAGAACAGTACTATTTTTAAAGTTGAACTTGCAAACTGACAGCCTTGGTTATAAAAGTTATTTGGTATATGTCATATAAATGCCAGATTTTAAGCTGTCCTTCAATCTAAGGGGCCCCTTGATTGAACCAAATACAAAATGAAACCTTACAAGAATCTTAACTTACTGAATGTAGTTATTTGTATTACCCATCTGAATGCAAAGATTATCTATTTTAAAAAAAAAGATGATTTTGAGCTATTCATTCACCATCTATTTAGCCAACAAGTTCAGCTCCTTGTTAAGGATGCTCAAGGACTGAGAGTAAAATCATGTCAATAGCATGGAAAATAGCAGCTTATCTTCATGCTGCAGTGATGCTAGGCCTCCAGTTAATCCAAAGACTGTATGAAGTGATTTGGATATAAGTTAAAAAGAAAAGAAAGCTAGAACACAACCTGTTACATCTTATTTTATAACCCCATAATTATCAATTAGGTGTCTTGAAGTTGTTATGAGTAAAAGATCTGAAGGAGAATTTTACCTAGGGACGATGCTAGACTATACAGCTTGACCAAGAGATAACTTCTATCTACAGAATCTAAAATTCAAAGAACAGTTTTACACCATTCTTGATGACTTTTAGGTAATGTGAAACAGACTACAGAAAAGGCAAAAAATGAAAGAGGAGTGCTTAAACCCACTTATACCATAAGCTAAATACCAACTCTAGTGAGCCAAATTTGAAGTTTATGCAAATGAAAAGGTGGTATTATTTTTTCAGAGTTATGAAAAACTAATGAACCCAAAATTTTAGGGAATCAGGTGCCCTTTAGAAAATACATTAAATTACTAATACTTGACATTCACTCAGAAGGAATAATATACAGTTAAGTAGAATAAACAGTATCACAGGGACTGGAAACACCATTTAGAATAGGATTTTTAAAAATTTAGTTGCACTGATATGTGGAATTTGAGAAACAAGACAGAGGATCATAGGGGAAGGGAGGGAAAAATGAAACAAGATGAAACCAGAGAGGGAGATAAACCATAAGAGACTCTTAATCTCAGGAAACAAACTGAGGGTTGCTGGAGTGGAGGGGGATAGGAGGGATGGGGTGGCTAGGTGATGGACACTGGGGAGGGTATGTGCTATGGTGAGTGCTGTGAATTGTGTAAGACTGATGAATCACAGACCTGTACCCCTGAAACAAATAATACATTATATGTTAATTTAAAAAAAAAAAAAAAAAACAACCTTAGTGGCAAACAGTATTTGTAAGGAGTTTTTCAACTTAATCAATTGGGAGACTCGGGATAGATAAGATTCCTGGCTCCCAGCTATATATGGTGCTATCGTCTAAAGATCATCAAGTGCTCATCATAAGCTGTGGAGAATAAGACAGTCATCAATAGAAATACAGTATTAAAAAATGTAAAGACCAATCACTGATTTGGTATGTAATGTAGTTCCTAAGTCCCTAGGTTCTTCACTCAAAACTCTGTAGAGCCACCCCCCCCCCGACCAAAAGTAAAGTAGGCTTGATCGTACATTATAAAAGGGACTGCTGTTCTATTTCAGCCAATAATGCAAGGGACACAAGGACCCAAAAGACTGTGCATGTTTACAGAAACTATTAAAATTTCTCAAACAGAGAAAATATTTGAATTAAAATTTTAACTAGCTGGCCATTAATTTGGTTATTTAAAAAAGTTTTTAAAGATAAAGTTAAACTACAAAAAAGACACAATGTGTATACATGTTTTCACTATAACTTTAATATATCTATGACAGAAATTTACCTTTGGATACCATAAAAATGTCGACTAAGATTTTCTGCAAAGACAATATCTGAATTTTGAATTGTAGGCTCCATTGATGGTCCAGAACACTGAAAAGAGAGGTAATTTTTTAATTTGAATTGAAACCCTTTTTTAATGTAACAAATTATCTGAACAGGCTTTAAGAAAGAAAATCAAACAAATGTTCTTCAAGTTTGGAGGATGATTTATAAGTTGGAAGCTGCTAGATAAGCTCAACCCTACACAGTGGCCACCAGATCTGGAAACACAGGCAAAAACTTAAAAATAGTTTACTGAGAATACATTACAATATATGAATAAAATACCTATGTTTCCAAATTTTGATCATCCTGTATAATGTAAGCTCCATGAGGTCAGGGACCTTATCACTCATGTTCCCAGTTATATAACCAGTGCCAAAAAGAGTGCTTGGCATAAAGCTGATAATAAATATTTGAAAAAATAAATGAATTATTTATTTATTTTGTTGCTATTATCAAATACCCAGTGCCCATGATGGTAATTTATTAAGTAGTATCATACTCTTCTCAACAAGTTCGTGCCTTGAGTTCTCTTCCAACAGAATAGCTTACTCATTTGATGGGGCTGCAACTTCATTTTCTATTGAAAAAACAGTGGCATAATGAGATGCAATTTAAAAACTTTCTATTAGAGTGTGTTAAAACAATGATCTTCATATATACCTCAAAACTGTAATAAATGATCATTGCCACTTAAAATATCTAAATACAACGGTCTCCATTGACTTCACTTAGGCGTTGATAAAACTTTTTACTCAAAACCTCCTACTGAGGCAGAAATAATAAAGAACACAATGAAAGTTTATGTCTGCTACCTCTGTAGCCCACTGGAAGTACCAATGTAAATTTAAAAAAAGAGGAGACTTTCAGTTAAATATATTTGCATTTCTCCAGCTAAATTTGAGGTTGTATGACTGTGAATCCCTTAGAGTAAACCTGATAAAAATAGCAATACCACCAACAAAACCCACTCACCGGGCATTCAATTTATTCTTTCATTTACCTGACAAAAGATCAGTACAGTCACAGTTGACAGATTTATTATGCAATATTTAGAAAAAGCATTGGTTGGGGGGCAGCCTTAGCATTTTAATATTGACACCAAGCAGAATAATCATTTGTTTTAATGACAGTTAAACACAACTGTTTAAGAGCAGGAGTTTTGAAAATCAGAGAATCTGTGTTGAAATTCCAAATCTACTTACTAACTGTGGAACCTGAAGCAAGTGACTTAAGCTTTCTGAGCCTCAGTTTGTCATATATATAATGGATTTCTAGTAAGTATCTCACAGAGTGGAAAAGATTAAATGAGCTAATAAATATAAAACATCAAACCTCACTGGAACACAGTAAGTAGAAATCAATAAATGATGAAACTATTATTAGATTATTAATAGGGCCCATCAGAATACAGAACCATATTTGAAGTAATGGTTCTTAATTTTATACCAGTGCTAATTCCAACACAGTCTCTTACATCCCACAATTTAGAAAGATTTTATGTTTTAATAGTCACATTTTAGTCACTAAATGACTTCAATTAAAATAAAGGAAAAACACATTTTCCTTCAATTAAAAAAAGTACATACTTAAAATTATTATTCTTTTATGTAAAAACTTACCATGACAACACCACCAACGTATTCAAAAGCACAATGAGCTATACAGCCATACTGAATAGTATAGCCAACAAGTCGAAAGGTTTTTCCCAGAACACCGCGGAGCATAGTTCTATGCAGACTCTGCTACCATTGGCCTGATGGTAAATTTCAAAAAGTTTCATAATCAATACTATTTAAAACACTTAAGAAATAGCTCAACTGTAAAATATTTACAATCACCCAGAATGAGAGTAAATGCCTAATACAGTTTGGTGCAGAAAAGCAAGAGCTTATTTTCATTTGTCTTAATGATATTTTAAATGGCAAATTAAAGCCACTTAATATTTTTTTTTTTAAAGATTTTATTTATTTATTTGAGACAGAGAGAATGAGAGACAGAGAGCATGAGAGGGAGGAGGGTCAGAGGGAGAAGCAGACTCCCTGCCGAGCAGGGAGCCCGATGCGGGACTCGATCCCGGGACTCCAGGATCATGACCTGAGCCGAAGGCAGTCGCTTAACCAACTGAGCCACCCAGGCGCCCAAAGCCATTTAATATTTTGATCCGAACAGAGATTATATTCAGATATCACTGGGTTTACATATAAATTAGATAACTAGTAGACTCTGATTTTATCTGTCTCCTTTCATGCTTTGATTTTTTTCTTGGTATTAATATAGATACCTAAGAAAAGATATTAACTCAAAGTAGTAATAATAGTTTTTCATACTGTTGCCTGCTATACTATATCAGTTCTTGCCATAATATGACATAAAAGAGAAAGCACTAGAATAGGTATATGGAAATTCAAGTATTAAATTGATACTTTCATTAACTTGTATGATCTTCAATGACTTACTTAACCTCTCTTGGCCTGGAAATAATATCTTATTGAATGGTTCTGAGAATAAAATTCAATAACATGTCAAAGTGCTTTGTAAATTACACAGTTACATTCAGTTGTCAGTTATTGACTACTGATACAGTAATGAACACATTAATACTATGAAACAACATAAAGAACCATATAAAGATTTTTTTAAAGCTACCTAAAAAGTTAATATTATTCATCTAAAATATTCCTAGTAATCTGTCTCTTCCCTTTCCACTTATCTGTTACAACTATGTTTCAAGAATTTCTCAACTAATGGCCTAACGTATAGGCCTAGGCTACTATGCACTGTTCTCAGATTAAATTTACTGAAACAAATCAATAATAGTAATATGATGTAACATTTGCTCAATACTTGCTATATACCAGGCTTTACAAATTAACCTCTGCAGATATTATCATCCTCATTTTATAGATAAGAAAAAGGAGCCTAAGCATAGTAAACTTCCGTACTCAACATCACAAAGTTGGAAAAGGATTATGTTACACTGACTCCTGTATTACTCCCCTCCTCCCACAAACTCAGTGGCTCTCTCCTGGATGAAGTACAGATTAGACTCATTTTCAGGATCCATGAGAGATGGCTCCCATCCCATCCTCAGTTTCCAAGCTGATCTTCCCTGATACTCCTACATGACCTGACTACTCAATAATACTGGTTTGTTCTTCAGGTAAACTTTGCCAGCAAACACTTATTTATGCCAACACCCATGCTTGGAATAGTCTTCATGATATCCATCATCTATCTAATTTGTAACTCTTCTCCAAATGCTCTCAATAGGCAAGATTTTCTTTCTCTTCTGGGTTCCCATGGATCTTAATGTTCGTTTTTTAAAAATATATAGCATTGAGAGCACTTTTTCTAAAAAGTTGACCTGCCTGAATTTAGAACCTGGATCCACCATATTTTAGCTGTGTGACTTCCAGGAAGTTATTATGCCTCAGTGAGTCTCAGTGTCTTTATCTGTAAAATGGACTTAATACCGGGCACCTGGGTGGCTCAGTCGTTAAGCGTCTGCCTTCGGCTCAGGTCATGATCCCAGGGTCCTGGAATCGAGTCCCACATCGGGCTCCCTGCTCAGCGGGAAAGCCTGCTTCTCGCTCTCCCACTCCCCCTGCTTGTGTTCCTGCTCTCGCTATCTCTCTCTGTCAGACAAATAAATAAAATCTTAAAAAAAAAAAAAAAGGACTTAATACCTATCTAAAAGAGTTAGGACTATATGCAATCAGTCATGTAATCTGTGTTACAGAGTATTTCAATAAATGCTAGTTATTGTATCATTCACTTAGCAATTCACATATGCTTTATAACCTCATAATATTAGTTGCATTTTCAATTATCTAAGTTTCTTGCTAACTGATCTTTAAATAATAGAATTTTACAGCCTGCAGCATAGGACTATATCTTTTATATGTGTTATATTAGTGTTCATTCACCTATTAAACATTTACTATGTCTCCTCCTCTAACAAGTCTTCCTTGGCACCCTCCCAAGAAATGTTACTTATGCTTTGTGTCACTCACCTTCCTTACGCATACACTGATTATAATGCTTACCACACTATATTGTTTATATTTTTTTCCCTTATTACACTACATTTGTTTATATGTTTGTGGGCAGTGACTGTGCTAATCATCTTTGAATCTGCAGGGCCTACCAAAGAAGACAGTAAACAGAAGGCTTATCTGAGGAAATCAACGAATGAATTTTGAACCCAATCTCCTATGCCTTCCATATCTTCATTATTATAGAATGGTTATAATGTTCAAAATGATGAGAAGACAGCTGAGACTTTTGGTTAATGAAGAGACATGTTAATGTCATATTCACTGACAAAAGAAATTGTCAGTAACATATTAAAAAGTTTTCTCATTAAATCATTCAGGTAATACGAAAAATAACTCCTCCCATCAGGAGGAATGAGAAATTTGGTTTAGTTATAACTGTTGTATTTTAAAAATTAGTAATTTTTGGAGCTCAAAAAATAAAAAGTGCTATTTAAAAATAAAAACACTTTATAATTGAAACTATTAATTCAAACAGACTTAAGAGGAAAACTGAAATAATAACAGAGTAAATTTTATCTATAAAGTTAATTAGGTTGCCTAGGAACTACTTTGCTCTAACTTTCTCTAAATTAGGGAAAAGTGGGATAAGTCCTATAGCTTAGCTCTGAAAATGTGATCTATGATAATAAATCCTAAAAGTAGTGCGATGGATATTACATTTTAAAACTAAAATAAAAATGGGCTTACATTAGAGAGGAGATAATATTATTAAACAAGAGGAAACATATGGCACTTACCAAGAAGCTATTGCTAATATAGGTGAAAGGTGAAATTAGAGGTTCAATCACTTAGCAATCTACCAAAATTTAAAACATTTGGATTATGCAATAGAAGCCACTTGGTTAAAAAACATACTCAAAAATACAAAGATGCTGTAACTATACAATGGTTCTGAGTCACTGAGAAGGCTTGTTATTCACTCCCATTCAGAAGTAATTGGAGCCATAAAGCCTTTTTTTATGACACAGATAATGCCCAACTCCAAATACAATGTTTGTAATGAAACGGTCTCATAAAATATCAGAAGAAAGAAGTTGACACTGTTTCTTCCTGACAGATATTGGCAACACGATAGAGTGTGAAGTATCTAAAATTACTTTGGATATTAGTCTCTTAAGGGGGAAAAGAGAGCTATAGAGAGAAATCTGAGGATAAAGGCTATTTGGCCCTGTATTTTAAAAGTGCATTGAGAAGCACTGTTGAGAAATATTGAAACTGAGAATCAGAGCCCATGGATTTTTTTTTTTTAAGAGTAATCTTAAAAAAGGGCGCCTGGGTGCTCAGTCGCTAAGCATCTGCCTTCAGCTCAGGTCAGGATCCCAGAGTCCTGGCATTGAGCCCCACATTGGGCTCCCTGCTCAGCGGGAAGCCTGCTTCTCCCTCTCCCATTCCCCCTGCTTGTGTTCCCTCTCTCGCTGTGTCTCTCTCTGTCAAATAAATAAATAAAATATTAAAAAAAAAAAGAGTAATCTCAGAGTGGAAAGTAGCATTCATATAAAACACAAATAAGCCACACATTGCTGGCACTTAGTAGCCTTACTAGGAAAAAAGATTAAGACAGAGGTTATAAACCCCTGGTTTACGTAGTTATTTCAGAGGTCCATGAATCTATATGTGCATATATGCACTGGATAACTTCTGCTTGTCCCTTCAGATTTACTCTCCGCCCTTCTCCATACTACTCTCTGCCCGAGGAAAACTGACCTATATGAAATACATCAAGGCACTCCTGTACTCTTTAATTCAACTCCAGCAGGAAGTCAAAGGAAGGAAGAGTTATGTATTTTCCTGGTTCCTTTCCTGTGGACTCTTCTTAGGCTCACTATGTCTTTGCCAAAGGCAGTCTGCTGTGCAGTAATTGCTCTTTTAGGTTCCTATAACCCTTCCTTTCCCTGGTCCCTTCGAGTTTAGGAGTGAAAACAGATTTACTGATGCTAGATCCTGTTCCAACCCTGGTGATTCTCCAGTATCTTGTGCACACCTCTGTAATTAGTTTCTGTAAATAAACCTTCCTTAAATTATCCTATTTTGAGTGTGTCAGCTGTTTCCCATAGGCACCCTGATGATATACTACTTGCTAAAAAAACAACTCATCATGTAGAAGTTTACAATATTTGATATTGATGAAGTAATTCTCATAAACAGGCATTTGCAACACTGCTGATGGTTGTGCAAAACAGACAACCCCTAAGAAGAGGAATGTGGCTATTGTAATGACATATACATTTTACTTTCTGACCCAACAATCCCCACTTTTAGGAATTATCCAAAAAAATACAGCGCCAAGATTCAAAAACATCATGTGCACAAGATTCTTTATATTACCATTATCGGAAATAGCAAAATCAGAAACAAGTCAAATATACATCCATAGAAAACAGGTTAACTAAATTACGGCATATCCACACAAAGGAGTTCTATACACGCATGGGCGGGGAAAAGAGTTCTATGAGCTGATATGAAATGATTTCTAGGTAAACTACTTAAAAAAAAAAAGGTGCAAAATAGTAACATCATTTCTGGGAAAAAGGAAAGAGAATATATATATATATATTTGTTTTGTTTGTTTGTTTTCAAAAAGAAAATAACCCAGGGGCAGCTGGGTGGCTCAGTAAGTTAAGCGTCTGCCTTCCGCTCAGGTCATTGATCCCAGGCCCTTGGAATGGAGCCCCGAATCAGGCTCCCTGCTCAGCAGGGAGTCTGCTTTCCCCCACCCCCCCCCTTTCTCTCAAATAAATAAATAAAAATCTTTAAAAAAATAAAAGAAACCAGAAGATAATGAAAGTGGTTACATTTATAAAGGGAGTAGATGGGAACAGTGTGAAAGGGACAAGGACAAATACACCTCTGTATATAGTTCTGAGTCAAATGCTTTTACATACCAAAAAAAAGAGAAGTAAAAAAGATTTAAAAAGGGAATTTAAAAATTGAAAACAAGAAAAATAAGCCTATCTGTATACTCAAAATGCCAACACTACCAAAGAGAAGAAGTAATTCAAGTATTTTTGAACACATACAGTCTATATAGTCTAAGGTCAAAAAAACTTACAAATGAAATCTTAAACTTCTCTTAGGTTTATTATTCTTTTATGTGTATTTCAGATAACACAGATGAGTAAACATTAAATTACTGGAAGCAAGATTCTCAATGTTAGAGGGAAAGAAGCAAGAAATACAGAATGAGAAGTTAAGGATGAGTTGGGAGGTATAAAAACAAACATTTAAATAAAGAAATATGGGGCGCCTGGGTGGCTCAGTTGTTAAGCATCTGCCTTCGGCTCAGGTCATGATCCCAGGGTCTTGGGATCGAGCCCCACATCGGGCTCTCTGCTCGGCGGGAGGCCTGCTTCTGCCTCTCCCACTCCCCCTGCTTGTGTTCCCTCTCTTGCTGTCTCTCTCTCTGTCAAATAAATAAATCTTCAATAAATAAATAAATAAATAAATAAATAAATAAATAAATGTGTGTGTGTGTGTGTCTGCCTGCCTATACTAAATATCATCCTAGCTCTGACCACTGAAAAGAAGCAATGACACTGCAGTAGTAATGAGCACACTTAGCACTCAGAGTTTTGGGTTCCAATTATCATTCCCCAATAGGAGAAATAGTTTAGGGCAGAACAATCTTGTGCCAAAAAGCAAGTATGTGCTCAAAGACAAATGCAGACATAGGAACCATTTTAAAGAGTCTCCCACTGGCCAAATGTGGGATTAAAAAAAAAAAAAAAGTAATAACAGTAATGGATAATACATTAGATTTTAAATAAAATCTATTGAGTACATACTGATTTTTTAAAAAAGATGTATGTGTTGGAGACAGGAAAAATCCTTTATCAAAATATGCCAGCTAATAAATATAGAGGGAATAATAAAACTACTACATCAATCTAGTAACTGATTCAGGCAAGGGTCGGTCAATAGATGCTAAAAATTACTGGGTGAAAGGTTGTTGGTAAACAGGATATGTGCAAAGTATTAAAGTAAATAACTTATTAATTAAATAAAATACCTTTAATCAAGAGATCTGGCAAACATTATCTTATATGCAAATATATGCTGCATAAATAATGGTACAAACTGATATGATGTAGCTCCTTGCATTGATGCAATGACAAGTACATCATCATCTGTGTACTATTCTTAAAAATGTGTAACCTGAATCTAATTATGAATAATCAGACGTATCCATTCCATATATTCCTTGTGGTCATTCTACAAGACAATAACTTGAACACTTAAAAAAAATATAAGTTCAATGGAAGAAAAGCAAATAATAAAACTACAATTTTAATTACAAAAAAATACAAGGACATGATGATTAAATACAGTATGAAATCCTTAACTGGACCCTGGAGTGAAAGAAAAAAAAAGGCAATAAAAGACATTATGGGGATAATGGGAAATTTGAACATGGTTTGTAAATCAAATACATCATTGTTTCAATATTAAATTTCTTCTTTTTTTAAAGATTATTTATTTCAGAGAGAGAGCGTGCCCAAGAGCTGGAGGGACAGAGGGAGAGGGAGAGAGACTCTCAAGCGGACTCCATGCTGAGTGTGGAGCCTGACACGGGGCTCAATCCCACAACCATGAGATCATGACCTGAGCCGAAACCAAGAGTCAGACACTCAACCAACTGCACGTAGGCACCCCACAATGTTAAGATAACACTATCACGACTGTGCAGGAGAACAATCTTGTTCACGGGAGAGAAACACTGATTTAGAGACGAATGTCATGTCTGCAACTTTCTTTCATATAGTTTACTTCTACTACTGAGAAAAAGAGGTGGTAGATGTAGATAGAGAAGTTTATAGACAGACACATAAACATATATACACACATAAATACTTACATACAGATGTATATATACAGAAGAATAGAGAAAGCTAATGTAGCAAAATGTTCACTGTAAATCCAGATGGGGTGTAAACAAATGTGTATAGTACTATTCTTTTTCAACTTTATTATAGAACATAACTTTTTTAGAAAAGAAGCACCTGCAGGGGAAAAGGGTATTCTCATAGTCATTCAGTCATTCAACAAATACTTACTGAGCTTCTACTATATGCCAAACACTGCATTCAGCTCTGGAAATAGAATACTGAACATGATGCCTGTCCTTATAGAGCTTATAGTTTATTGGGACAGATGTCACAAACATACAAAGTAAAGAAATAAATACATAAATATATTAAGTACTTTACAAAAGGAAAAATTAGGATAATGTGATAAAGACTGATGGGTGGGGCATATTTTCTTTAGGATGAATCAGGAAAGATTTCTCTAAGGAAATACCATTGAAGTTAGGTTCTGAAAAACAAGAAAATTACAGTTATGGAGGGGGTGGGAAGAACATTATGGGCAGAAGAAACAGCATGCATGTGTTTAAGGAACTAAAAGAAGGGTGAAGCCCTATGTAAAGGACATAAAATGAGACTAAAGAGATAAGCAAGATTATTCAAGGTCTTGCAGAATTTTGGATTTTATTTTTATTTTTTTAAATTTTTGTTTGTTTGTTTGATTTATTCATGAGAGTCAGAGAGAGAGAGAGAAGCAGCAGCAGAGGGAGAAGCAGGCTCCCCGCCCAGCAGGGAGCCCAACGCGGGACTCGATCCCAGGACCCTGGGATCGCGACCCGAGCCCAAGGCAGACGCTCAACCATCTGAGCCACCCAGGCGCCCCGGATTTTATTCTAGGAGTAATGGAAGCCACTGAAAGATCTTAAATAAACAGGACAGTAACATGACTTGATTTTCAATTTAATATCACCCTCATTGCTATGTAGGGAAGGACTGGAATGGGGGAAGAAATAAAAATGTTGGCAGGTCAGTTGGGCTGGACTCACTACACTGATGTCAGTGGAAATGAAGAGAAATGAATGGATTTGAGAAATTTAGGAGGCAAAATGAACGGCAAGGAAAAGGAAAGAATCAGGATGACTCTCAAGTTTCTGAGGGGGTTAATCGAGGTCTATCCACATCGTTTTATTCATACCCATATTTGGAATAGAAAACAGTTCAGTTTTGGTCATGTTAAATTTGATACATTCATAATTTTTCAAGTGGATGTGTATGAGACTGGAGCTCAAAGCAAGTTTCATACATGACAAGTCTTAAAAAAACCCCTATCTCAGTGAGGATTGTATTGTACTGCAAACAAGAGAAAACTAGAACAGTAATTTAAACAAGGAAGATATTTATTTTCTAACAACATTAGCTGCTACATCCAAGTTACAAGCAGAAAAAATTATTAAGAGTTTACTCCCTACTAATTTGTTGTTCTTTTATCTAGGAAAAAAAATTTTTTCCATTTACATCTAACTAGCCAAAACTATGTAATTAAGGGGTGCTAGGAGAATACTGCTATTTTCTTTATAAGTATTATAGCACTATTTTACCCTTAAAAATCATCTGGGTACTACCTGTAAAAAATTAAAACTTTTTAAAAAGTATGAAAGGGAGATGCAGAAAAGGAGACAATATAAACAGTCAACTGTTCAGAAAAGTCTGGCTATTCAGGAAAGCTAAAAAGTAGAGCAGGGTTTTTCATCTTCAGCAATATTAACACTTGGGGCCAGACAAGTCTTTGTTGTGGAGAGCTATCTTACACATTGTAGGATTTTTAGCAACTCTGGCCTCTAGATTCCAGTAGTATCCCCTTCCCCAGTTGTGACAATCTAAAATGTTTCCAGACATTACCAAATGTTCCCTGGGAAGCAAAACCAGCTTCAGTTGAGAACCACTGCAGTAGAATAATAGAAAGAATATAGTACTGAACAGGTTTTTTTAAACATAGAAACACAGCAGCATGCTTTGAGAGCCAATGGTAAGAATCCCACAGGGAGAGAGGCTAATGATGAGGAGCAATTACTGATGAGAAAGGGAAAAAAGATGGGGAAATAGATGACTGAACACTGAAGAAAGGAGGCAAGAGGAGGACTTCAATGACAGTTTTGACAGAGTAGTTTGTACCAGATTAACCTTCTTAATGAAAACAAGAAAACAATTATAAAATCTGAATAAAATATACAAAAGAGCTGTTTAGATGCATTAGGCAGCAATCTAGGCAGAATGTGAGGGGCTAGGATCTATGAAAGAAGGAAGAACATAAGGTAAGCTCCACATTCACTTGGCCTTTTCTCTGAGAGTATTGGCCAATTCACAGCACAGGAAAATAAGAATTTTAGGAGAAAGTGGCAGTCCCACTTAGCCAAGACAGAGGTTGGAATCTGTGGTTGTCAAAGAAGATGGCATGTGGGGGTCAAGCTGCAAACAGGAAGGGACCACAAGTCTGCATGCAATCTCTCCATGAGGTCCTAGCCAACTCCTAAACGGCCACGGAGCAGTGTGTGACTCCCAGAATATCAGCAGAAAGCAGTAGGTGAAAAGGCTAGAAACCTAAGCAAAGACGTCAGCAACCACAGAAAACCACACACACTGTGAGGGAGATAGGGGCTGGACTTCACTCCAAGGTTACCCATCTTAGTTAGGACTACAGTAAGGTTACCACTGGGAGTGAGGGCAAAACTGAAATAGATCAGCCTTAACAAAAAATACAACCAACCCTACACAGGATTAAAGCAACCTATTCATACACTACCTGCTGGGGAAAAACAAAACAAAACTAAAACCCTTAATTTTCATAGAACTCAACATTCTTTAGAATTCCTACAATACTTTTATAACCTTGGAGTAGGAAGACCTTTTTAAAAAAAAAAATTGATGTAATTCATATACCATTAAATTCACTCTTTTAAGTTGTGAAATTCAGTGGTTTTAGTATATCCAAAGGCTTTTAGTATATCTATCACCATTATCTAATTCCAGAAAATTTTCATCATCTCAGAAGAAAAACAAAAAAACCCTACATCCATTAGCAGTCACTCTCCATTTCTTGCCCCCTTCCTTTTAGCTCCTAGCAACCATGCGTCTATGGATTTGCTTATTCTAGACATTTTATACAAATGGAATCATACAATACGTGGAGTTTTTTGTATTGGTTTCTTCTACTTGGCACAATGTTTCCAAGGTTCATACTTATTGTAGCATGCCTCAGCACATCATTCCTTTTTATGGCTGAATATTATTCCAATGCATGGATACATCATTTTTCTGTGTCCACTCATCAGTTGATGGACATATGGGTTTTCACTTTTTGGTTATTATGAAGAATGTGCTATGAACATTTGTGTATAGTTTTTGTGTGGTCACATGTTTTCAATTCTCTCAGATATATATCTAGGAGTAAAAATGCTGAGTCATATGAAAATGGTGTTCAACTTTTTGAAGAACTGCCAAACTGTTTTTACAAAGTGGCTGCACCATTTTTTATTTTCACTAGCAATGTATAAGGGTTCCAATTTCCCCACATTACTGCCAGTACCATTTGTTATTGTCCACATTTTGATTAGAGCCATCCTAGTAAGAGTGAAGTGGTATCTCATTGTGGCTTTGATTGGCATTTCCCTAATAACCAATGATGTTGAGCAGCTTTCCCATGTGTTTATTGGTCATTTTTATATCTTCCCTGGAGAACTATCTATTCAATCCCCTGACAGTTTTTTAAACTGGGTTATTACAATTTTTCATTTAATTCAATGAATGATTACAAGCATGCTATAAAATATGACCAAGTGACTTCATTCAATCAAAGCATGTTATAAAATAGAACAAAATGACTGAAATTCCAACAGAAAAAAACAGGTGATTCAAATATTGGTATTAATACAAAGATGAAAATAACTATGACTAACATTCAAAAAAATGGGGGAAAAGATGGTGAAGTTGAAGAGAGAATAAAACTATTAAAAAGTCAAGTGAAAATTCTACACAACACAAAACCACAGAATAAATTAAAATTTAAAATTCATTACAATTACTAGCAGGTTAGACTCAGCCTAACAGAAGTAAACTTGAAGGTAGGTTGGGAGACAGTAATCAGACTGAAGCACAGGAAGGAAAACAGGTGGACAACACAGTAAACAAGTATAATCATGGATCTAAAGAAAAAAAGAATAGGACAGAAGCAATATTTTGAAGAAATACTGGTACAGAGCTTTCCAAAACTGATAAAAGACATTAACTCACAAGTTCAAGAAACTTAGCAAACCCTAAACAATATAAATCAAAAGAAACAAACAAAATACATCCAGGCACAAGGTGCCTGGGTGGCTCAGTCGTTAAGCGTCTGCCTTTGGCTCAGGTCATGATCCCAGGCTCCTGGGATCGAGCCCCGCATCAGGCCCCCTGCTCGGCCAGGAGTCTGCTTCTCCCTCTCCCACTCCCCCTGCTTGTGTTCCCTCTCTAGCTGTCTCTCTCTGTGTCAAATAAGTAAATAATCTTAAAAAAAAACAAAAAAAATACATCCAGGCACAGTACAGTAAAACTACTGAAATTAAGACAATGAGAAGACAAAACTGTGAAGACAATAAAAAGACTAATGGTTGCCGATTGGGAGGAGGGATGAATGGGCAAAGAACAGAGGATTTTTAGGGCTGTGAAAATTCTATGGTACTATAATGATGAATACATCATTATACATTTGACCAAGGCCAAAGAATATACAACACCAAGAATAAACTGTGAACTATGACCATTGGATGATTATGATGTGTCAATGTAGGTTCATCAATTATAACAAATGTACCACTCTGGAGGGGGATATCGATAATGGGCATTGTTATGCATGTGTTGGGACAGGGAGTACATGGGAAATCTCTGTACCTTCCCCTTGATTTTGCTGTAAATCTTAAACTGCTCTAAGAAAATAGTCTTTAAAAAAAGACAAAAAGGGCGCCTGGGTGGCTCAGTTGGTTAAGCGACTGCCTTCGGCTCAGGTCATGATCCTGGAGTCCCTGGATCGAGTCCCTCATTGGGCTCCCTGCTCGGCAGGGAGTCTGCTTCTCCCTCTGACCCTCCCCCCTCTCATGTGCTCTCTCTCATTCTCTCTCTCTCAAATAAATAAATAAAATCTTTAAAAAAAAAAAAAGACAAAAAAATTTAAAAGTGGTCAGAAATATAAACTACTTTTCAAATGAATAATTCTGTCTGTTCAACAGAATGGCTAACTTTTTATAAGAAAAATGGAAACCAGAAAAAAATGCAATGTCATCTTTAAAGTGCTGAAAAGTACCCATCTATAAGTCTATACTCAGTGAAAAATCCCTTAAAAGCTAAAGCAAAATGAAAAACATTTTCAGAAAACAAGTTTTGAGAAAATTTTTGCCAGTGCACCTGTATATATACTAAGGGAGTAATTCAGGCAAAAACAAAATGAAACAGGCAAATGCAAAACAGAACAAAGAAAACTCAGAGTACATATTTAGATAAAGATAATGAAACCATTTGAAACAATAACAAAAATGTTTTTAGGGCTATAAGACATGTTAAAGTATTATTTACATCAACAATAGCACAAAAGGTAGAAGGGAGTTAAATGAAGTTAAATTAGTAAGTTTTTGCACAGTTCTCAGTGTTAAAGTGGTATCTGAGTTAATCAATATAAAGCCAAAAATGCATGTTATAATATAAAAAATAAAAATTGAAAGATTATATAACATAAGTTAATAGAAGAAAAAAGATCTGAGAGAGGAAAAATACTATGATTACAAAAGAAGGCAAGGAGAAATAAAAGAAAAACATGACACAAACACAAAACTAATGGAAAGATGGTAGACTTAATTCAAAAATAGTGTCCATTAAATCTAAAAGAATATGCCAATTAAACGATGAAGATTGCCAGATTAGATTTAAAACAAAACCAGCCACATTTCCTAGTCACAAACATTAAATATTAGGTAACAGAAATAATGAAAATAAAAGAAATTCCACACATACTCACCATTTATTTATATCAATAAATGAACAAACAGGCTCTAAGGTAGTACTAAAGACAAAAATAAATATTTCATAAGAATAAAAGGATTTTAAAAATTCAAAGGACTGAAAAACCATTCTATATTCTCTGAAATATTTAACAGAAGAGTTAAACTAGAATTCAGTAACAAAAAGGTAATTAAACATTTGCAAATGCTTGGAAGTTAAAGAACATACATCTTTAAAAATTCCCATTTTTACTAAACAATAAGGAAAATATGACACAAAAGGATGAAAATTAATGACCTAAGCATTTATCTCAGAAAGATAGAAAAAGAGGCACAGATTAAAACCAGAAACTACAGAGAAGAAAATAGTAACACAATCAATGATATAAAAATATCATAACATAAAATATAAAATAAATATAAATAAGATACAAAAAAAGCAAACACACAATAGCAAAAGTCAATGAAACCAAAAGCTGGTTGTTTTCCAAAATTAGTAAAACTAATAAACCCTAGCAGGTCTTGATCTGATCAGAGAAAAAAACAATGTGAGAGAGAACCCAAATTATCAGTATAAGGATTAAAAAAAGGAGTCAACACTAGAGATCCGACAAACATTAAATATCTTAGAAGGATGTTACAAAAACTTTAGCTTAATAACTCTAACATTTTAAATTAAGTTAAATTTAACCGATACATCTTCCCAAGACTGACAGAAGAAATTAAAATTCTGGATAGTCCTATGAGGTATACAAGAAATTTGTGATTAAAAATATTCCCACAAAGAAAAATTCAGGCCCAGATTGCTTCACTGATAAATTCTTCCAAACATTTAAGGAAGAAATAACATCAATCATAAACTCTGTAAATGAACAGAAAATGAAGGAATACTTCCCATCTGGTTTTATGCAGTCAGTATAACCTTGATACCAAAACTTGAAAGCAAAATTACAAGACCAATTCTCTCATTGACATAAATACAAAAAATCCTAAACAAAAATCAACAAACTGAATACAATGGTATATTAAAAAGAGCATGAGCAAATGGAGTTTATTCCAAGGACAGAAAGTTGGCATAACTTTTTAAGGGGGGAAGGGGAGAGAAAGAGGGAGAGAGAGAATCCCAAGCAGGCTCCATGCCCAGTGTGAAGCCCAACGCTTAACTGACTTAGCCACCAAGGTACCCCAGCATAACATTTTAAAATCAATTATTTATTCATAGAAAAAAAGAAAAAAAGAAAGAAAATCATGTGAACACCTACATTCACGCAGTAAAAGTATCTGATAACATTCAACACTTCTTTTGATAAACCTAGGAATAGAAGGGGACTTCTTTGAAACTATAAGGATTATCTACAATAACAAATAAACAACAATAACAAAATCTTAGAGCCCACATCATATTAATGGTAAACTAATGACATGACAATTCACTAAAAAAGATACAAAACCTGGAAAGGAAAAGTTAAAGGTCATCACTAACAAAAGGGACTTCTCTACATAGACAAAGAATAAACATATGCATTAGCAGGGTCTCTTGATACAAGATCAGTATGCAAAAAATCACTGAATTTCTATGTACTAGCAAAAATCAACTAGAAAACAAAATTTTAAAATACTATATATGACTTACTTAAAAAACAATAAAATACCATATACAGCAATACTAAAAAGCATCAAATACTTAAGACAAAGTCAAAGGAAATGTGTAGGACCTTTACAATGCTGAGAGAAAATGAAGACGACCTAAACAAGAGAAAGATACACTATACTTAGGGATTCGAAGCATTTCCAGTGTTACCAATTCTCCCTCATTCAATATACATTCAGTATAATTCCAGGGGAGATTTTTTCCAGTAGAAAATGGCATACTCATTGTAAGATACATATATAGAAATGCAAAAGACCTAGAGTGGCCAAGGCAAACATTAAAAAGAATAAAACTGGAGAAGCTTACTTCAAATATCAAGATTCATGATAAGTTTACAGTAAGAGAATATTATATGTGGTAAATTTAGACAAACAGACCAATGGAATCAAGAAAACAGTGCTACACTTACATGGATTTCTGATTTATAACAAAGGTTTTAGTACAGTCCAGTAGGAAAAGGATGGTCTTTTCAATAATTGGTGCTAGGTCAATGATACACATATTGGGGGAAAAAAACAAACCCTAACCTGTAACCTCACCAAGTATAAATATTAATTTGAGAGAGATTACAGACAAACATATGAATGGTACAGTAATAATACTTCTAGCAGAAAATGGAGATTATCTTCAATACTTCTGTGTAAGGCTAAAACACTAATCCTAAAAGACTGATCAATCTGATTTTGCTAAAATTAAAAACTTCTATATATCAAAAACACCATTTTTAAAAACGCAAAAAAACAGGGAAAAATATCTGTATCTATAGAGAAAGATACAGTGATCTCTCGATATATGTCTGGAAAAGGAACATTCAGAATATACAGAAAATGCCAACAAATCCATTTAAAAAAAGACAAAACAACCTAACAAAAATTAAGCAACACGAAGATTTCACAAAAGAGGATACCCAACTAGCTGATATGAAAAGCTCATCATCATTATTTATCAGGGAACTGCAAATTATAAGAGATGTTACCATAAAACCATCACAGTGGCTAAAATTACAAAGACAATACGAAAAGCTGAAAAAGATATGGAGCAACTAGAACCATCAATCATTGATGGTGAAAGAATAAATTTATACAACTCATTTGGAAAACTGTTTGGCAGTCCTAATATATACCCACAGAAAGAGATGCTTATATTCACTAAATGTCATATATAAGAATTTTCATAGCAGCTTTATTCATAATATCCCAAAACTATAAACAACCCAAATACTAACCATTAGGAGAATGAATAAATTTTGGTATATTCCTACAACCAGACACTACACAGCAATGAAAAGGAATAAAATACCGCTACATGCAACAACATGAATAAATTTCACAGATATAAGGTTAGTGAAAAAGACAAACACAAAAGATGTATGATTCCATACATGTTACATGATTCCATTTATATTACTCACTTTTATGAAGGTCAAATATAAACAAAACTAATCAGTGAGGAGAAGTCAGAAAAGTCACTAAATTTGTGGGGCAGGTATTTGAGCCCAAGTAGTGGTTACACAAGTGTGTATGTGTGTGTGTGTGTGTGTGTATCAATCAATCAATCAGGGCCGGAGAGGGTGGGATCAAACAAAAATAGATTGGCTTTTTACAGAAGTTGGGATAGTTTTTCCAACATAATAAGAAGGTAAACAAGATGGGTTTAGAAACCAGTAGTTTTGTTAGTTTTACAGTAGAAAGATGAGGGAGCTATTGCTCCGGGTTTTTATTTTCTGTCTCAGGAGTTGATGTCATGCATGAGCAGAAATTGGGAACTCCCAGAATAAAGCAGGCTGATAAACTGAGAATTGGTTACAGACGTTATTAGTATCCTGTTGCTGCTGTAAAAAACCTACTGTAGGGGCGCCTGGGTGGCTCAGTCATTGGGCGTCTGCCTTGGGCTCAGGTCGTGGTCCCAGGGTCCTGGGATCGAGCCCCGCATCAGGCTCCCTGCTCCACGGGGGGCCTGCTTCTCCCTCTCCCACTGCCCCTGCTTGTGTTCCTCTCTCTCTGTCAAATAAATAAATAAAATCTTAAAAAACAAAAAAAACCTACTGTAAAGTTAGGGCTTGAAACAACACAAATCTATTATCTTATACTCCAAACTATACTACAAAGCTATAGTAATCAAAACTGTAGGGTACTGGCATAAAAACAGACACACAGATCAATGGAACAGAACAGAGAGGCCAGAAATAAATCCACACTTACGTGGTCAATTAATCTATGACAAAGGAAGCAAGAATATACAGTGGGGGAAAGACAGTCTCTTCAATAAATGGTGCTGGGAAAACTGGATAGGTACATGCAAGAGAACAAAACTGGGCCCCTTTCTTACACCATACACAAAAATAAACTCAAAAGGGATTAAAGGCCTAAATTTATGAAACCAAAACTCCTAAAGGAAAACATAGGCAGCAAATAATACATCATATGTTTAAAAAAAAAAAAAAAAAAGAAGATAGTAGGAAGGGAAAAATGAAGGGGGGGAAATCGGAGGGGGAGATGAACCATGAGACACTATGGACTCTGAGAAACCAACTGAGGTTTTAGAGGGTAGGGAGGTCAGGGGATGGGTTAGTCCAGTGTCAGTTATTAAGGACGGCACGTACTGAATGGAGCACTGGGTGTTATACACAAACAATGAATCATGGAACACTACATCAAAAACTAATGACGTAATGAATGGTGACTAACATAACATAATAAAATAGAATTTTAAAAAAAAGAAAACATAGGCAGCAATCCCCTGGATATCATCAGTCTTAACAATATTTTCTGGATCTGTCTCCTCAGGCAAGGGAAACACAGTTAAGTTAAACCATCAACAAAATGAAAAGGCAATATACTAAATGGGAGAAGATAATTTGCAAATGATATATCTGAAAAAGGATTAATATCCAAAATATATAAAGAACTCATATAACTCAATACCAAAAAATAAAAAAATCCCATAAATAATCCAATTAAAAAATAGGCAGAGGACCTGAGTAGACATTTTTCCAAAGACATACAGATAGTCAACAGACACATGACAAAATGCTCAATATTACTAATCATCAGGGAAATGCAAATCAAAACCATGAGATATCACCTGACACCAGTCAGAATGGCTATATCAAAAAGATAAGAACAAATGTTCACCAGGATGTGGAGAAAAGGAAGCCCTTATGCACTGTTGGTGGGAATGTAAACTGGCGCAGCAACTATGGAAAACAGTATGGAGGGTCCTCAAAAAATTAAAAATAGAAATACCATACAACCCAGTCATTCCACTTCTGGATATTTATGCAAAGTAAACAAAAACACTAATTCGAAAAGATATATGCATCTTTTCGGGGAAAAAAGTAAAGTATCAATGTTAATTGAGACTACCAATTTACAGAAATTCATTCATTTTAAAGTATAAGCAGCCAAAGAAGTGATTAAAATCATAATCAAACAGATTACAAAACAAAAACATTGTTCTGATAAGAACAGTTAGTGAACACATTAGCATTTAAAGAAATGTTCACATTAATAAAAGGGGAGGAGAGAGAAGTAGATGTGAAGAAGAAAAATCCTGACATTACAGTTTTACTATATTTACCCTCATTTGGATAAGAATGACATTCCTGAGACTTCCTGTGATTTCTCAAATTCAAGAATATCTACACAAGCTACTTTTTTCTTCCATATAATGATTATATATAAAATAACTGAAAGATATATGTCCATTTCAGAACCTGCATGGAAGTTATTGTGACAAGAAGAGAACAGACTTATTAAGACATGGATGCTGAGTGGTATACTCTGCTCAAGAGCTAAATAATTCACTCTCACACAGCAGCCTCTACATCCAAGTAATTCAAATTCCTGCCATTTCAAAATCACCTCAGGGCTGCTCATGAAGTGTTCAAATCTATAATGTTAAATCTACTGTAAGACTTGTGCAGAGGGTATTTTTCTAGAACTATAAATTAAGGAGTTCTGATCCCCATAATCTGTAAGATTTTATTTAAAACTATTTTTTTATGCACTTCCAGAGGAAATAATCGCCCTCACTTTAAGGTTTAAAGTATTCAATGCTTTAAATATGAGTGCAGCAACAAAAAACTGAGAACCTAATTCAAAATCCAAATTCCCAGGCTCCCATCATAGAGCTAATGAATGAGAATTTGTGGGAGCAAGGCTACAGAATCTATAGTTTTAATAAGCTCCCAGAAAGGACGCCCCATAAAGGACTTTGTGCTGTCATTTGGGACCACTGAGACATATTCGACATTTTCAGAAATTTGACAAAATTTAACCATTCATTATTTTTAAACTGAATGTTAACTTTGGGAGAACTCTCAATTTCATCATCAAACTTTATTATGCTAACACTTCAATGATTTTTAAAAATCCAGTGTTATGTTCTGAAGTTCACTTTTTATATATATCCAAATACCAAAACTCATTTTATACTTATAAATTATAAGCAGTTAACACTTTTCAGACAAATAACAGCTTCCAAAGAGTGAAATACCAAAAGCATCCCATTCATCCACCAATAATCCCCCAATGACTTTATAAAATCCATCCATTTCAGAATACACAAGTTGTATGTGCAATAGCTGAAGGGTATTCATTCAGATGGAAGAGTATCATTTAGCTTTATCATAGGCTAGCTGTCACTGTGCCAGTCTACAGTTCATGTATGGTCCTTTAGAGAGATACTAAGTCTCATAAATTGTCAAAAAAGAAAAAAAAAAGCTCAGAATCTCTTAAATAATCAAAATTCCTATGATTCCCATCCTGCTTTTGTTACACCTGACTTACTCCTTTTTAAAAATTTCTTATCATTTCTCTCAGTCTATCTCCCTTTCTCTTATCTCTAAAATCACCTCCCTTAACTTTTATGACATCATTAGTCACCTGTGCCAATAAATTTACTATTTGTAGCTTTCAAAGATGAGTCAAATTTCTCATAAGTTACCAAGAAGATATTAAATTCGGGTGATCTTGAATCCAACTGAAAATAATGTGTATCACTGAGAAGACCTTTTAATTAAGATGAGTTTATTTGGGGTTTTCCAAAGGAAATAACCATCTCTAATCAAATAAGAATGCCTAGGATGGAAAAGGAAAAAATACTAACTCTCAAGAGCCATTTAGTAAACAGCTGAGTAAAAAGCAGAAAAGTAAATATTGACTATGTTTAATAAAAGCTTTGAGAAAAATTTTGTTTTGAAAGGAAAGCTACTTTAAAAAATAATTATAAAATACTATTAACTACCATAAAGTTACCCTGAGAAAATACACTACCCGGCAAAATAATTTGAAATTACATATAAACCAAAAATTTTATATTTAAAATATAAGTGATTATACTATAAGGATATGAAAAAGAATTTAGTCTGCTCATTTCATGGATAGATCTTTTCACTGTGATAGTAGAATTTTAAATGAACACTTTTTCAACTAGTAAAAATACCAACAGAAGGCTAAAGAAGTCCTTTATAAACTAACATAATACAGTTCAGTAAAAATACTGTTAGGCTTTCCCACCCATTCCCTTAAAATATGACAACAATGAAGAAACACATTTTGGAATACAACAGCTTGGAACCAGTTAAAACAAAATCCACTAATAATGACAAGTTTGCCAGGTAGGTTTGACCAAAGATCTCTACATAAATTTCTTATATTTATTGATTTTTCTGATAAAGATCTCCTATGAAGAATAAAATGTACTATATGTAAACAGAGGCTACAAGTAAATCAATGCACTGTATATACTGGATGATTATATTTTAATAATTCTTATAATTGCAAAAATTATTTTATTTGCCTATATTTAAAATTTAAAGTATAAAAACATTAAGATTAAGGTTTTATAATCTATTTTTTAAATATAAAGCTACTAAATCAAAAACAACAACAAGATAAAAATCAAGTTCTATGAATAAATATTTTAAAAGTAAGTACTCTAGGATCATAACACTGACAACACTAATTATCTTTTCTACTCTTGGCAGTTATGTTGTATACTGTTTGGGTGACTGATGGGATAATTTCACTTCATTTTCTTTCAGTTTATTCTGGACCATGTAGGAGAAGAATATTAAAATAATTAACACCTCTAAACAAAGTACTTGATAAAGTTTTTAGTTTAAATAAAATGCTTAAAAAAACCTCAATTAGCTAATACATGATTCTAGAGCAAATAACAACTAACCCTCTACTTGCTAAAGGAAAACTTTCACTAAGAATTTGATTTTAAAAAATGTCATTCAGTATTAACTATTTTAAGGACTTTTATATATTAAGATCATACACTTTCACAAAAAGTTCATCAGTTTGAGCTAGCATTACCTGAATTATCCTGCTTAATTCCCATATAATAAATTCCCATTAAAAATATGTCTATTTTTATATCATTAAAGATTTTACTCACTAAAAACATTTAATCAGGAATCAAAGCAGTCAGAAACAGGTAAAATGTATGACAAAACAAGTTATTCCAATTCCTTACACCTACAAATATTTTGATTAATTTATTGATAATGGCCTTATAGCCAAAAGAAAACTAAAGTATTTAAATTAATATTTAATCTCAAATATAAATCTTTAATAATAGCAAATACATTGTCACTCAACTCGAAAAAGTATGACATTAATAATTAATTTTATTTGAACATTTTAATAGATTTTAAGTTATACATATAGTTTATGTATGTCTTACATAATTTATAAGTCATATAGCTTATAATAAGGCTACACATTAAAAATAATAAAAAGCATATTCTTTGCCTTGATCACCTGATTTTTTGTTGTTGTTGTTTATAAAATTAATCACAGTTAGCAGGGTAGAAATCGCTTTGAGCTTCATGAATGACATCCAAGAGATGGGAAAGGATTAGTTCTCAGTTGCTGCCAGTTATAGCGCCAGGTGGCTTTTTCTGCAGTGAAGGTGTTACCGATAATCCCATTACACTGGTACTAAATCTTGCAGACATCAAAATTATCACCAAGGTTCCTTTTCATCCCATCCTTTCCAAATGACTGGAAGTCGCTTCACCTGAAAGAAGTCAAATCCACATGCAGCTGCTGTTTTAGCAGGCAGCAAACTCCCTGAGAATGCCAGTCGTGATTCAATTTTGCTGTGCTGGTGGCCCCCTATTCCCTGTCCAATAATATATCTGTTAAAAAATCCTACAGCTACAAATCAAGTTTAATCCTACCAGGGACCTCATGTTGGTCTTGTCTTCCAAAAAGGCAGCAGGTTCTGCTGTCTATCTCTGCTAGCGTCTGGGGAATACCCTTTAAATCCCAGCTCTACTTAGAAGAATAAGCTAAGGATCACAAAACATGACCTCAAAAACCCTGATATGACTATATTCTGACCCAGAGGCATTCATTCTAGGTGAAGATTAGAACTTTGCATAATAAGATTACACAGCAAGTGAATGATATCAAGGGACTATCCATATGCAGCCGCCTGGTTTTCTATAGACAGCCTGTGCTCTGCAATATGCACTGCAGACGAAAAAGAGCTTGGTCTTTCTAGCTGAAATAAAATAGATTCACATAAATTAGCTGGCCATTTCCAGATTCCTAAATCCCCTATTACATCTTTTATTGACAGCTCCTGTGAGGATAGCACAAATGTTATTCCTTTTTATTCTGTGCTTCTATAACAATCATGCTCTGTAATTGAAATGTACATAGATTATGGCTCGAAATTAACATCTTGTTTGCTTTAATCTTGGATTACAATTGACTGTGTACATAATAAAATTAGGAAATCAATGGATGGATTTATCATCTCCAAGAAACTAGAGGTATTGTTTAAAGAATAGTTTAACATTTTGTGTCACCACTTTTAAATGCAGAAGTAACAGAGAAGTCAATAAAAATTTGAGTAAAAGAATACAACGGGCATCATGCAATATCTACAGAAGAGTTAGATTACATAAAAATTAGCTCATTTCCCTCAAAATTTTAAAGTGTTAAAATTTTCAAAATGTGAAAAATTCAGAGATCTCATGATTTTCTCTCAAAAGCATACTTGAGCAAGAAGGTCAATTACACATAAGGTCTCTACCTTTTTTAAGTGGGTGCAGTAGCAGTATTTTATACACATCACCTGATCATTTATACTTTAAAATATTTGAATCAATTCAAATCAATTGTAACTCAAGTTTTATAGTTTTTTTTTTTTTAAGATTTTATTTATTTATTTGAGAGAGAGAGAGAATGAGATAGAGAGAGCATGAGAGGGGGGAGGGTCAGAGGGAGAAGCAGACTCCCTGCCGAGCAGGGAGCCCAATGCGGGACTCGATCCCGGGACTCCAGGATCATGACCTGAGCCGAAGGCAGTCGCTCAACCAACTGAGCCACCCAGGCGCCCTCAAGTTTTATAGTTCTTAACTACATGTTTCTAAAGTATTTAATGAAGTTCCCTCTCCTTATATTTGAATATATACAGAGCATTTAAAACGTATAGAATCCTAGAGAACTTTATGTTCAGTTTTTTTCTTCCAACAAGTTTAAAGCTCTATGAGCTCTAAGCAAACTTATATGAAAAGAGGGATATACATTCAAAAATACCTATGCAGAAAATTCTAAGAATGAGGAGTTCTCTATTTTAAAAAAAAAGCATTAATATTTGCCATGGGATTCTTATAAAACTAAGCTTCTTGGTATACTTGAAATATGTTTGACAAGTTTGATTTGCTCACAACTGTTGAGGAGCATACTACATCCAATACATTAGCCATTATTTCCTTATCATCACAATATATTTAAGCATATCTATACAATATCTGATAAGTACTCAGGAGTCAGGTGACATAATTATGATTTTGTGTATTAATCAGGCAGATATATGCCAATAGAATCAGTCGTAGAGCTATAAAAAAACACCTTGTGTAATTTCAGTTACATAGCCCATGAATATTCTTTGGTCACTTGAGTAGGATATTACTAGAAAAGTAATGAGGAATGCAAAAAATACACATTTCTGTTATGATATTTATATGTAGTACTTTAGAGCTACCCTGTTCAATAAGGTAGCCATTAGCTACACATGGCTACTGAGCATGTGAAATGTGACTAGTCCAAATTGAGATGTGAGTATAAAATACACACTGGACTTTGAAGACATAGTACAAAAAATACTAAAATATTTTATACTGATTACATGTTGAAAGATAATATTTTGGATATAATGGATTAAATAAAATACATAAATGACTTGCATTATATTTCTATTGGACAGCACTGCATTAGCAAATCATACATTTTCAATAATAAATTCCTAAGCTAAATGAAATTGCACAACTAATAAAAAATACTAAAGCAGGCGGTTATTTTGGAAAAACAAACATTCCAATGTCAAGTCTGATAGATAAGCTAAGACAAGAACAAAATGCTGTCATTTCAGCCTGTATTTCATATTTCTAGCTTAAGGGTAACGGGGGAGAAGAAGGGACCAACCAAACTGCTGATCATCATATATCAAAAAAGAATGATGTTTTATAGTTACAAAAATGCTTTAGTCGAGTAAACATAGAATTGTACAAAAAATACATCTTGGGCAACTTCATAAAAGGACTAATTAGGTCTATATGTTACCACTAATTGAATCCAATAGACAGCAACTTCAGAAAATATGTCTGGATCTAGAAAGGGCCATGATTTTTTTCTAAGGTGCTATATATTATATTCAAAATTTAAAAATACACTAGAAGTAATAACTATAGAGATTTGAAGCATTTAATGTATTTCATTAGTTTAGCAAAATAAAAAAGATCAATTTCGTAAATTATTAGAAATCTGCTTTTCCATTAGTCTTTTCATTATATTCATCACTGTAGGTTAAAAAATCCATTAATAAAAAGGGTTTTACAGAAATAAGGAAGACTATAAAATAGTTAAAATATAAAACATATACCTAATTTAATTCAAGAAAGTTAAAGGCAGATTTAGTATGACCCAACAACTGATGTCCTACAATTAAAATACAAAGTCTATCTTTGTCACACACTGGAATATTATTTCAATATAAACAGTAATATGTGAGGTATTAACTCACTTAAAAGTTGCTTTTTCATAATTATTACTTTATAATATTTATCCAAAAATACTAAGACTAATGATGAAATATGAGTATCAATAAGATAGATAAAATCTAAATCAATTCTTTCTGATCTAGCCATTTCACTTTTTCCTAGCCTTTTAAAAATTATGTAAGTTCCTTCCTTTTCTGGTAGCAAGTATCACACAGACACACAGACACAGAGACACACATAAAAAAAAATAACAATAAAAAAACTTTCCAAGCATCAATATATGAGTGTAATGATATTCAGTCTAAGTTAATCCCCAGACATCCAAATTCATGAATAAAAATTCATCAGTTTTAAATACACTGAGCCTATTAAGCAAGAACAAAAGCATATGCACAAAAGAGCTTTTAATATATTTCAAAGCCCACAAGAGCCATGGTCTCATTAAAATTATAAATTACACAAACATGGAATGAAGATTCAAACTGCAGTGCAGCTAAGCAGATTACAGAAAACCCCGCGTTCCATATGATAACACACCATGGCCCTCCCAGATGGGGGCTTGGAACAAAAAGGCCATCACCACAGCTAGGGAAAACCTCCTTGTGATCTCTGGTTTCTGTTCAGCAGATGACAGCCAAATAATATGTTGATTATTCTGTTTGTGCTGCTAAGCTTGTAAGATGGAATAAAAGCGATATGATCTATTGTGAACCCAATGCTAATGTGTTGCTCCACTCATAAATAATATACTGAATTTATTTTGAAACTATCTTTTATCTGAATTTCAGTTTTTAAATGCATGAATTAAAATAAAAGCCAGGATAAAATAATATTTAATTTGATGCTTTAAACTAAAAAATGTAATGACAAGTGAAAAATATCTAAGTGCTTAGTTAAGAGTCAAGTACAATTGCCTTTCTTTAATTTCAGCACTGTGATCAGAGACAAAATACATCTTTAGATAGGCAATTACTCTCATCATGAAATATAAATGCAAAATTAAATAATACAATAATCCTGAAGTTTATAATATCCATTATTGACAAGATAATAACTAAAATACCAGAGCATATAAAAACATTTTTCTGCAATGTAATAGCACATAATCAGAACATATACCTAAAATATTTCTAAATAAAAATTATCACTGAAAGCCTTATGTTCATAACTTGTACACAAATGGATGCTAACAAAAAATCCTACTTAAAATCAAAATAATTAAAAAGATTCTAAAAATAATTTTCAAATATAACATATGTAGAGAACATCTTTTCTTTTTTATAGCTGTAGAGTATTTCATTGTATAGATATGCCATAGTTCATTTAACCACTACCCTCCTGATAGACATCCACGAAAGAAATATGCAAACATATTAATCAAAAAATATGTATTAGATGTGTATAGTAATGTTATATGGAAAACCACTCAAATGTCCACTAACAGAATTGATAAAAAAAATAGTTGTGATATGGTCAAGTGGAGCAATGAAAATGAACCAACCACAACTACGTGCAACAATGTAGATGAATCTCAAGACATAATGCTGAGTAAAGGAAACCAGACATAAAAAAATTCTATTGTATAAATCTATACAATACAAAAACCATACATAATGTTCTTTTCTTTAACTGGGGGCTGGTTACATGGGTGTATTTGGTTTCTAGAAAATTCACTGAGCCATCTATTTTTAGTATGTGCACTTCTCTGTATATATAGCTTTAAAAAGGCAGTTTTACACACAAATAAGTAGTATACAAAGGTAGTCAAAATCCTTGTCAAAGGAAATTTAGAAACTGACAAATATAAAATCTAAAGCTGAAAACTAAGCATTCTTACACTGCTTATTTGAATATTCAAATTTTCAACTCAATACTGAGACAAATTCCTGGACTCTTTTAAACAGAAGAGCAAAAGCCACTCACCCTATGATCTTCTCCCACCTCCCAACCTCTAATACCATATTTTCAGAGGTATCTGGCCTCTCTGTGAGGAGCTGCTGCTGCTACTGCTGCTATAATAATAGAGCTAAAATCATCTCAGGACTGAATATTTGCCCTTATGTGAGAAAATAAAGCAACACAGAGGACAAGGCAATATAAAGAATACATATGTTTGCTGTTTTCCCTCTTGCCTTCAAATTTCATAAACTTTTATTTGTTAATTATGAAAGCTCATTACCTAATTTATAGGAATCTCTTGAAAACTTCCATTTTACTTGTCAATTAAGTTAAAGAAAATATAATTCTTTAATAACAGTATCATACAAACAAAATGAAATTTCATGATAATATGATAATAAACTAAACAATGTATCTCATTACCTCCCACTTAAATATTTTCCTTTATTTCTATATTGGAATCAATACATGATCTACAATACTGTTTTTGTCATATGGAAAAAATACTTTAAGAAATAAGTTAAAAGAGATAATCTAAAGATTACAGGGTTCATTTTCAATTTGTGTAATAAATATTTATTCAGTGCTTAACTATCTACCAGGCTCTGGGGATAAAGGAGTAAAATTAGCTAATTTCGTGGTAAATATAGCAGACTTAGCCTTTTCTTTCCTTCTCATTTCATTTACAAATGAAACAAGACTACTTTTAATGAGTAACAATATTCAAATAATATTCAAAAATTAAAAACAATCTACATGATATACAGTTAAAGTCCCATCTACTCCTTTTTCCTCACCCATCCAAACACAGGATTTAAATTTTACATAACTTTCCAAATTTTATTTTTGCAAATATAAGCAAATATGAATATATATTTTTATTCCTTCCCCCTTTATGTAAAAAAGTTTATTAAACACTAAACTTTGCCCTTTTTATTTTATTTATTTGAGAGAGAGAGAGAGAAAGAGAGCATGAGTGGGTGAGGGAAAGAGGGAGAAGCAGGCTCCCCTTTGAGCAGGGAGCTCGATGCGGGGCTTGATCCCGGGACCCTGGGATTATGACCTGAGCTGAAGGCAGACGCTTAACGACTGAGCCACCCAGGCACCCCTGCCTTTTTATTTTTTTAAGATTTTATTTTTAAGTAATCTCTACACCCAACATGGGGCTTGAACTCACCACCCTGAGATCAGAAGTGGCACACTCTGACTGAGCCACCCAGGCACCCCGAACTTTGCTCTTTTAAAATAGCAATGTATGTTTCAAAACTTTCTAAATCTGCAAATAGAAAACATCCTTTTTTTTTTTCATAGCTGTAGAGTATTTTATTGTATAGATATGCTACAGTCCACTTAACCAGTACCCTACTGATAAACACTAGGGGTGTTTCCGATCTTTGGCTACCGCAAAAATGCTACAGCAAAAACTCCTATACATGCTATTACATGAGTACACAAGTACATCTGCAATAAATTTCTGGAATTGGTATGAAGACAAATGTGTAAATGCATTGGTCTTTTTCTACAAATTGCCAATTTGTTTTCTATGAGGGTTGTATCATTTTGCACTTTCACTACAGATACATCTCAAATGTATCCTAGGAAAAGCTATTCATACTTTCTTTGGGACTCTAAGATATTTTGTTCATAAGGCAATTCTCAAAGATGTTCTCATTGCAAAAAAACTACATAAAGCTCTTGTTTGTTTTACCCCCAATTGTACAGGTAAAATCTGTTCATGTAGTAAGTTTTAAAACAAAGGAATTTTCAAATTTTAACAAAAACCTCACTGACATAGGAAATCATCATATGCCTAATGTACTGCGATAGCAACTATTTATCTTTCCTCCCAATTATCTCCTGTGATCCAAAAACAAATATACTCTCCCACCCCAGGTTTTTTTTTTTTTTTTTAATTCACATTCAGTAGCTTATAATTGGGTAAGCAGTCAAATGCATTTCACTTTGAAATGAATGTTTTCCTGAACCAAATCTGTGTTACTTCTATATTGTCCTTGAAAAAGCTATCATTTCAAAGGTGGTTTAATTTTTATGACTACCATTTTCAAATGGCCATGTCATCTAATACACTGTTTTTATTTCAATGCCTATCCTATCAAATATTTTATAATTAGAAAATGCCCACTTAAGTCCATTGGACTTCCCATTTGAAGGAATCCTTAAGCAACTCCAGTTTCAGTATCACTGTTTTATAAGAAAATGTGTGCATAATAATTTTTATTCCCCAAATAAGTATTCTATTTCAGTATCACTGTTTTATAAGACAATTTGTGCATAATTTTTATTCCCCAAATAAGGACTGGTATATGCAATCTATGCTGCATCTCAATTGTTCAGAAATCAGCTGTCAGATAATCTCAGGCCTCTGAAACAAAGTGGCTAGCCTAGTTCATGAACACAAAGTAAATTTTAAAAAGCTGCCACACCTTCTGTGCCCTCAGTCAGTAGATGGAACAGATCCATACTTAAGCGCTCACCTAAACAATATGTTATGCAAATGTTGATTTTAATATTAGAGTCAATATAACACACTGACAGCAAAAGACAAGAATTACATAACAAAAGTAAAACAAGACAAAACACAACAAACGCCACACATTACAAGTAGCACCCGGACATAAAACTTATCAGTTTAGGACAATTTAGGAGAACAGTTCTACACAGCAAAAGCTTCTGAGGAAGTCACATAAATTCCATAAAGGAACTGATGTTCATAATGACAACTCTGGGCCATAAAAACAAACAAACAAGAAAAAAATGTTAAATTATACTCCCTTTGCTCTGTTTAAGAAAACAGAGGTTAAATTTTCTGTTTCAGAAACATTTTGAAAAAATGTTCATACCAAACAAGTTTTGGCACTAAAAGGTTAAGATTCAATTATCCACAAAATTAACAGATTAGAAATATACCATTTGTTAACAAGGCCTAATGAATGAGGAATCACTCAAAGTAAAATTCTCAAGGTTAGACTATACTATGGCTGTCTTTTAGAAGGTGAACTATGATAAGGTGCGGTAACATTTTGGGGGCTTCAAACAGGGAATTCCCTGTCCTAAGCCAATTCTTGGTTGAGAGTCAAAAGAATATCTGATAATTTTTGAAAGCTAGTCAGGCAAATTTTCCACTTAAATGGCTGGACACACTCAAGAAAATATCCTGATTTCACTTTTCCCTTTGTTTTCTTTAAATTGTGACTGCCAAGTAGACAGGTTGATCTAGTTTCTAGCTCTGACTTGATAAGTGACCTTGTCCAAGTGTCTCAGTCTCTCTAGCCCTCCTTAGTTTCTTCATCAGTAAAGCGAAGGAGTTATACAGAGTATGACATGATAGTTAACAGAATGAATGTAGTGATAAAGTAAACCACAGAGGTACTACCTTAAGTCTTATAATCTATTTCTTCACTTTATCTATACATCTAACTATACATGTACTATTTTGAAACTATCACAAACTATATGCCACTTTACGTTTAAGGCCTAGAGTAAAAGAAATTATAAAAATTTCAGAATCTTTTCCAATATTTAATAGGTGTTACTCTCAAGATATAACAAACTTCTCATGTACTCATTTAAATTAATTTAAAATACCATATAATCATGCACAAACAATGAATCATGGAACACTACATCTAAAACTAATGATGTAATGTATGGGGATTAACATAACAATAAAAACATTAAAAATAATAATAATAAATAAAAAAGGAAAAATAAAAAATAAAAAAATAAAAATAAAATACCATATAATCAATTATCTTTAACCCAAAAATATATGACTTTTTCTACCTTACACAGATAAAAAAACATACGATATGTAAAAGAACATTCATGGCAATGTCATTTATAATAGCCAAACACTAGAAACAACCCAAATATCCACCAACAAGAGCATGAATGAATTCTGTCATAGTCATTCCCAAGGAATAATATATAATGATGAAAAGGAAAGAATATTACTTGCAACTACATAGATGATCTTCAAAACATAATGCTGAGTAAAGGAAGAAAGAATACATATGATTCCAGACAATGGCACTTACCGGCTGACCCATCCATGTCCCATGCTGCCTGATACCCCAGTGGGCACCCCACAGCCATGTCAGGATCATGGTGTAGCAGGCAAGCACCACTCTGAAGGAAAGCACGAAGGCAGGCACAGGCGCCAGTCCTCGGTCAGTATCCAGTATGAGCTCTGAGCTTAGCCATACGGTCTGGACCTCAGCTCCACCACCCCCAGCCACCTTTCTGTCTCTGTGATCAAAGCTGCCACCTGCTAAGAACTGCTAGACAAGGCAATGGAGACCCTTCAGCTGACTGGAGTGCTAACTGGTGCTAGAGAGGAAGGGACCTCTATGGAGAGCAAGGACTTCCTCTAGCTGTTGGAAGATGACACATGCCTGATGGTGCTGGATTTGGGGAAAAGCTGGACCCCAGCAGGAATGCGTGCTGTCATATGGCCCAGGCCGGGAGAACACCAAGCACAGAAAGGACATCACCCTCATCACCTTCCACATAGAAGCAAAACCCCTGGAACTTCTTTGGCAGCCTCAAATGTGGCAACATCAAAGCCACATTCTATAAGCTCTACTCCATGAACAGTGAGGTTCTCAAGGACCTGGTCCAAAGAAAGTACCAGGGGGCTGTTCCAGTTGGATCTCCTTGTTGCTGCAAGACCTGGGCCATATGTTGCTGGGAATTTCCTCCACCCTTCACCATGCAGTAGAAGGGGCTAAGCAGTGGCAGCAGCAGCAGCAACATGGTGGCCTCCATCCCTACTGAGAAGGGGTTCTGAGCTTCTGCCCCTAGACTTGTTCTAAGAAACACAATGTGAGCACTGTGACAATATCAGGTTTGGGGTCCTGTAAGCAGTACACACTAGATAACCCACCTGTTTCCCCCCAGTGTTCTCTAACTGCATTTTGATAGGACCCATCCACCCCTAGTCTATACCCTTTCCTGAAGAATGCTGTCCCTTTGTAGCCATCTTTCCAGCCTCCCACTTACTGTGAAAGGCCACAAGCCTCTCCCCAGGCATCTTAATTCCACCCTAACTGCTGCTACATCTAAATGCCTTAGAACTCCTCCTCTCCCTCAGCTCCCCAGTACACTGAAGAGTCCTCTCTGATTTTACATTGAGATCTCTAATTCTTTATACCCTTCTCTTACAAAATAACAAAAACATTTCCAATAAAATATTAAATTGTTTACAAAAAATTCGTGATTCCATAAAGATTAAAGAGACAAAAAGTGAAAATATTGCTGAGAAATACACATAAAAATGATAAAAATTATATAGAGTTTATATAAATAATTACCATAAAAATCAAGACATTCGTTACTTTTAAAGAAAAGGAAGATTATATCAAGGGTTTCTGGGATGCCAGTAAAGATCTATGGTTACATGGATGCTTGTTTTATATTTATTCCTTTTATTATACATTTTTTTTTTTTTTTAAGATTTTATTTATTTTTTGAGAGAGAGCACAAGCAGGGGGGAGGGCGAGAGGGAGAAACAGACTCCACACTGAGTGGAGAGCACAATGCAGGGCTCCATCCTTGGGACTCTGGGATCATGACCTAGGCTGAAGGCACACACTTAACTGACTGAGCCACCCAGGCGCCCCTACATTTATGTTTCTATATGATGTTATGTTTTATAATAAGTTTAAAATGGTATGTTTTCTGAAATAATATATTTTTATAGAGAAGGAAAAGAGGGTTCCTCTTTTTTGCTAACAATTTATTTTCTTGTCTACGTTTCTAATTTTTATTGTAATATTTAATAATAAAGAAATAATTTACTATGCCTAATTCTCCACAATCTTAATTAAGAGTCAATTTCACAGGCTTTCCCATGGCTACAAAAAAATATAAGAATAGCTACCCTATTAAATCTTTGCTTAGCTCAATGTTGTTTCTGTTACTTTTTCTTCTTTTCAACGAAATGTATGCTTACTTTCAAAAAAAATCCACATTATATCTAGGTAATAATTTTATACAGGCTGCACTCCAAAAAATACATTTTAGCTCATGAGAAAGAAGAAAAACACTCTTCTTAACTGTCACACATTTTCTAACAATTTTGGGAGCACCTGTGTATGCACACAATGTGAGGTTTCATAATAAGATGGACATAGACATGACACTTGAGGTCCAACCCAATGTCACTCTGTAAATATTTTCACTGTGTGTACTAGAAAACATGATAGTTGGATTATATGATGAATATACAAAGCAAGTTACACTTAAAGTCCACTGTATAAAGTGTAGCATAGGGTGATCCATTAAAAATAGATCCAATAATGCCTAATTTAAATTATACTGGAGCTGTTTTAAATATTTTCTTTGGAAAAACAGAAGTACAGGAAATTAAATTACAAAAAAACAAAAAATAAAAATAATAAACTGACTTCAGTTATAAACATTATATACATACAGTTTAGGAAATCCCATCATCTACAAGCATCTTTCAATGTATGTTTGTTGTAACTTGTAGATACCACTACACAAGCAGACAATGAAATGTAGAAGCAAGAGCATCAGCACCTTCATCATACTCCAGATATCACACAATCACAATGGCATCACCCATTACAATAATAAAGTTGTTTTTTTGTGTACTGTTGCTTTTCTATGAATGCACCCTCTTTAGTGGATTCCGCTAACCAGTTATTTGCCCATCTATTAAGTGCCAACTTTAAAAAATTGCACTGTGTCCAGCAGGGAGCAGCATTACAACATTCATAAGACTTAACATGAACATGAAACTGACAGAAGAAAAAGGAGAAAAAAAAAACACCACTTACCATAGATCTGTTCTACAATACATTCAATTTTTAGGGCAGATGCAAGGCTTCCAGAAAAAAACATCTAAAGCATGTCTCAAAGTATATATGGATAATCCACAAATTCAGGATTCCTAAAGCAGGAAATCAAAATTACATGAGGTAAAGAATTCCCTCAGCCATGTTGGTTGAATTAGCATATAATATGACTAAATGTCTCTTAGTTGTTAAGGTATATATTCCTCTTAGTGGGTCAATGGGATTTTGAATTCAGATATATGATAATACTTTGGATAAAACAATTAAAAATACCCCAGAATAGTAAAGTCCTTTATCCACCAGAAAATCTAAGCAGAAGTTGGGGTGCCTGGGTGGCTCAGATGGTTAAGTGTCTGCCTTTGGCTCGGGTCATGATCCCAGGGTCCTGGAATCGAGTCCCGCATTGGGCTCCCTGCTCCTTGGGAGCCTGTTTCTCCCTCTGCTTCTCTCTCTCTCTGTCTCTCATGAATAGATAAATAAAAAATCTTAAGAAAAAAAAAAAAAAATCTAACCAGAAGAAAGTAAGTGCGTGACGTTATCAATCAAACTAGAGAGAACAGTGGTCAAGGACTTAAAGGAGTTGATCAGCCAAATATATGCAGTTCTAATATATTAAAGTCTAAACAATTTGCAAGTAACAGGATATAACGTCATTTCTACATGTCAATATGAATATCTGAAGTTAATTTTAACACTGAAAAGGCAGCAGAGAAGTAGTGTATAATGCAGGTATGTTAAGACTGACTAGTCAAATACTTACTGAATACAAGTAATGCACATGATAATGCAGAAAAACTCTGTGATGAGTTAAAATGTGACAAATGAAAAACATACTACGTTTGATACTGTCTTGGATGTCAAAACCTGCCACCTACTCAACTAAAATAGCTCCATGTCTGGTCTTATGACTGAAAAAAAAATTTTTTTTCCAATTGTAAAATGAACTTTCAGTTATAGAATAAGTAAGTCATGGGATATAATATACAGCATAGGGAACATAGTTAAATAACTTTGGTGACAGATAACTAGACTTATCATTTCATAATGTATAAAAATAACAAATTACTACGATGTATACCTGAAACTAATAGGATACTGTATGTCAATTTTACTTCAAAATAAAGATTTATTTCCACTTTTATTTGAGATGTTAAACAGTTTGCTTTTATGTGTTTACATGCAACATTTCAGTGTCTACACTGAAAAATAAAATTTTGCCATTAAAAGATAACATGAATAGGGGCGCCCGGGTGGCTCAGTCGGTGAAGCGACTGCCTTCGGCTCAGGTCATGATCCCAGAGTCCTGGGATCAAGTCCCGTATCGGGCTCCCTGCTCTGCGGGGAGCCTGCTTCTCCCTCTCCCACTCCCCCTGCTTGTGTTCCCTCTCTCGCTGTGTCTCTCTCTGTCAAATAAATAAATAAAATCTTAAAAAAAAAAAAAAGATAACATGAATATTCATCTTTAAATATTCATGATTATATATAATTTACATAATATACATCATCACAAATCAATATATTATTAATATATGAATAATATATTTATTTAAAATTTAATGAATAATATGTAAAATGGTTCCTACTATTTTCTTCCAGCAAAGTAATATGAAAAGCTTGACTTAAGTATATGATAGCAAGACTACAGTGATTCTCTAACAATTATCATTAATTTTAATGAAGTCAAAAGAAACTGATTTATTAATCTTCTACCCTTTAAGTTATTCATGGCATTATTTCTTATATTTTGCCCTGCTTAAAGTCTTTCTCTTATCCTATTTCTTGCTTTTGCTTTTGTACATTTCACTTTTTGTGATACTTATTTCTACCAGTCTATCTTCCCTCTCTTTTCTAACACATTTGTTTCAATCTCAATTTTTGTTTTATTCAAACTCCTCCCTTTATGACCCTACCATCTTTTTGTCTTTGTTAGGACCCTCAAAAGTGAGTTTTTTCTCCAACAGTCTGCTTAAATATACTCTTTACCCATTTACAGGCACTGTCCTTGCTCTTAACAATCTAACTGATTGGAAACTCAATAAACTTATATTGTTGTTACTTGTAAAAATATTTTTTCCACTGAGTTATTTAAATATTTGAAGAACTCACTAAGCATTTTGGAGTCAATCTTGAAACTCAAAAATTTCAAGAAAATTTAACCTCGCACACTCAGTCCAATCAATTTGAGACCACCACTATTCTAATAAAGAGGTGATTTAGGATCTCACCACGTCAGTGTGAATAAATACTGAGTAACAAACTTTTTAAAGTCAACAGAACTTTAGTGCTTTTTATTCATGTGTGTCCATGCGCATATGCACACTATCCTCACTGAAAAGCAAAGATACATGAAATAAACCCTTCTAATAATATATTGTCAAGTCTGAAAAGAAGAGTGATTTCCCTATTCAGGATTCTCTAATATGAATATTAACATTAATGGTATTAGTATATTAAAAATAATCTCAAAATATCACATACAAGTAATTTAAAAATTATGAATAGATTATAATGCATTTATAATATAATTATCTAAAAAGAGACTGTAGTGAGTTGGGTAATGTTCCTCCCTCCCCTTTAAATTCATGTCCACCAAGAATTTCAGAATGTGACTTTATTGGGATGTAGGGTTTCTGTGGATATAATTAAGGTAAAGATCAATATAAGATCATACTAGATTAGGGTAGGCCCTAAATCCAAAGAGAATGTCCTTATAGGAGACAGAAAAGGACACAGAGAGACACAGAGAAAAAGACAATGTGAAAATGGAGGCAGAGGTTGGAGTTATGCTGCCACAAGCCCAGGCACAACAGGAGCCACAAGAATCTAGAAGAAGCAAGGAAGGATTCTCCCCTTAAGCCTTTGGAACAAACATGGCTCTACTGACACCTTGATTTTGAACTTCTGGTTTCCCAAACTGACCAAGTCAAAATTTCTGTTTGTTTGTTTTTTTTAAAGATTTTATTTATTTATTTGACAGAGAAAGACACAGCGAGAGAGGGAACACAAACAGGGAGTGAGAGAGGGAGAAGCAGACTCCCTGCCGAGCAGGGAGCCCGATGCGGGACTCAATCCAGGGACTCCAGGATCATGACCTGAGCCGAAGGCAGTCGCTTAACCAACTGAGCCACCCAGGCGCCCAAAATTTCTGTTGTTTTAAGCCACCAAGTTTGTAGTAATTTGTTATGGAAATCCTAGGAAATCAATACAGATTTTGGTATTGGGAAGTGGAATGTTGCTCTGACACCTAAACATAAAAGAAAACTGAAGAGAGTGTTGGTAGATTGCCTTGAAGAGGCTGCTGGTAGAAACAGACATATTAAGGAGATTCTGGTAAAGGTTCAGAAGGTAGTGGACAGGATGGCAGAGAAAACTATCATCTTAGAGAATACATATATTGTCAGGAGCAGAATGTTGTAGAAATATGAGTGTTAAAGGGGCTTCTGGTAAAGTCTCAAGAAGGAAATGAGGGACAGGTTATTGGACGCCAGAGGCAAGGCAATCCTCATTATAAAGTAGCAGAAAACCTGGGCTGAAATGTGCTCTACCATTGAGTGAGAAGCAGTACTCGTAGGCAATGAATTTGTTTATTTAGCTGAAGAGATTTCCAAGCAAAGTGTTAAAGGTGTGTACTGGTTTCTCCTTGCTGATTATAGTTAAATGCAAGAGAAAGAGATAAATTGAGAAAGGAACTGTTAAGCAAAAAATCAGCTTTTTGGACAATTCTCAGCCTTGGACAATTCTCAGCCTCTCTAGACTGCGAAAGATGCTAACATCACAAATCACTAGGAAAATACAAATCAAAACCATAATATCACTTCAAACTCAATAGGATGACTATTATCCAAAAAAACAGAAAACAAAAGTTTCCAAGCACAGAGAGAAACTGGAACCCCTGTGCATTGTTAATGAGAATGCAAAATGGATCAGCCACTGTGGAAAACACTTTGGCAGCTCCTCACAAAGTTAAACATAGATTTATCATATGATCCAGCAATTCCACTCCTGGATCCCAAATCCACTACTTCTACCTTTAGATAGGTATATATCTAAAGGAACTGATAGCACAGACTCTAACAGATATTTGTGCACCAATGTTCATTGCAGCATTACTCAACTAGTGTCTTATCAAAAAATGTATGGATCAGGGTTCCTGAATGGCTCAGTCGGTCGACAGTCCGACTCTTGGTTTCAGCTCAGGTCACGATCTCATGGGTGGTGAGACTGAGCTCCGTGGCAGACTCTGCTCAGTGTGGAGTATGCCTGGGATTCCTTCCCTCTTCCTCTCCCTTGCCCTCCGCCCCTCCCCTTGTTCTCTCCAAAATAAATAAATAAATCTTTAAGGAAGAAAATGTATGGATAAACAAAATGTGCTATATATGTACAATGAAATATTAATCAACCATAAAAATAAATGAAGTTTTGGTGCATGATATAAGATGGATGAACTCTGTTAGCTATCATATGTGATGATCATTTTCCGTCACTGAGCACTGGAATATATTCACTTCAGAGCTTATCAGTAGTTCAGTCATGATTCCCTAATTGAAGTAGTTATGTCAACCCTCTTAGGTGGCTCAAGGTCTTGAGCCCTTTCTTTTTTTTTTAAGGAAAATTTTTTTGTGATAAAATTTACTGTTTTAATTATTACTAAGTGTACAATTCAGTGCCATTAGGTATATTTTGTTAGCATTAGGCAAACGCTAACAAAGAACAAATATATGATTCCACTTATATGAGGTATCTAGACAGGCAAACTCATAGAGACAGGAAGTAGAATAAAAGTTACTAGAGGTCAGGCAATGGAGGAATGGGGAGCTATCGCTCAATGGGGAAACTGGGATGATGAAAAAGTTCTGAAAACAGAGTGGCAACGTTTATAAAACACTGCAAATATACCCAATGGCACTGAATCATACACTTAGTAATAATTAAAACAGTAAATATTATCACAAAAAAATTTGCCTTAAAAAAAAAAAAAGGGCTCAAGACCTTGAGCCACCTAAGAGGGTTGATATAACTACTTCAATTAGGGAATCATGACTGAACTACTGATAAGCTCTAAAATGAATATATTCCAATGCTCGGTGACGGAAAATGATCATCACATATGATAGTAATTCATTAATTCCATGTGAATTCATTTAGGAAATGTTAATAGAAAAAGGAAACATGATTTGCTTTATTTTTAAAACAGATTTAACCTCAGAATACCAGACTATAAATTTATTTTCAAATCTTTCATTATGAAGAATGATAAAATTATACAGGTATACCTCAGAGATATAGCACCACAATAAAGCATGTATCACAATAAGGTGACTCAAATTAATTTTTTGATTTTCTAGGGCATATAAAAGTTACATTTACGCTATACTGTAGTCTATTCAGTGTGCTTATGTTTCAAAAATGTACATACCTTAACTTAAAAATAGTTTATTGCTAAAAAATGCTAACCATCATCTGAGCTTTTGGTGAGCTGCAATCTCTTTGCTGATGGAGGGTGCTGTCTCAGTGTTGACCGAGGTGCTGTTTGCTGAAGGCTGAGTGGCTATGGCAATTTCTTTAAGTAACACAATGAAGTCTGCCACATGGCTTGATTATTCCTTTCATGAATGATTTCTCTGTAGCATGCAATATCATTTGATGGCACTTTACCCAGAGTAGAACTTCCAAAATTAGAGTCAATCCTTTCAAACTCTGCCACTGCTTTATCAGCTAAGTTTATGCAACTTTCTAAATCCTATTGTCACTTCAACAGTCTTCACAGCATCTTTACCAAGAGTAGATTCTGTCTCAAGAAACCACTTTCTTTGCTCATTCATAAGAAGGAACTCCTCATCCATTCATGTTTTATCATGACATTGCAGCAATTTGGTCATGTCTTCAGGCTCCACTTCTAATTCTAGTTCTCTTGCTATTTCCACATCTGTAGTTACTTCCTCTGCTGAAGGTTTGAAACCCTCGAAGTCAACCATGAGGGTTGGAATCAACTTCCTCCAAACTCTTGTTAATGTGGACATTTTGACCTCTTCCCATGAATCAGGAATGTTCTTAATGGCATCTAGAATGGTGAATCCTTTCCAGAGGCTTTCAATTTACTTTGCCCAGATCCATCAGAACAATCACTATCGCAGTTATACAGCCTTATGAAATGTATTTCTTAAATAATAAGACTTGAAAGTTGAAATTACTCCTTGATCCATGGGCTGCAGAATGGATGCTGTGTTAGCAGGCATGAAAACATTAATCTCATTGCACATCTCCATAAGAGCTCTTGGGTGACCAGATATGTTGTCAATGAGCAGTAACACTTTGAAAGCAATCTTTTTTTTGTGGCAGTCTCAACTGTGAACCTAAAATATTCAATAAACTATGTTGTAAATAGATGTGCCATCATCCAGGGTTTGTTGTTCCCTTTATAGAGCACAGTAAAATAGATTTAACATAATTCTTAAGGGCCCGGGATTTTCAGAATGATAAATAAGCATTGGCTTCAAGTGACCAGCTGCATTAGCCCCTAAAAGCTTAGAAGCTTTGAAGCCAGACACTGACTTCTTCTACCTATGAAAGTCCTAGATGGTATTTTCTTTCAATAGAAGGCTCTTTTGTCTATGTCTACATTGAAAATCTGTATTTTATCATAGCCACCATTGTTAATGATCTTAGTTAGATCTTCTGTAATACTTGCTGCTTCACCATGTACTTTATGTTATAAAAACAGCTTCATTCTTCAAACCTCATGAACCAACCTCTGCTAGCTTCAAACTTTTCTTCTGACACTTCCTCATCTCCCTCAGCCTTCAGAGAACTGAAGAGAATTAGGGCCTTGCTCTGGAATAAACTTTGGCTTAAAAAATGTTGAGGTTATTTTAATCTTCTATCCAAACCACTAAGACCTTCTCCATGTCAGCAACGAGGCTGTTTCACTTTTTTGTCATTCATGTGTTCACTGGAGTAGCCTTTTTAATTTCCAAGAATTTTCCTTTGCATTCACAACTTGGCTAACTGTTTTGGCACAAGAGGCCTTTCAGCGTATCTCGGCTTTCAACATGCCTTCCTCACTAAGCTTAATCATATCTGGCTTTTGATTTAAAGTGAGAGATGTGGAACTCTTCCTTTCACTTGAACACTTACAGGCTACTGTCAGGTTATTAATTGGCCTAATTTCATGTCTCAGAGAATAGGGAGGCCCAAGGAGATGCAGAGAGATAGAAAATGACTGGGAGCAGTCAAAACACACATCACCTTTATTGGTTAAATTCACTGTCCTATATGGGCACAGTTTGTGGTGTCCCAAAACAATTACAATAGTAACATCAAAGATCACTGATTACAGATCACCGTAACAATAATAATGAAAAAGGTTAAAATACTGTGAGAACTACCAAAATGTGACACAGAAACATGAAGTGAGCAAATGCTGTTGGGACTTTCTCAATGCTGGGCTGCCACAAACCTTCAATTTATAATAAATGCATTATCTGTGAAGTACAATAAAGCAAGGTAAAATAAAACAAGGTATGACTATAATACAAAATGACATTTAGCTTTTTTTTTAAACTTTCCATTTGGGGAATGAAAAAATATAAAAAGTAAAACTGTGACATTAAAATTCTAAAGATTTTTTTTTTTTTTTTTTGAGAGAGAGTGTGCAAGCGGGGTTGGGGGGGCAGAGGGGGGGAGAGAGAAAATCTTAAGCAGGCTCCATGCCCAGCTTGGAGCACAATGCAGGCCTCAATCCCACAACCCCAGGATTATGATCTGAGCCAAAATCAAGAGTCAGACACTTAAGTGACTGAGCCACCCAGGTGCCCCAAGATTTTTTTTTCTTTAATCAATATCCATGTATTATCTTATAGTTGTGTAGATTACCAGCATAGACAGTCTTGATTGGGTTCTCTGCTCAGGTTATCACAAAAAAACAAAAATCAGGATATCAGGCTGAGATCTTTTCTGGAGTCACTAGGGAGGAATCCACTACCAACCTTTTCTAGGCTGGTGGCAGAATCCTGTTCTTTGCAGCTGAGAAATGGTCTAAAGTTGTATTTGCTGTCAATTGAGAGCATCTCTCATCTCCTTAAGGTGTTCTGCATTCCTTTTCCCATGGTCCCTCTACCTTCAGACCCAGCATGTCACATTCTTCAAGTGTTTTGATTTTAATGTCCTCTTCTTTACCAGCTAGAGAATATTCTCTTTTTCTTTTTTTTTTCTTTTTTGTGAAAGGTATCATGATTAGCTCAGGCTCACATGGTCAGTCTCCCAATCTTTAGGTCAACTGTGCCATATGACAACATAATTGGGGAAGTGATATCTAATAATGTTCACATGTTCCAGGGCTTAGGGTGGGTCATCGTTGGGAAGCCATATTCAATAAAATTCTAAAGATTTTTAAAAGCAAATAGTTTTAAATTATTCAAGATCTTGTTTCAGTGCTAGACAATCCTAAAAAAGTTCTTTAACCTTAACTGAAATTAAAATTTCCATGCTCTGGAGAAACAAAGGGTCTAATTTCCCTTTCACCAGATTAACATAGGTCTTAGGAAACTCGGAATCATTCATCTCTGGGTTAAATATTTGAACTCACTATCCCAGTTGTTTCATATCACATTTTCTCACCATCCTGGTCACTCTGAATAGCAAGGGAAACAGGCTTCATTTCTTATGCTAATATCCATAAATTGAATAAATAAAGGGCTATCTTTAGGAAGATACTGAGTTTGTATCCAGGTGCAACTAGTATATAAGGGCATGGATTTTTATCATCAAACAGCTTAGCTCTGCTGTGAATCCTTGTTCTACCACTTATTAGCTATGTGACTATGATGACTAATTTTATGTGCCAACTTAACTAGGCCATGGGATACCAAGAAATTTGGTCAAACATTATTCTGGGTGTTCCTGTGAGGCTATTTATGGAATAGATTAACAGATCATTAGACCCAGTGCAGCAAATCGCCCTCCCTAATGTGAGTGTGCATCATCCAATCCATTGAAGGTCCGAATAGAAGAATAGGCTGATCCTCAGGCCAGTACAAGGGAGTGAAAAGCATCAACATACTAGACACTTTGAAGTATTTTTATAAGATAGGACATATGAAATCATAATGATAGGTTAGGGTGGAAATGGCAGAGTTGAGTAGTTGTGAAAGAGGTGGTAAGGCCTACAAAATGTAAAATATTTACTATCTGGTCTCTGAAAAAGTATGCTGACCTCTGGCCAACCACACACACAGGAGAATGTTTCAGGGAAGATAGAGCACTTTAATTCTTGTGACTCCAAAGGGGTTGTGGGCTGAATCAACAGTTACGGAGGATAACCTACTAAAAAAAGGTAAAAACTGCCTGAGAGGAACTTGGGCTCCAAGTATGGTGGGTGGAAACATAGGATAGGATCCTCCTTAACTGGCTAATAGAGAAGGGCCTGGCCTATCTGCTTATCCACTCTAAGCAAAGCACACCAATAAGTAAATCATATCCACCTACAAAAAACTCTCTATCAATGTCCTTTTCATTTAGGGTAAAGATTTGCTAGAGAAACAAAAAAGAAAAGCTACTCCAGTAATCTATATTATTTAACTGGTCATATATCAACATGAATGGACAACCAAGGATCACCAACATTTAAGGAAACCATAGGAATGAAAAAGGCCCATGATGAAAAATAATATAAGCAACTCTAGAGAAAACAGAGGTAATTCGAAGAGGTTAGAAAAAAGAAAAAGAATTCTATTTAACATCTTCGGAGAAACTGTGTAAAATATCGCAGCTATAAAACAAGATGTATATGAAAGAGTAGGATTAAAAGGAGAAGAGTTTAAATAAATTTAAAATGGAAAGCTTGTCCACCACCACCACCTCCCCCCAAATACAGAAAAACTTGAAAAGCTGGAAAAGGTTGAAGAAATACAGAGTAATAACCCAGTGTGGGTAATGATCTCTCTAAAATAGTGCAGGAAAAGAGACTCCTCTCTCCCCTCCAAAACACACACACACACACACACACACACGGAAAAATAATGGAAAGGACCAGACAATACAGAGTTGGAGAAAGAAAATATATATATTCCAAGACACATCTTTGATCTAGAGTAGAGACTGTCAAACTAGGGCCCATGAGCCAAATCCTGCCAGCACCATTTTAACAAATAAGGTTTTACTGTAACACAGAATGCTTATTTGTTTACATGCTGTCTGAGGCTGCTTTTGTACTAACTACAACAGTGAAGTTAAATAGTTGCAACAGGGACCATATGTTCTGCAAAGCCTAAAATATTTACCATTTGGTCTTTTACAGAAAAAAATGTCAAATCTTGATCTAGAGCTACGCTGTCCAATAGAGTAGCAGCTGGCCAAATGTAGTGTTGAAATTTAAATAATAAAATTAAAAATTCAGTTCCTCAGTCATATCAGCCACACTGTAAGCATGCAATAGCTATATGTGTATAATGGTTATTGTGCTGGACGATGTAGATATACGACTTTTCCATCAATACAGGACATTCTACTGGACAGGGATTATTTGGAAATTACCATAACAGATTACTAGAACTGTATTTTAATTATTGCTTTAAAAAGTACTGTAGTGCAAAACAAAAAATAGGTAAGAGAAGCAGGAAGAAAGATAAAATTCAGAAAAAAACAGAAATTAGTAATGTTGGAAATGGAAATAATTAATGCATAAATCTAAGATGTCATTCTATGAAAAAGCTTTAAAATAGGTTTTTTAAAAATAATGCTTCAAAGGTATTCAGAGAGAAGAACTGAGAGACTAATCCAAAGATATAGCATTACAAATGAGTAAATATCATCATAGATATGAAAGAGATTACAAACGAATTCAATGTAAGAAATGCAATTAATTAATGCTATCAAAATTAAAAATAATCAAAAAGAGTGTTTCCTAAGAAAATATAATTCAAAGAAAGAAAGAATAATTACACGGAACAAGAGTCACGAAGAAAAAGTTTTAAGAAGTAGTATAATAGATGGCTCCAATTTAGTTCTGAGTTAACAAGGAAAATGTTTGCTCGGATTTTTAATTTTCATCTTATACTGCAAGAAACTTCATATCCAGTATATAAAGTATAAACATACTTCACATCCAGACTCTTAAACTAGAAAACAGCAGTCCAAAATAATATATTTCCCTCTCTTAACACTATTCACTGTACCAAGAATTATATATTTCTTTACAGGGGAGCTTCACTAGTCTGTGTGACACTCCATGCAAAATCAGATGTAAGAAGCTTCAAATGGAATGGTTTTAAATATTTGGCCTTTCCCTGGACTTCCATAACTATTCATACTGAAAATGAACTGATCACATCTCACCAGTAATGTCCATGATAATCAGAACAACACACAGGCTTAGATTAACATAACATCTTTATGCTTAGGAGAGTCCTCAAGTTGACACATGAAAGGAGCACCTGACACCAGTCAGTAGTTGTTCAATTCCTTTACTTGGGTTACACACAAAAATAAAGAATAGTCTCAGTTTAGGATATATTCCAATACTGGGCCATTCTAGCTCTGGAATTTCTTTTTCTTTTACCACTAAAAATTTTTAGTGTTCTAGTGTTTACTACTAAAAATGTCTTATAGATACATTTACTTAACAAATCTCCTTGAACCAAAACATGTTTACCTTTTGACACATTTACCCTATTACACTGAAGACATGATTATACAATAGATTTTTATTATTATTTTTTAAAGATTTTATTTATTTGAGAGAGAGTGAGAGAGAAAATGCATGAGCCGGAGGAGGGGCAGAGGGAGAAGCAGGCTCCCCGCAGAGCAGGGAGCCCGATGTGGGGCTCGATCCCAGGTCCCCGAAGGCAGACGCTTAACCTACTGAGCCACCCACACGCCCCTACAATAGATTTTTAAATTTTAATTTTAAACTCCCCAGTTTTCTGTTTATATTTAAACATCCACTAAAATTAGGATGAACGTAAGTACTCATGTGCCCTGGACAGTCCCAGATTATACCTGCTTTCCTGGCATCCAATGTAATTAGTTATTTCAGCATTCTTAAAATGTCCTAAAAAATTCATGGGTCAGTGAAGAAATCAAAACAAAAAAATAGAAAATATTTTGAAATAAATGTTGATGAAAATATAAAATGTTAAAAATTGTAGGACATAGCTAGAGCAATGTTTAGAGAAATTATACCCTTAACTATAAAACAGTATATTAGAAAAAGAAGAAAATCAATGAATTAAGCTTTTATCACAAAGGGGAAAAAAACAAAATCTCAGCCAATCAAAACTAGTGAGTGTAGAGGGAAAAAAAAATAAAGAGCAGTAATTGACAAAATAAAAAGTAAACATAAAAGAGAAAATTTTAAAGCCAAATGTAGGGTTTTTAGAAAAAGAATAAAAATGAAAAATCCCTAGCAAACCTAACAATGAAAAGAAAAGGAAAAGAAACACAAATAATATCAGTAATAACAGTCATTAAAAAGGTAGTAAAAGCTGCTTCTAATATAGTGAAAGTAAGCTCATAACAAACTCTCCCATAGATAACAACCATAAACTCAAGACAAAATACAAAAAACAATTATGTGAAGGCTCTACAGATTGCCAAAAGGTTTCTTATTTTTACTGATTTAGCTTGAGCACAGAGCAGTACAGGTAGTTAAAACAAAGAAACAAGTCATCCTTCTGAAGAACCTGAAAAATCACAAACTAAACAAAGGAATGGAGAGTCCAGAAAGTAATCTACCTAATCAGTGTCACTTTATTAATTGAAAGAGTTATGATTCCATATAGCAATGAAAGAATTGTCTTTTCAATAAATGGTGGTAGGTCAGTAGGCTATCTATATAGGAAAAACAAATATATCTTTACCCCTGCCTCACACCAATGGGAAAAAAAAATCAATTCTGTCAGAATGCAGATTCAAATATTTAAAAGTAAACATCAGCGCTTTTAGAAGAAAACACTGAGATCATCTCTGGAATCTTGGAGTAGGCAAACTTAGCTATAAAGCAAAAAACTGATACATCAGAATATATTCTGACTAAATGTGAAAAAACTAAATATGAAAAGGTGGGGCACATCTAGCTGGCTCAGTTGGTGGAACATGTGACTCTTGATCTTGGGGCTGTAAGTTTGAGCCCCATGTTGAGTGTAGAGATCACTTAAAAAAATTTTTAAAAAGAATATGAAAGGGCAAGTCACAGCCTAAGAAAAGATATTTGTAATATATTTATTCCAAAATGGACTTTTACCCAAAATATAAAAAGAACTCCTAAAAATCTAGAAAATCCAACAATCCAACTTTTAAAAAAATTAGCTAAGACACAGACTCCTCACATAAGAGGTTTATCTAAATGGCCAATAGCATATGAACAAGTACTCTTGAGTACTTGTTCTCATTACTCATAATTACTCATTAAAAAGAGAGAGAATCTTTAGCTTAACTCACTAATTAATGAGTAAAAATCACTCCAAATCCAAATGACAATGTCATACCACAACCCTTCAGAAAGGCTAAAGAAGAAAATATTAACTGTTAGTAAGGATGACAGGCAACTGAAATTCTCAAACATTCCTGGGAAGAGTGTAAATTGGTACAACCACGTTAGAAAGATATTTGGCCACAAATAGTAAACTAGCCAAATCCCTTTCAAAGCAGAATGGATAATGAATTGTGATACATTTACATAGTACTCTAAAGCAATAAATAATCCACATCTGTACAAATTAATACCAATCATTTCACAAATATAATGAGCAAAAGAAGTCAAACACAAGAGTAAACAGTGTATGGCTTCATCTACATAAAGTACAGAAACAGGTAAAGCAAATCAGGACTTTGGTTTCTTTGTGAGTGTACTAAAAGGAAGCAAAATGAGATTACATGGGGTCCAAGAACTCCCTCTGTACAGGCATGACCTTGACATTTATTCATTCAATCATGCTGCCAGAACACCATCAGACCCTACAGTAAGCCTTCACAATATCTTTGTTAATATGGTTCACCTGCATAGTCACAATAGTTATACAGACCCTACATCTCAGAAAGCCACTGAAAGACCAATTGGAGAGGTGCCCATTTCAGTCATGAGATGCTGATTGCTTACCATGACCAACATGGTTTTTGGTATACCTTAAGTGTGTTGCTGCAGTCTTTCAATCGTATTTGAAGACTTCTCAGAATACCAACTTCTTGTAACCGTTAGGAAAATTGTCCCACTATGTGGCAATAAGGGTGATATACATGTTGTCTATGGAATCCACAGGCTGAAATTTTATACAGCTAATTTCATATTAAAGCAGTTTTAGAGTTACAATAAAATTGAGAGAAAGACACAGAAATTTACCATATACTCCTGACTCCACAAACGTATAGCCCCCCTATTATCAATGTCACTCACCAGAACAACACATTTTTTACCAACGATGAACCTACATTGACACATCATAATCACCCAAAGTCCACAGGTGACATTAGGATTCACTTTTGGTGCTGTACATTCTATGGGTTTGGACAAAAGTATAATGACATATCCATCATACAGAACATTTTCACTGCCCTAAAAATCCTGTGCTCTGCTTATTCATCTCTCCCCTCAACCACCTCTGGCAACCATTGATCTTTTTATTGTCTCCACGGTTTTGACTTTTCCTGAATTCCATAGAGTTGGAATCAGTATGTAGCTTTTTCTAATTGATTTCTTTCAGTCAGTAATTTGCATTTAAGGTTCCTCCATGTCTTTTCATAGCTTGATAGCTCATTTGTTTTTAGCACTGAATAATATTCCATTGTCTGCATATACCACACTTTATTTATCCATTCGCTTACTGAGGGACATCTTGGTTGCTGCCAAGTTTTGGTAATTATGAATAAAGTTGCAATACACATCCATGTGTAAGTCTTTATGTGGATGTTTTCAACTTCTTTGGGTAAATGTATAAGAGCATGACTGCTAGAGGATATGGTAAGAGCATGTTTAGTTTTGTCAGAAATCTCCAAACTGTCTTCCCAAGTGGCTGTACCATTTTGCATTTTCATCAGCAATGTATGAAAGTTCCTGTTCTTCTACATCCTCATCAGCATTTGGTGTTGTCAGTGCTTCACTGACCACTCTAGTAGGTGTGCAGCAGTATCTCAATGTTGTTTAAATTTGCATTTCTCTGATGACATATGATGTGACGCATCCTTTCATTTGCTTTTTGCCATCTGTATGTCTTCTTTGATGAAATGTCTGTTAAGGTTTGGCCCATTTTTAAATCAGGCTGTTTATTGTTGAGTTTTAAAGAGTTCTTTGTATATTCTGGATAACAATATTTTATCAGCTTATAACATTTGCAAAAATTTTCTCCCAGTATGTGGCTTTTCTTCTCATTCTCTTGACATTGACAAGGTCTCTTGACAATGACAAGGGTCTCTTGACCCTCACAGAGCAAGGGTTTTTAATTTTAATAAAGTCAAGCTAATCAATTATTTCTTTCATGGATCATATCTTTGGTATTGTATCTAAAAAAGCATCAGATACCCAAGGTTCTCTAGGTTTTCTCCTATGTGATCTTCTAGGAGTTTTATAGTTTGGCATTTTATGTTTAGCTACGTGGTCCACTAGAGTCAATTTCTGTGAAGGACGTAAGGTCTATGCCTAGATTCTCTCTCTTTTTTTTCTTTGCCATGTGTATGTTGTTCCAGCACCATTTGCTGAAAAGACTGTCTTTGCTTCATTGTGTTGTCTTCAGTCATTTGTCAAAGATCAGTAGATTATGTGAGTCTATTTCTGGGTACTCTATTATGTTCCACTGATCTATTTGTCTATTCTTTTACCAATACCACACTGTCTTAATTACTGTGGCTTTAAGTAAGTCTTGAAGTCAGGTAGTTTCAGTTCTCCAACTTTGTTCTTCTCCTTCAATATTGTGTTTGCTATTCTGGGTCTTTTGCCTCTCCATATAAACTTCAAAATCAGCTTGTCAATATTCATAAAATAGCTTCCTGGGATTTTGATTGGGATGGCATTTCAATCTATAGATCAATTTGGGAAGACTGACATCTTGACACTGAGTCTCCTATCCATAAACATGGAATATCTTTCCATTTATTTAGTCTTCGATTATGTTCATCAGAATTTTGTATTTTGTATTTTTCCTCATACAGATCTTGTACATATCTTTTTTTAGATTTATGCCTAAATATTTAATTTTTTTGGATACTAATGTAAATGACATTGTGTTTTTAATTTCCAATTCCACTCATTCGTTGTTGATACAAAGGAGCTGATTTCTTTTCTTTTTTTTTTTTTTTTTTTGAGAGAGAGAGGGAGCAAGTGTGCACACGTGTGGGGCAGGAGGGGCAAAGGGAGAGGGAAGAGAATCTTAAGCTCCATGCTAGACGTGGAGCCTGACACAGGGCTCAATCTCACAATCCTGAGATCATGACCTGAGCCGAAATCAAGAGTCAGGCACTCAACCAGCTGAGCTACCCAGGTGCCCTGGAGCTGATTTCATCTTGATAGCAAGGAGAGATGGCTTTACTGAGAATGTGTAGGTTGAAGTGAGATCTGAAGGATAAGCAGAAGCTAACTAGCGGCCTTTTGGAGGAAGAGAACATGAGAGAATAAGTAAATGCTAGAGTACAGGAGAATGAATAAATGCTAGAGTGCAGAGAGGAAATTTACAGTGATGTGGCCAGAGAGGCAAATGGAGGGAACCACATGCAAGTGCTTACTACGTATTGTTTTTATATTATCAGACCTCTATTTTGAAAGGATTAGGATGGCTCTTGAATGACGAATATACTGCAGGTGAACTAAGATGAGGGCTATAGTCTCAGAATGGATTAGAAAGCTATTAAGAAGTAAACTCCATAGGTCTTGGTAATGTAACGGACATGGAAGAATGATGCTTGAGAGAGGACCTGAGGGTAGTGAGGTTCCTTGTCTTAGGCAACTAATTCTGAAAATGGTCCTATCATTTACTGAGATACAAAACAAGAGGAAGTTCAGTCTGCGGCATTATGAGTTTGAAGCCCCACTAAGAATTTCAAGAAACTGGTAAAGTAAATATCTGAATTTATAATTCTGGAGGTCAGAGAAGTGACCTGGACTATACATGTTCGTCATTGATATATAAATGGTAACTGAGGTCCTCGGACTGGATAAAAGTAAGGATATGGACTAAAAAGAGAAAATGGTCTTAAGGACTACACAAGTTAATGGCAGAAAGGAGGGAAAAGAGCTTATTTTCATTTACACCGTTTAGCCATTGAATTGTCCCCCCAGCCTTTCAAATACTGATCCTTCTCCTGTGCTATGACTGACATTCCTTCAATCTCATTTAGGTCCTTTTCTTTAACAATTGTCTAGAATTATTTTCCAGTGCCTTGTTTTCTCTCTTTAACAACAAAACTCCTCTCTTAAGCGTTTGTCATCTCTCTATCCCCCTTCATAGCAAAGCTTTCTAAAATGTAAAGTGGTCTACTTTTATGGAATATTCAACTTCACTTGCCATTCAATTCTAAATACAATTATTTGACTTTTCAGTTTACTACTCCATCAAATATTCCTTTAACAAAGCCTGTGAAACAGTATTACTAAATAAACACTTTCCAATTCTTATTTTACTTTCTTTCTCTCTGCCAAGGTTTTAAATGTTATGTTCCCCAAAGTTTATTCTTGGTCCTTTTTTCTTCTCATTTTAAAGTATACATTTCCTTGGTGAGTTTATCCATCCCTTGGGGTAAACTCCCATCATACGCTAATTAATTTCAAATCTGTACGTTTCATCTAGAGATCCCTCTCTCACGTAGCCCAGTATTATTGGACATCTCTACTTGGATGCTCCTAGGGTACCTCCAATTAAACATATTCAAAACAGATTTCAAAAACTCATTTTATGATCTCCCATTCCCTAAAACAACCAACACCATAACTACAAAATTTTGCTGTTTTCCTTCATTCTTTATCCTCTGCCATCCACAAACCTGCTCAGAAATCTGTTAGTCATCTCTGATTCCTCCTGTCAACTTTCCTTGGTCACATCAATTGTACTCCTCATAGTAATCTCTTAATTCATTCCATGCTTTTTATCCCAACCACAGTCAGCCAATCCATTCTCTTCTGGTATACTCTTAGCCAAAACCTAACAATCAAATATGATCGTTATGTTGTTGCTTTATTTAAAATTTTTCAATAATTTCCCATTTCCTATTATTTTTACAAAAAAAACAAGAGCCGCAACCTTAAAAAAAAAAAAAATCAATTAGACCTTTGTCTAACTTCTCCAGTCTCTTCTTAGCACTATGTGTAAATCATGAGAACTACTTGCACAGAAGCAGTGAGAGCAGATTTGAAGGAATAGTCTCCTGTTCTCTGTAATGGCTTTCACGGTCTATTATGCCCTCATCTTTTACACTTCCTTCATCACACAGGTTAAACTTCCCCCTCAGGAGAAGCTTCCCAAGGCTCCTCTCCTTTCTCTCAGTCCAAGTTAGGTATTCTGCATTTGTCCTCCATAGCACTTATAATATACTTTATTATCCTATTTACCCACCTACCTCCCCCAACTATGAACTCAAGGAAAAACGAGACTAAGTATTCTTTCTCCTATAACCTGAATGCTTAGCATACTCCCTGGGATTTAGTATGTGCTCAATAAATAATTGTTAATTATTAAGTTGTTTTTAATCATTATTAACACCACACCTAAACATACCCTTTCCACAAATACCTCATTTATTCCAATGTTTTATACTCAACTCTACATACTCGTAAATCCAAGTATTTGGCATTATTTGCTTTGAAGGCAAAAGTTTTGTCTTTGTAAAAAAATTAAGACAGATTAAATAAATTTATTCTATGATAATGTTATACGCAAGATACATCTTCATTTCAAGAATGCCTTGGTGTGCATATATGGCATGCTTTCTGAATTATAAAGTTGAAAAAAAATTTTTCAGTTCTAGTAATATCATAAACAAAGCATCATACCACCACTTCTAGAAAACTAAAGGATGAAGTAAAGGGAGAGGAAACAAGGGAATATGTAGTAAAAAAGCCTATAAAAGTTCATTATTATTTCAAATTTTTCCAAGCAGCAAAAATATCCAAGAAGTTTCCATTTGAAATTAGACTGTTTTGTCCCTTTTTGTTTTGATCTTCTCAGCCCTTATATACTACAGGAAAAAATTAGCACATACTGTCCAATGTGTTCACTTTAAGCGCTATGCTGTTTTCTATGTGTTAATCTTGTCTCCCCCAAATGAGAACATTTTTACTTTATAGGCCTAAAGTGACACATTAGGTCTAAGCAAACAGTAAGCACTCAACAGCTATTTATTGAATAATTTAGATTAAAAATTTATACTGAGGAAAGGTTCTAAATGAAAGCATCTAAACCTTGATCAAGCTTTCCAGTTGGTACACTGCTAAATAGTAAGGTGGTTTGTTTTACTTTCTTAAGATTTTACTCTAAATACAAAAACAAAACCCACCAGCCACTATTTCACAAAACTAATTGCAATTTATCAAACAGAATCAGCCAAAAAGTTTTAACAAGTCACTGAGATTTAAAACAATTCACTGGCAAGAATTTCAATGAGGTATCATAGATCACTGTCAAAACCAATAATTCAGTAGCGCAGGCACGATTCGGGAGGTTTTTTTTAGTTTAGACATTTGTCAATCATGAATACCTTTAAAAATCACTTACTCCTCCACCCAGCTCACTTTTGAAAAAAGTTGTAAATCCAAAGACACAGCTCTAAATGACATGTTTTTTCCGCACATAAAATCCCTATGCTAATAAAAAAGCTTTCAATTCAGAGTTCACAAATCACTAGGAAAATAAAGTACATACACATCTAATACCAGTTTTTTGGGGAAAGAGACCTAAAGTATTTTCTGTTCTTTGCAGCTGCCTTAACAGCAAATGACAATTAAATGTGTGAACAAGGTTGTCAGAGTAACACTTGTCATTCACACTACTTACGGAAACGCGCCCCAAGACTTCCAGAAGCACTAATTAAAATTAACGAAAGCTTCTCACGGGGACTTGTCAGAGAAGTACATTTTGTCATGCGCTGTTTGAGACAGGAAAACCAAATCGCCTCAAAGCTCAAGAGTTTTCCCTCTTAAGGTCTAAATCCAACCCACCTGCCTGCCACTGGAACTGTCTAACTGTGCCCAGATGCTCAGCAAGCAACTCATTAAGAGTTCCAATTTCTTCAATATAACACAACCATTCCGAGAAAAACAAAAAAACAAAACAAACAAACAAACAAAAAACCTGATGGTAAGGGCGGAATGAATTTTCTCTCAGAAATCAGAAAAGAAAGGGGCGGGGGAAAGTATCTTTCCTTTTTCCTAAGGAGCGAAGGAAGGTGCAAGTTCCCACTGGTAGTTACTGGATATAGCGCTCCACTGGCCTCTTTTTTAACTCTGCGTTAATGAAGACACCCAAAACGAGAAAAATGTTAAATGATATTACCCACCTCTAGCCCCAAAGAACCAAGCAACACTCTCACCCAAGACTCAGGTGGGCCTTTCTCACCTGGGCCCAGCAGAAGTCCGCCGTCCCCGCGCAGAGCGCACTTTTCAGCAATACTCCTTGCGATTGGTTGATTGGAAGGAGAGCTCTCAATCCTATTGGCCACCGGAGCGGTGATAGTGGGCAAGGAGGCGGGTGTTTGGGGCTGGCTCTGACAGGCCTGCTGCTTGAGTTCCCAGAGTTCCTATTGGGTCAACGCGGGAAGCTCCAAGATGGCGGCAGTGGCGACCTGCGGCACCGGCGTTGGGAGTACTGGATCTATAGTGGCTGCAACCAGCAAGAACAACGTCACCAGTTTCCAGAGGAAGGGTCCTAGAGCAAGCGGTACCGACAGCGGCTGTTCTCGACTGGTGTCCATCGCGGGCACACGACCATCGGTGCGGAATGGACAGCTGCTGGTATCTACCGGGCTCCCAGCCCTGGACCAGCTCCTAGGTCGGTTCAGAACGGAGATGTGGGCTCAACAGAGGGAAAACTTAGGGAGGGCACCTGCCAGGGAAGCCACCCTAACCGCATATTTCTCTTTGACCCCTCAGCCTTCGGACTTGGAGAGGATAGTCCGGTCTGATAGAGATGGAGGGGAGGAAAGGTTGCATGGAGACTCCTAAATGCTGTTACTGCTCCCACTTTCGACTGTGGTTCTGGCCCACCAGCCTTTTCTAGGTTACAACGGGATCCCTACATGCTTTTATCTAGAAATACTACCTAGTAAGGGGGAATCATTAATATATGGAGACGGTTTGGCCTTCAACTCCAGGATCACCTCCTGGTCTCTGATTGCACCCTTCTGCCAACCCCAGGTAGCTCGTGGTTTCGCCTAACCTACAAAAGTTTGTATCATTGTGAGAGATGGGCTTCATTAGAAAATGCTGAAAAAAAATAACTTCCCCTCTTTCACCGCCAGGCTGCTTATTTCCTGGTTCTGAATCTTCAAACAAACTCTATTGGCTTTAAGAGAATGGATGTTAAAGAATTATGTGGGTACAAAGTAGTGAAAGACTGTTGTTGATACTGATGGTCATACTAGTATCTGCGTTAAATATATGTGTATATATTTTGTTAAATTTTTTCTCTGTATATTTTGCCTCCTAGAGTTACATTGCAAACGATATGTTTAAAGTTAATTCACATTTTAATGAGACAAAAGAAGTCCAGTTCTTAGGCTTTCCTGTATAATCTCTGCAATTTTTCATGAGAAGCCTGCTGAAGAATAGCTTGTTTCGTAACTGTTATGTTGCAAAGATTGACCACATTAGATTGGTAGGACAGAGCTGCTGTGTTAATAGAGCTTGTAAATTAGTTAATTACTATCAGAATGTTGCTTCATTAAAATTGGTCTGTGTTTATATTTCATAATTTCTATATAGTGTGTGATATGTGTCAGTTAAGTCTTGTACACTTTCATAAAATATTACAAATGCCATTGCTTGTTCTTGTACTATACTTGAAATTTCTCTCTGTATTTTTGCCCCTCAAGGTACACTTTTCATATAGTTTTAGTGCAAAGGAAATTGACAAGGCAAGCGACCTGTGAGAAAGAGCACAGCTTCTTGCCTCTGTTATGTCATGTTCTTAACTGGATCCTGGTTATTTCTACACAAATTTAAGTATTTTCACTTAATTGTTTCAAGTCTTGCTTTCCTAAATTGCATGGTACTGAAAACAAATGATCCAAAATATCTAGTTAACAAATATTTATCCCAGTTTTTTTCCCTGTTGAGCTTTACTTGGTGTCATCCCATATTTGAACTTAAAGTTTGGAAGCTGTTCCTAGTCTTTACCTTGCCCCCCCCCACCCCCAATTCAGTGGGGATATGTAATTTCATTCACTTGATCCTGAATCTCTTCAAACGAAAAGGTCACATTTCTGACATTATACCTTCAGTTTCTTATTAGAATAACAAAATTTGCCTAGCACAATTCCTGGCATGTAGTTGATTCTCATTAAGTTCTTGATTGGAAGAGAAATGTGTAGAAAAAAGGATAAGAGATATTGAAAGAGGTAGGATGACTTATGTGTGAGCTCTAGAAGCAGACTTAGGTACAGTGACATGAACAGAATCATAACGCTAGAGACAGTGTAGGCTGATCTTTAGGCTTCAAATTTAGTGTTCTGCACTATGCTACAGCTGTTTCAAATTTTTGAGAACTCTTTTGAAGTGGCTTTAAGCATTTATCAAACCTAAGACTAATGAATTTAAGTCTCTTCAAGCACCCACCAAAAAGCTAACCTAAAGCACCTGAGTGTTTCTACAGTGATATAAACATGAACTGTAATATAAAAATATTCCAGATTTCCTTGTGAGGGACACTAGTATTTGTAACAAGCTTATGCTAAAAATTGGTGTTTGTTTAAGATAATTGGAATAGGTATCAGTTTGGGGATATTTTGAAATATGTTTTTCATGTATACAGTTAACTCTCAAAGTGCACAGAAGAGGTTGTTATAATAGGAGTTAGTACATTTGGAATAATAAATATGTCCAGAAGTATTTTAGTTGTTAAGTTCTTAATGGCATTTTTGTATTATTTTTTATTTTGTGTGGCTCTGTAGAGCAAATCCATTCGTTTTTCATTAAAACATTATTTGGAAGTGAAACATTTGGCTGCTAATGTGTATACACATAAATATAAGTAATTCAGATTATCTTGTTATTCTAAAATATTGGACTCAGATTGTGACAAGCCTAATATAACCATATTGTGACAAGATATAATGATAATAGGATGTTATGATATCAGAATGGTGAAACTATACTATGACATTGTGATTGTTGCCTAAATCTATTCTGTGGTTACTGTAAAACAAGTAAATATTGTATTGTCACTGCCATGCAGTGCAGTGATATTTTACTACCACTGTGATGTCAATGTAATTTTAAGCATAGATTCAAAATATATTTAAGTATATTTTTAAATATATAGGCAAATTGAATGTTGGTCATTTGAAGATATGCTACTATTTCCATTCCTACTCCCAAGTGCTTCATGAATTTGACAATTCCCTATATCAGCATCTTTTAAACATGATCTAATCATATCAAAAACTTTTGTTCTGACAACTTAAATTTAGTTAAATATTGATATACATTTCCCAAGTTGACCACATTGGAATTTTTCAACTTCTAAGTTTTCTAACCTAGCTTCTCAACCCTGTCCTTCCAGGACACTTATGTTGTTATATGAGGACACTATATATAAATATTTCAATTCCCTTCTTCTAGGAATCGCCAAAAAGTTTACAGTAAATAAGGGATTCTGGCAGAATTTCTTTTTTTCTAGGGTAAAAGGTGTAACTCATCTTAGGATCATATTGTCTAACGGGGAATTCTCCCCCAGCCTCATCCTTCAAAAAGGTACTTTAAGGAAGGGTGATTTCTGAGGTTTGACTGGCTTATTTTATGTGCTGTTTGGAATTTACTCAATTTTGACAGTCAAGTGAATGGGAAGATAGGGATTTGGGATAAAGAATAGTCCCAGAAGAATACTCCAAAGAAGCTTGATGGTAGCTGCCATTTTCAAGGCTAATGTCAAAAAGTAAATACTGGTGGGCTTATTTCCTTTGCTCCACTGTATCTTAATTAGAATGTGGGATGTACATTGAGTTTGGACTATATATTAAAAATAATCCTTATTTTTATGATTATGATAGTTTAGCAACTGATGGCTATATATTTAAGGAAAATGTAGTTTATTTATATCAATATATAAAATTGTTTGATGTAATTTAATCTACAGAACCATTCTCACTGTTAATAGCTTTTTCTATTTTGTTTCCTGTATTTGCCCAGCTAATAGTTGTGATAATCAAGAGTTGTCAGGATGTTTCCTACCTCCCAGAGAGAGAAGAAAAAGTAGACTTGTTAATGAAATAAATTGCAATTTAATTAGAGGTATGGCATTAATTAAGTAGTTCAGGACATTGCTATGAACAAAGGAAGGGATATGAACTTTTTGTACATTGCGTTTTCCCTAAAATGACCTTCTATAATTTTATACAAAACTATTCCTTTATAGAAAGGAATGATATAAATTACTGTTACCTTTTATGACTTTTATTTCTTTTCCCTTTTGCTTCCTGTAACTTTGAAAAAGGAGAGGCCCTTACAAAGTAAGGTATCACTTCTGGGTCATTATATCCTAATATATTAATTTGACCTTGCTTACCCAAAATTAATTAATAGCTTAATTAGAGATTTGCTTTGGGAAGTGTATGGGGATTGAATTTTCTCCCTTTAATATAATTTTCTGGGGCTCCTGGCTGGCTCAGTTGGTAGAATATGTGATTCTTCATCTCAGAGTCATGGGCTCAAGCTCCACATTGGGCATGGAACCTATTTAAAAAAAAAAAAAAAACTGTAAAAAAATTTTTTTTAATTTAAAAAATCATTTGGTTACTATTCACATGAATAAAATAACCCTTTCCATCATATTTTAAAAATCCTAAAATCAGAAGATAATTGTCACCTAATAAGATCTTAATTTTCTGATAATGTTTTCTAAAGTATTAGATTTTTTTTCTAGTTTAAGACAAAATGCTGTGTCATTTCTTAAAATGTTAAATTTTGATTAAATTAACACTTTAAAATATCAAACTTGCAAAGAATCTTCAAGCTTTCAAGCTCATAATCTTATGTGTTGGTAAACTATTCTACCTGTATTTTTAGTAAGCTGGAAATCGACTTCTTGAGATCTATAAGTAAAACCAAGAGTTTATTTGCTTAGTGACTTCAATGTATTGATGAATTCTCTAAGATCTGATTAAAGAGGAGAGGATACCATAAACAAGACCCTTTTACTCCTTATGTTTCATCACAGAAATAGGATGATTGCTTCCTTACCTGTTACCTGCCAAACATTTTAGTGAACTAATGGGAAAAGATAGTCTATTTTAATTGGGAACTATTAATGTGAACTTTGTGTTGCTTTTGAAATTAATTAAAATTACTAATGGATTTCTGAATTTAAAGATCTATTAAAATGAGCTTTGGTTGAATGTATCATGTCAAGATATCCTGTCATGGTTGGTGGCTGAAGCTTTTTATTTTTATGAGTACATGGCTACAAACTTATTCAAACTTAACATACAGTTAGAACCTCAGTATATCAAGTGAGATATATCAAAATACCTTATACAGAGGTATTTTAGGGAAATGTGAGGTCTCGTCACCCTGAAATTTGGAAGAATAGAGGAACTTTGCTGCTATATATGTGTATATATGTACATGTCAAATCATTTTCCCTCATACACAGAATAAAAGGTTGATTTTTATAATAGTTAATAAGTGGCTTCATCTTATTCCCCATGACCAACCTTCAAAATGACCAACCTTTGTTTAAGCCATCCAAATTTAAGTCTAGTGAATTTACGTGGTAGAGCCCTTTAGAAGAAAAGATAATTGCCTTTTTGTAAGAGAAGTCCTGATAGAATATTCAGATGTCTGATTAAAGTTTTGTCCTCATTTGTTTTAAGTAATGTTCAAATTTTCCAAACATTAGAAATTTAATGTACATAAGATTTAAAATTTAATTAGGTGGCATTTCCTGAATTATCTGAAACTGGATTATTTGTATAATTCTGACAGAAAATTACCTTTTTAGTGTTCTCTCATTTGTATAATGCTTTGCTTAACTAGTTCATCAATGGGAAGTAGTCTTACTCTTACTATTATAGTGATCCCTATTTATCAAATAATGGTATATCTTTAATGAAAAATAAGCCAGAATGGTAACGGCTCTTACTGAGTACCTCTCTGAGCCAGACACGTGAGCTAGGTATCATTTCCTTTAATTGGGAAACTATTCCTGGATCTGTTCTTAATAGTCCCACTGTGAATGACATTCACAAAAAAAATTCTGTATCTAACTATTCCAGTTGTAGGTCTTACATAAATTCTTAATTTCAGGCTACATGAACATAGACCCAGAGATGTCTAGATAAGAAATCTAAGTCTTCCTATAAGAAATAGGTTAAGGAAAGAAAACCAGGTAACTTTTTAATAGTACCTGCTCTAGACTAGACACTGCAGTATCTGTTATGTACATCTATTAGTTTGTCTTAAATATACACAGAATGGTGATTAGGTATTTAAATGCTTGTTTTTGCATGTAAAAGAGAAATAAGGAACTGGAAAGTAATTTAAAAGGCTCAAAATGCATTAATAAAAAAAGTGCTCAAAATGGATTAAAAAATTAGTAGTGGTCTATATATAGCACACACTGTAAAAGTAGACATTTAACCTAATCTTATCTCAGAGAAAATCTTTTTGCTCAGATCCTTTATGGTTGTTATCGTCCTATATATTTCAGTTTATGTGAATCTCTTAGTTAGAACAAAATTTGAAGTTATCCTGTGTAGTCTGGTATGGCTTTAAATGCTATATTGAAAGAACCTATCTAAATGTGAAATTAAAATATATATTTAGTCCTATAACAAATCCACCTAAACATAAAAATACATAAAGTACTAGTTTCTTCTTAAAATCTTCTCTAGCAATTTGAAATATTCTATTCAGAGTCATAAAGTCACCAAATTTTGCATTGTATTCTATGTTCATATATGTTACCAAATTTCAAACTCTTTGAAATATAACATTTATGCATATTTGCAAGGCAAAAAGTAAACACTATCAAAGGAACTTTTCATACTAAGTTTTTCTATATAATGTTTGCCACTACAAAATTTGTTGGAGGAAAAGTTCTTTATTGGTATTCTAAATGTTTCTTTCACAGTTTTATGCACCAAAACCAAAAGACACTGGTAGGATTGTCTTCAATTATCCAACAATTTTGAGTACTTTCTTTTTAAATTACTTTAAATACATTTCATTCTTTGATATACATATTTTATTCTTTTTTAAGTGAATTTGCTAGTGTAATTTATAACAATTACAAATAGTAATACTTTTACAAGTGTTTTTACAAATGTTGCACAAAATATTTGTACTCAAATGTCTTTCTAGTGTAGTTCTCGTTTTCTACAATTTGATTTTAAATTGATTTTTATTGAACCACTATTTGAGTTATATGCTCATAACTGTATTGCCCTAATTCAGATATTCAAAAGAACATTTTCTGCTATTATTAAAAATGTATTTTGTGATTGTGACTTTTTTGTTTGAAATTATGAAAACATTGTTTATTTTAAATTCTAAATGTATTTAAGAGTATGTCCAGTCTTTGTGTATATTATTCATATTGAAAAAAAGAATTACTTTTAATTATCAGGTTTTTCCTCCCCCAAGACATTAAATTTGAGTGTAAATATTAAAGTGGAATTTCTATTATAATAACCTTTCCTATGTTGTACTTCTGTAGTATTAAGTTACTGTGAACATTTAGGTCTTGGCTATTGAGTTAATTTATTAACAAGTACTAAATATAACATTATTAGAACACATAACCACAGTTATGTTGAATGCTGCATGGTCCTATCACAGGAGAAGGGAGGATAGTACAGTATATTATGAAAGTAATTGTAATGTGTAGTGTATAATTACATATAATATGTAATTATTTCATAATAGCACCTTAAGCAAAGTATTGCAAAGGTAATTAAAATGTTGTTCTCATCTGCAATTTTAAAGTTAGTCAAGTTGCTGTCCTTGATAAAGCTTAACTTTTATGCTAAAGATAATGTGTATGAAAGGGTAGATTAATTTTCTTCTTGGTTTTGTTTCATTTCCAGGTGGAGGTTTGGCTGTTGGAACAGTTCTTCTAATTGGTTAGTATAGCATACACATTTTGTTCTTCCTGATTAGAGTTTTCTATTGTGCATAATGATTTCATGGGTTTGCCGATTCTGATACTAAATATATAACTTTCTATAAGAGTTAAAGTAAATTAGAAAGGAAATACCTTAAGTTTTAATTTGAATTCAAATGTTGATCTGAACTTGAAATAAATGAAGCAAGTATATCTGAAAATATAACTCTGGTAATTTAAAAATGTTCACAGTGCATTTTCCTCCATTTCTTTTTAAAAAGGTTAAAGTTAATGCACACTGATTTTTTTTTTAAATCTCTGTATTTATAGTGGGATTATTATAGTGATTAATTTGAGAAGTTGATGTACCAATAAGTCCATTGTACATATATCATACATTTTTATTATTATTTTCTTCTTATTGAAAGAAAAGTAACAGATGGATAAAGCATATTTTTTCATGTTTAAGTGCTAATAGTTCTTATTTAATTATATATACATAATCCTATTTGCCTTATTGTTTAGTTTAGATCATAGAATCTGGAATTGAAATAAGCCTTGGCAGTTACATAGTCAAAGTTCCCAACTAGCCATAAATCACTTTTCCATCATTTTGACAGTATCAAACACAATTTGAATACAGATTATATAATTTAAAGGGCTCACTACTTCACAAAACTATGCATTATCATTGAAAATACTGTGATTTATTAGAAAGTTCTTTATTTCTTTTAAAGATCTTATTTATTTATTTGAGAGAGAGAGAGAGAGAGCAAGCACAGGCAGAGGGAGCCGCAGAGGGAGAGGGAGAAGCAGACTCCCTGCTGAGCAGGGAGCCCGATGCAGGGCTCGATCCAAGCACCCTGAGATCACAGCCTGAGCCGAAGGCAGACACTTAACCCACTGAGCCACCCAGGTGCCCCAGAAAGTTCGTTCGTTCTTTCTTTTCTTTCTTTCTTTCTTTCTTTCTTTCTTTCTTTCTTTCTTTCTTTCTTTCTTTCTTTCTTTCTTTCTTTCTTTCTTTCTTTCTTTCTTTCTTTTTCTTTCTTTCTTTCTTTCTTTCTTTCTTTCTTTCTTTCTTTCTTTTTTTAAGATTTTATTTATTTATTTGAGAGAGAGAATGAGATAGAGAGCATGAGAGGGGGGAGGGTCAGAGAGAGAGGCAGACTCCCTGCTCAGCAGGGAGCCCGACGTGGGACTCGATCCCGGGACTCCAGGATCATGACCTGAGCCGAAGGCAGTCGCTTAACCAACTGAGCCACCCAGGCGCCCCAGAAAGTTCTTTATATTAATGTTTAATCTAAGTAATTCAACAGATTTGTTTCTAATTTTGTTCTCTGATGCAATACAGAATTAACTTGTATACTTCATCGCGTGACACACTTAAAATATTTGAAAATATTTTATTACCTCAAATCTTCTCTAAATGAAATAGAGACAGTTTCTTAAACTGTTTTTTATGTGTTGTAGTTTTCATGTTCCTCACTATCCTGGTTGTTCTTTTGTCACACCTATCATACAGGCATTGTCTCTTCAACTGTACTCACAACTGAATACAATATTCCAAATTTACTGTGCCTATACTCAGCATATTGAGACTATAAAATGTGATAATCTAGACAGAATTATTATTTCTAGGAACCAATGAAGTTATTTTATATTCATTGACATCTCTTAAGGTAGCAATGAAATGTGTTACCCTGCCCCAGGACTGCAAAATGGTGGTGTTTTAAATTTGGTATGTACAGAAGCATTTGTCTAATAAATGAAGCTCTATCTGGAAAACTCAAAAGAGATGTGTAGTACATCTTATTACCCATCTCTGCTGGATAATTAAAGAGTAATAATAATAGTGAGAGCTGCCCTAAAAATCTTACTATGGGTCAGTATTGTGCTAAGTGTTTTATTTTTTTAGATTTTACTTTTTATTTATTTGAGAGAGAAAGAGCAAAAGCGGGCAGAGGGAGAGGGAGAAATAGGCTCCCTGCTGAGCCCATCTCGGGGCTCAATCCCAGGACCCTGAGATCATGACCTGAGCTGAAGGCAGACACTTAACCAACTGAACCCCCCAGGTGCCCTGTGCTAAGGGTTTTATACATGGTTTTTCTATTAATATAACAACTTTGTAAAATGTTACATGTAATCCATATTATTCCCATCTTATACTTTTAAGAAATAAGGCTCAGAGGGGTGCAGTAACTTTCCCATTATCACATAGCGAGTGAAAGAACTAGGATTTGAATTCTGGTATGACTGAAAAGCCCATGTTTTTATAACTGTGCTCTGTAGCTTTCTTACATGCTTTATTTAATAGCCATAACAAGTAAAATAGGAGTTTTGTACCTTTTTAGAATAAAGTTTTAAATAGTAAATTAAGCCTACATTTGTGGGGGTTTTTTTCTTTTAATAAATTTTCAAATTACTAAACTTGAAAGAGCCCTCATTTAATTAATTCACAATAAGGACAGAAGTTGCAGCAATGCCAAAAAATTCTTTTTTTTTTTTTTAAAAGAACTGGTGGTTGCCAGAAGAGAGGACGGTGGGGGGAGGAGGGGTAAAATGAGTGAAGGGGAGTGGGAGGTACAGGCTTCCAGTTATGGAATGCATTCATCACAGGGGTGAAAGGTAAAGCATAGGGATTGTAGTCAATGGTATTATAATAGGGTTATATGATGACAGATTGTAGCCACACTTGTGGTAAACGTAGCATAAAGGTATAGAATTGTTGAATCAATATGTTGTACACCTGAAACTAATGTAACATTGTGTGTCAACTGTACTTCAACAAAAAAATTAATAATAAAATTAGACTTTTTTTTTTTAAGATTTTATTTGATAGAGAGAGACAGTGAGAGAGGGAACACAAGCAGGGGGAGTGGGAGAGGGAGAAGCAGGCTTCCCGCTGAGCAGGGAGCCCGATGTGGGGCTCGATCCCAGGACCCTGGGATCATGACCTGAGCCGGAGGCAGACGCTTAATGACTAAGCCACCCACGTGCCCCCAAATTAGACTTTTTACAGAAGAAAAAATGTTCCTATTTTACATAATCAGCATTTCTTCATTCCAGTCAGAAAGTTTTGTCTCCATAATAGTAAAACAATATACAAAGGCTATTAAGATTTTTCAGGTGTGCAATATTTGTTAAAGATTGATTTATATAGTTGCAGCTTATTGCTACCTAAAATACATTAATTTTTAAAAATCATGCCATTGAGTCATTTTGGTTCTGTGTTCAGTCATCATATTTGAACCCAACCATTAATTTCCATGCAGCTCTTGGTTGCAAAATACCTGCCACGTTCTTACCAGCCATTCACTTCGATCACTACAATATAATTTTCTGGACACTTACCTAGGGCTTAGTGCCCAAGTCTCTGAATAATAGACAACATTTAATAAAAAATTAAATAAAATATGTTCTGTAAAATATTTGTGCCACCGATCAGTCTTTAAAGTACTATTTAAGAACCTGAGGTACAGAATTATTCCTAACAGTAGACATAAGACAGAGAAATACCCTGTAATTGAGAAGTTCTAGAAATGGTGATGTCAGTCTCATTTTTAAAAACTTATCTTTTAGTAAATAAGGAATGAATGAAGGATTTTATGGACAAAATATTTCAATTTTAATGTCAATAAATAAATACATAAAATACAAAGGGATATGTAGAGAATATTAGGTTGTCCTTTGAGGTGCTCAGTCCCTGTACTCAGAGACAATACTGTCCTGGTATCCTCCCCAAATATTTCTACTAAAGTAATAAACATGGGGACACTCTGCTTTTTCCACTTAATACATCTTAGAGATCAGTCTATGTGCAATTACATGCTATCCTAACAACTGCATAAGATTTCATTATATGGATGTGCCATAATTTATTTAAATAATTCTCTATTGATGAATTTAAGTTCCATTCTTCTATTGCTAAGAGTGCTATGTACATAATCTTGTATATAAGCTTTGCAAACATTTGTAAATATCTGTAGAATAAATTCCAAGATACAGACTCGGTTAGTTGAGGCATGTTAAATTGTATTAGATATTATTAGATTTTTCTCCCAAGAGGGATATGCCATCTTTTACTTCAGTCAACAGTTAAAAGAATACACCAGTGAGTTCACCTTCACCCTTGACATTACCAAACATTTAAATCTTTACCAGTCCGAACAAGTGAAAAGTGAAGAATGGCATTTCCTCATTTGGGCCTGGGACTTTTCGCTTTGATGACTAAAAATCTGGAGAGTTACTATAATAGTTTTTAAAATGTGCAACTAAATTTTAATTCTTTTCTCAAGGGGAAGTATCTGTGAATGATACTAAGGATCCAGTGATGATTGATAATTCATTCAATAAATGTTCATTGAACACATGGATGTATGCTAGATATTGGGGTTACAAATATAAATCAGATACTCTCTTCCCTTAAGGAACTTTGCACCTATGGAGGAGACATCGGTAAAGCAAATAATTACAATATAATAAGTTAAATACCATAATAGGTGTTTCTATTATTACATTTTAACATGGGTTGTAGCTAGAACAAGGGCCTGCTATTGATTTTTGTATATTGATCTTATAACCAGCAACTTTTGGAATAGTTTATAGATTCACTTGAATATTATGAGTAGGCAGTCATCTTCTGCAAATATTGACAATGTTACTTCATAACAGATTTTGGTATCTTGCAGTTGGGTGCTTCCATAACAAATACTAAAAAATATGAGTGTGGCTTTGGAACCAGGTAGTAGGCAAAAGCTGGAAGGGTTTTTGAGGAGCATATTAATTAGAGAAAGCCTAAATTGCCATGAACAGATTGTTAGTAGAAATCTGTACTCTGATGACACTGCTAGTGAGAGGGAAAGGAACTGAGATCCATGTTACACAAAGCTGGAGGATGGGGCATCCTTGTTATACAGTAGCAAAAGCATAGTGACATTGTTGTCTGCAGTTGTATGGGAATAGAACACATCCCTAATGAACTTGATGGTCTAGCAAAGGAGTTTGTTTTTTTTTATAGTGAGTAATAAGGAAAAGCTCAGATAAGAATAACTAAAGCATAGCAACAGACTTTTTAAAAAGTCTATCTTTGATGAAATATCAATTCACCAACATATAGTAGGTATTCAGTAACTGTTGAATTAATGATTGAATAAAAGAATATGACAGGTATAAGGCAAAGGCCTTGCCTTTATAGTCTGGTTTCTCTGTAAAGCTAGTATTTTGAATCTTCTCAGTATTATTTATGCCCTACTATCAACTTCTAAGTGTTAAAGATTTTTGAAAATATGCATAACTGTGATAAATTTAGTTTCATCATCTATTAGCTTTTCTTTAGAAAACCTTAAAGCAAGGGGCACCTGGGTGGCTCAGTCAATTAAGCATCCGACCCTAGGTTTCAGCTCAAGTCATGATCTCAGTGTCATGGGATAGAACCCCATGTTGGGCTCCATCCTCAGGCTCTGCTTGAGATTCTCTCCCTTCCCTTCTGCCCCTCCCCCTGCTTGTTTTCTCTCTCTCTCTAAAATAAAATATCTCCAGGGCGCCTGGGTGGCTCAGTTGGTTAAGTGACTGCCTTCGGCTCAGGTCATGATCCTGGAGTCCCTGGATCGAGTCCTGCATCGGGCTCCCTGCTCGGCGGGGAGTCTGCTTCGTCCTCTGACCCTATCCCCTCTCATGTGTTCTCTCTCTTTCATTCTCTCTCTCTCAAATAAATAAAATCTTTAAAAAAATAAAATAAAATAAAATAAAATAATAAAATAAAATAAAATATCTCCATGGGGCCCCTGGGCAACTCAGTCGGTTAAGTGGCCAACTCTGGATTTCAGCTAAGGTCATGCTCTCAGGGTACTGGGATCAAGCCCCCTGCTGGGCTCTAGCTCGGTGAGGAGTCTGGTTGGGATTCTCTCTCTCCCTCTCCCTCTGCCCTTCCCCCTGCTCATGTGTGTGCAACTTGTATAGTAGATGAAGTCTGCCTTAAAAAATGGTTCAGGGGTGCCTGGGTGGCTCAGATGGTTAAGCGTCTGCCTTCGGCTCAGGTCATGATTCCAGGGTCCTGGGATCGAGCCCCACATCGGGCTCTTGGCTCAGCAGGGAGCCTACTTCTCCCTCTCCCTCTGCCTCTCCCCCTGCTCATGCTCTTTCTCTCTGCATCTCTGTCTCAAATGTATAAAATCTTTTTTAAAAAATGGTTCAATAGCTCCAAATATAAACCAATTATGGAGATTTAAAGTCAGTGGATAGGAGCATAGGGCATTACTATATTGCTCATCACGCAAAGATTTTTTTTTTATTCCAGAAGTTAAAGAAAATTAAAGTGTGAAGATGGTTTGCATTAATAGATTTTCATTATAGATTGTCAAGTTTTTAACCATTTCTCTTAAAAGAGATTATTCACTTACCAAGGTAATTGTGTGCATAAGTGTGTACATGCACATGAGTATGGGCTTGCAGAGCAATGTATTTACAGTTTCAGTAGCAATAGAACTATGAAAACTAGAGATAGCACTGCCAGAAACCCAGGGTAGATCTATTTTAGATCTTCCAAATACAGCTGAATAAATGAATATGGATTTATAACATGCCATTCTCAATTGAATAACCAAGGTACCCCTACATTTACTTAGAAAATCAAAGATAGACTTTTCCTGAAACATGTTTCATTCTTTCGTACTGGACTGGGTTTTGAGATGTTTATATTTAAATTGCTTTCTGACAGTCTGGCACAAAGATAAATTTGGGACATCTTAAAAGTATCAAAAGTGAAGGAATGGCGTAAATATTTAGAGTTTATATAGCTTCTTTTAAAATAAAGGATCTTAATCTGTTTGCAGCGATATTGAGCATCAAAAGGTTTAATAGAAGTTGTCAGTCATTAAAATACAAGTTATGTGGGGCGCCTGGGTGGCTCAGTCGTTAAGCGTCTGCCTTCGGCTCAGGTCATGATCCCAGGCTCCTGGGATCGAGCCCCACATCGGGCTCCCTGCTCGGCAGGAAGCCTGCTTCTCCCTCTCCCACTCCCCCTGCTGTGTTCCCTCTCTTGCTGTCTCTGCCTCTGTCAAATAAATAAATAAAATCTTTAAAAAATAAATAAATAAAATACAAGTTATGTGACACTTATGAGTGCATTATTTTTAAATTAATCTCTAAAGTTAATTATATCATTTTAGTTCAGAAGTAGGAAATAAATGATATACTGTTAGACAATTACAACTAGCTATCAGTGTAACTTTTGTATTGGTTACCTATTACTGTGTAACAGTATTAATACAAACTTAGTTTTAAAACAAAATACATTTATTTTATTGAGGCTCCTGGGTGGCTCAGTTGGTTAAGTGTCTGCCTTCGGCTCAGGTCATGGTCCCAGGGTCCTGGGATCGAACCCCACATTGGGCTCCCTGCTCAGCGGGGGGCCTGCTTCTCCCTCTCCCTCTGCTGTTCCCTCTGCTTGTGCTCTCTCTCTCTGTCAAATAAATAAATAAAAAATCTTTAAAAAAAAAACACATTTATTTTCCCATGATTTGTGTATGTTGGGAGTCCAAGCAAAGTTTATCAGGGTCCTCTGCAAGCCAACAGTCAGACTCAGGTCTGAGTTCTCATCTGAAGTCTTGGCAGGGGAAGGATCTGCTTTCAAGCTCACATGGTTGTTGGCAGCATTCAGTGCCCTGCTGCCTTGTCAGTCAAGGGCAGCTCACAACATGGTATCTTATTTCTTCAAAACCAGTGAAGAAGAATATACCTCAGCAAGACAGACATTATAGTCTTATGTAATAGAAGGGTGACATCCCACTACCTTTGCCATATTCTTCTGGTTAGAAACAAGTCACAGCTTCCACACACACACTCAAAAAGAGGAGATTATACAAAAGCATGAATACCAGGAAATAGGAATTATGGGGCTCACCTTAGAATCTGCCACTCTTTTCACAATTTTAATTTGTTATTATTTCATGTAATAACAAAAACTAAGCACTCTCAATATATCCCTCACAGGATATTATGATATTTTCTCATCAGTTGCCTTCAACCTTTTTGAAATTGCTGAGTTATATATTTTCTTCTACACCATGTAATAAATTCTAAGCATTTGCCCTATTATGCACAAGTTGGCAAACTATAGCCTGTGGGCCAGTGACCTATCTCTAAATAAAGTTTTATTAGAACACAACCATGCTTAATTATTTGTACATTGTCTATGGTTGCTTCTGTGGTACAAGGGCAGAGTTGAATAGTTTCAACAGAGGCTGTATGTACAGTTTACAAGTCTGAAAAACTTATTTTCTGACTCTTTAAGAAAAAGCTTACCAATAGCTGTTTTATATTCTGTATTTTTCTTAACTTATGGTAGTACAACTTGTTGAAAGATTGAAATAGGAAAACTGGTATCCATGCAGTTCTTTAGTAAAACCACCTGACCTTTTGTCCTGAAGCATCTAAGCACCTACAATGTGTTTAGCACTGCTAGGCAGTATAAATCTTGGGTTTTACCCTTTCCGAACTTAAACTGGATGTTGATTGCACATGGAATAAATATGAACAGTACATATATAATATACAGATGTTTTTGCAGATGTAAGAGGTATAGAAAAGGCTTAAATTGAATCAAACTATGGGTAAAAATTGAGGGGAAATGAAGAGAGAAAAGTACTCATATGGAAAACTGTATTAACAAATGCACAAAAGTAGATATCAATGCATTATGCTTATGTAATAAAGAAGTGAAAGCTCTTCTAAAGTAGAGATTATTTATTTAGAATTAGAAGGAAAGTTTGGCTTCCTTCCCCTGGGTCTCTTGCCTCAACTACCTACTTGTAGAATTCAAATTGTAAAACTTCAGAACCTTAGGCCAGTTTCAGAAATTGCACTGTGCACAGACGAGGCTGTTGACTTTTCATCCACCAGAGGACTCCTGGGATTTTTGTTTGTTTAACTTTATGGCCAGCTAAATCCATCATGCTTTACCTCTTTGTTATCTTTGGTCATTGTCCAAGAATTGAGCTCTTCTAATGATCGTCTCTGTAATACTCTTTTTTTCTCTGTAGATTCAATTTCCTACTTTTTTTATCCCTTCTAAATCTTTCCAGTTTGCTTTGTATAATACCTGTTTCATGTAAAACAAACTCCAATGTCTTAAAAATTATCATTAAATATTTTATTCAAATATATAACATTTATTGAGGATTTACTATATACTGGGTATCATGCTGAGCCTTTGACATGTATTTTATCATTTAGTTTCACAGCAATCAGAGGAAATGTCTATATTTTACAGGAGATTGGACTTTTGAGAGAAGCCAAGTAACTTGCCCAAAGTCACACACTTAGTAGCTAAGATTTGCGAGCGGGTTTCTCTGACATTAAATCATCATTTTACACTAAAACGTGATAATTTACCTTAAAATTTTTTTCCAGAGTGAGATTTATACCTTTGGCTTTTCTACCTTTTATATCATCTCACTGCTGCCATAGAGTGAATTCTTAGTTATTTCTATCATTTATTGGAGACCTTCATGATCTCCAACCTCAAGTAAGCTTTCAGCATTTGCCAGTGAACTTTTGTATCTGTCGTCACCTCTTTTTCATTCTCAATAACTTCAGTGGTCTTTTAAAACCTTCTTATCCTCAAACATCTAACATTACTACTTCCTTCCTCATTTTCTCAGATAACTTGCAGTATTTCACATGGGAATGGTAGTCTCTTCAGATGAGAACTCACTCAAATTCCCACTGTCAAACTTCAGTACTTACTTCTACCCATACATGGGAAGATGTCCTGTACCTTCTCCTGTTTGAGAATCGTCGTTTCACCTGGACGTTAGATCTTTCCCTTCCACCTTTCCAAGGAGTGGCAGTATCGATTTTCTCTTCTTTAACTTCTCTTTTTTAGTTCTTTCCCATGTGTACTTAAACATGCTCAATCTGTTTTCAAGCCTTATTTCTTTTTTAAAGGGGAAAATTCTTTGTCCTTTACCCCAGTCCTCTAACTATCCCTTTTTCTCTTCCCTTTTATAGCCAAGCCTCTTGAGTAGTCCGTACCTCTTCTATGTTTTCACTATATTTCAGTCATTCCTCAGTTTACTTGAGGCATAGCACATCACTGAAGCCACCTTAGCCAGAGACATTAGTGACCTTCTCGTGGCTAAACCCAAGAAATACTTCTCAGGTCTCTTCCTTCCTGATCTCTGCAACAGTTGATACAGTTACTCACTCTTGCTCAAGTACTCTCTTCCTTTGGATCTTTTATAACATTCTCTTCTGGTTTTACTTCTACCCCTCTGCTTTCATTTTTTAAGACTCCTTTGCCTCTAATTTAAAATACTGGTATCCTCTTCCCTCTTCTAGTGCTACATACTCTCCCTGGGAGATCTCAGTTCCTGCCATAACTAGAATGATGGGGGAGGGGGGACTTTTTGTGAAAGTAATCACTAATCTCTGGTCATTGCTACATACATAGGATCCACAGAGAAATGCAGAGATCATATTCAACTCCCTATTCAACATTTTCTCTTGAATATCTTACAGGCACCTCAATATGAATGTGTCTAGAGATGAACTTTCCTTATCTCCAAATTCTACCCCATTCCTCCTCCTGTGATTCCTGAATTATTCAGTCTACCAAGTGACACATGCCAGAGACCTGAGTGATATATTTGTCTCTCACACTGTACACATCCAGTAATCATTAAATCCCAAGGTTTTTAACCTTTTAAGTATTTTAAAATTCTACTTCTCTCTATTCTTGCTACTGTGACCCTAATCCACAAATCTCACTGAAATTATTATAAGAGCTTCTTAAGTTGCTTCCAGTGTTTTCTTACTTCAGTTCATTTTCATACTATAGCTAGAATGAACTTTCTGATATAAAATCTAATCATGCTATATCCTTGCTTAAGACCTTTCTGTGCTCACTATCGATCTTAACATAAGGTCCATATTCTGTAGCCTGGACTATAGGGCCTTTAATGATCTGCCACTGCTGATTCACTTCAACCTTATCTCTTCTCATGCTCTCACCTCTTTCCTCAAGCCTTCTGCTTATCACCCTAGGCTTTTAATTCCATCCAAGTTCCATTCTCTCCAGGCCATTGCTTAAATTATTTCTTGCTTCCTCTTTTTTCCCTTTCTTTCTGCTTTTTTTTAATTTAAATTCAATTAACATATAATGTATTATTTGTTTCAGGGGTACAGGTCTGTGATTCATCAGTCTTATATAATATCCAGTGTTCATTACATCCCATCTGCCCTGGGGAAGGGCAGAGGGAGAGAGAGGAGGAGAGAAGCAGACTCCCCATTGAGAGTGGAGCCTGCTGTGGGGCTCCATCTCACCACCCTGAGATCATAACCTGAGCCAAAATCAAGAGTTGGAGGCTTAACTGACTTTGCCACCTAGGTGCCCCTCTATTTCTGTGCTTTCTAAATGTGTAGGAGATAAAGGAGAGACAGGAGATAGAATGATTCCCAGATGTTTGGCCTGAGAAGATTTGGAGTTAGTAATACTAGGTGAAGTCAGAAAAGGAGGAGAAGGAGCAAATATTGAGGTGAAGTATGAATTCAGTTTAAACATAGTGAATTTTAGGAGTATTAAATTTAGGCTAGAGAAAAATATTTGGGATTTCTCAGCATTATTTGACTAATTTTTTAATCAGTGGATGTTTTGGTTAAAGTCATTCATAGGCATGTATTAGAATGCCCACGTTTATAGACCCTGGAGGATCTAAGATGGAACTTTAGGGGGTCTGTTAATTCCCTGAAATTATATGTAAATTTGTATATGACTGTGTATATTTTTAGAGTAACATATAACTTGCATCAGATTTTCAGAGTGGTCTGAGACTCCAGGAAAAACTAAGAACAACTAGAGTATAAAGAAAAGCAAGTCAAAATCTAAAGCGAAAGCACATCAGTGTTTAAAGGATAGATAAAGGAAGATAAGCCCATGAAAGAAATTAAGAGCATAGCCTCTGGAATCAGCCTGCCTAGATTCAAATCATGGCTCTGCTATTTACTAGCTGTGTCACGTTAGGCAAGCTGCTTGCTTTCCCTGTGCCTTGTTTCTTTACCTGTAAGATAGGGATTAACAACATTTATCTTATAACTTATTATGAGGATTAAATGAACCAATGCATGAGAAGTGCATTGCACCATGTTTAGCATATAGTTAGTGGTCAAGTTTAGCTATTTATTATTTTTAACAGGATGTTGAGTACCTCAGAATTGATGACTATAGCCCACATTGAGAAAAAGAAGGCAAAGGTTAAAGTTCCCTCTTTCCTGCAGCTGGGATTAAATACCTACTTGCAGGCCCAGAGATCCACCACAACTACTTCCTTATAACTCCATCACCATCACCATTACCAAGGATCATAGGCAAGGACTGGAGAGAACAGGAGTGCAGTATTGAAGTTCAAAAGTGATCCCTCACTCAGGAGAGTATGAGGGTACAGTTACCAAGAGTATCAGACATAGACATTGAAGATGCTTGCAAAAAGCAGAAATTGGCATCCATGTTTCCCAGCTGACTTCTTGCTGAACTTTTGAACCTGTAAGCCCATCAGTGAGTAGTACATGGTGAGAGAGTCTTTGGGGGAAGCCTGCCTTAAATCTCCTACGGTTTGTCAGCATTCTCAACAACAACACTGTTTTCTGTGTCTGGTGTAGAAAAGGGAGGGAGGCCTGCTGCGATAGATTGTATAAACAGCCGAAATAATAATGATAGCAATAGCTAACATTTCCGGAGCAGAAGTTGAATGTAAATTACTGGCCAGCCCCCCCCCAAAACCTAGATTCCACCTCAGAAGGGTTTTTCAATGACAGATGTGGCCAAAGTGAAACTGAACAACCACCCGTGAAAACCACGCTCACCACCTACATGGAAACCACCGTAACTTCATAGGCTGGAAAACAGCAGGCTTAAATATTAAATAGACCAGATCATACTGAGGCTAGGGACCTCACTCCCTAACCAGACAGGCAATTAGGTAAGTTGATCACTGCCACTTTTTTCCTCCTGCTCTCCCAACAATACAACTGAGACTTGGAGAGAAGACATAGAGGAAGAGGTATTTTAGAACCTTCCTTTCCTTTAGAACCCCTCTGTCCCACTAAGGCTTTCAGACCACAAGTCCTAGTCTGCTTTGAAGGGGAAGGGGGAAGCTTTGCACTGAATGTTAAAGTTTTAAATTTGACTGTTCCAAATGTTAATAACTGAAAATGGTGAGAAAATCATTGAATTATCTCCAGATGTCAAGAGATGAGAAAAGGAAGATTTGACATAGCATAGTTGAAAGTAGTGACTAGAAAAATTAAATAGAACCATTTCATGTTTATTTACCAAAGAATTGAGAGCTCTATATAAACTGTTCACATATATAAAGAATGTCTAAAGAAACAGGGCAATGGGGCACAAAAAGTATCTTAAAAATAGGGGGTATGAGTGGAGAGAGAGAGTGTGTAGTTCCAAGAAGAAATTCGCCCATGGTAATAGCTGCAGTAGACAAAATAAGATAAAGATTTTTAAAGTGTCCAGGAAAATAGACAAAGTCATTGGTGACTTTCTCAGCACAATGAAAGGGCAGTTCCTTTGGACTTTGATATTAAGGAAAAATTGATATTCCTGTTGTTTTATCCATTAGGTTTCATTCTGCCTCTCGTGTGATTCCATTTATATATGACAGCCCATCAAATATTTGAAGACAGCTCTCTTGCATCCCTTGGGTCTCTTTTTCTTCAAACTAAATATCCCATTTCTCATGCTTTTAAGTTCTTTCACCATCCTGGTCACTTCATTCTGAATATGCTTTAGTTTCTGTAAGTCCTCAAATGAAATATACTATTGTCAGTTTGGTCCACGACTATAGAATAGACTAGGACAACCATCTCTCTCAACCTAAGAATTAGACTGTTAATTCAGGCCAGAACTGCATTTGCTTTTTGGCAGTTCTGTCACATCATTATCGTTTTTGCTTTCCCAGTGTTACGGGGATTCACTAAATAGATTAATTAAATGCTTAGTGTACAACTTCAAAATTTGTTTCACAAAAATGGTGATTTTCAGCTTGAAGAGCTTAGGTTTTTAACTAATCTCTGAATAGGCGATCTTCCTCCTGTTAGTTTTCCTGCCTCATAGGAGTCTTTGAAAAAATCGGGTCAATAACTTATAAAGTGTGTGCACGTGTGTGTGTGTGTGTGCGCACGTGCTCGCTTGGGTGTGTTTTCAGCCAAACTACAGTAGATCTGGCTGATTTACAAGACAAAATAGATTTTTGGTTTTTTCCGTAATTATACAAATATTTACTAAATGTATAGTATGTACCTACTACAGCAATACAGCAATGAGATGAATTCTCTGCCATGAGGATCTTTTAGCTTGATGGAGAAATTTCAATATGTATATTAAATGCTACTGTAGGAGTTAACAAGATGCTCCAGGGCACTCTGATCATCTCACTCAGCCTTGAGGAAAGCTTCTCCAAAGATGAGTTTATCTATTTTGGGTCTGGGAGGATTTGAGAGAATTAGCTAGCCAAAAAGGTGAAGTAATTTATGCAGAGGTCCTGACTTAAGATGTAGTATGGCTATTGGAGATAGTAATTGAAGCTATGAGTGTAGATAAGATCAGTAGGGATTGTATTAGGTAAGAAAAGAGTTACAACTCTCGCTCATTTAAAACATAGGTAGAAAAAAAGAAATTCTGCCATCTAGTTTATTATTTTTTTTAATTTTTTTATTCTTATGTTAATCCCCATACATTACATCATTAATTTTTGATATAGTGTTCCATGATTCATTGTTTGTGCATAACACCCAGTGCTCCATGCAGAATGTGCCCTCCTCAATACCCATCACCAGGCTAACCCATCCTCCCACCCCCCTCCCCTCTAGAACCCTCAGTTTGTTTTTCAGAGTCCATCGTCTCTTGGTTCATCTACCCCTCCAATTTCCCCCCTTCATTCTCCCCCTTCTGCTACCTCCTTCTTTTTTTTTTTTTCTTAACATATATTGCATTATTTGTTTCAGAGGTACAGATCTGAGATTCAACAGTCTTGCACAATTCACAGCACTTACCAGAGCACATACCCTCCCCAGTGTCTATCACCCAGTCACCCCATCCCTCCCACCCCACTCCAGCAACCCTCAGTTTGTTTCCTGCGATTAAGAATTCCTCATATCAGTGAGGTCATATGATACGTGTCTTTCTCTGATTGACTTATTTCACTCAACATAATACCCTCCAGTTCCATCCACGTCGTTGCAAATGGCAAGATCTCATTCCTTTTGATGGCTGCATAATATTCCACTGTATATATATATATATATATATATATATATATATATATATATATATATATATACCACATCATCTTTATCCATTCATCTGTCGATGGACATCTTGGCTCTTCCCACAGTTTGCCATCTAGTTTATTGTTACTCTTCATTAATGATAAATCACTCATTTTTAAAAAAAGATTTATTTATTTGAGAGAGAGAGAGCATGAGTGGGAGGGACAGAGGGAGAGAGAATCTCAAGCAGGCTCCACACTGAGCATGGAACCGACACAGGGCTCATCTCACGACCCTGAGATCACAACCTGAGCTGAAACCAAGAGTTGGATTCTCAACCGACTGCACCACCCAGGTGCCCCCACTCAATATTTATTATTATCTGTAGGTGTCTCTCCCTAGTTTATGAAGTAGTTATCTAACTTAGTTCATTCCCTTACTGAATAATGTAATATTGTCCTTAACTTTACAAATATTTATTTTTATTTTTCTAATTAAATAGGTTTCTTTCTTTCTTTACTGAAAAGTTGTTAAAAAAGCATCATGTCTTTTTATAGGGATATGACAGTATTATTCTACTTTTAACACTAATATTTTTATTTATACACATTCTGTGGCAGCAACCACACACAGCATGTAGACCGTGTTAAAGGATTTGGTTCTTTCTCTCAAGAGTAATGAGAAATCACTGAAAAGTTTTAAATAGGGAAGTGACATGATTGGGTTTGTATTTTCAAAAGGTCACTACTAAATTGGAGGATGAGAGTGGATGCAAAGAAATAAATAAGCAATTGCAGTTGTCTAGGCAAGAGCTGTTGGTAGCATGACTAGGAGAGTGACACTGGCATGGAAGGAAGTGATCAAATTTCAGAAATACTTTAAAATAAATTTAACAGGATTTTAGGGATAGGGCGAGGAGAGAGAGAGAGAAGAGGTAGCAAAATAAACCCTGATATTTTAAAAACTGAAAGAGGACTGTATTTCATAGAAAGAAATAATGAGTTACTGATTCCATCTTGGATATGTGGGACTTCAGGCACTTTGGTACTTGTGTATTTAATAGTAACAGAAGCCTGAAAGCAGAAGGAAAAGTTCATGGTAGAGGGATGATGAAGTAAATTATAGGACATATATTTTCTAGAATATTATGCACCCCGAAACACGATAGCTACAAGACTATGAAGCATGTGAGATTAAGTGAAAATACCAGGATACAAAATTCAGTAATAATTGTAACCATATAAGAAAACATCCACAGAAAAAGTACTGAAAGGAAATATAGCAAATTTTAGTAATAATTCTGTGAGGGTGATGGGTGGTGGAAGAATTTTTAAAAATTTAAATTTCCCATGTTGTAAAAATGTCAACCTTAGAAATTAAGATTTTTAGTGTCTGATTTGGTTTTTATGTCAGTGATGTGTAATGACATTGGTTTATATGGTTGCTTCTGTAAACCGACCTAATAGCAATTCCTTAAGATAAAATCAGTTCTTTTTTTTAAAACATGACTTTCTGGTTTTTTCTAAAGTTGAATAAAGACAAATTGTTAGTTATGTAAAATGAGTATTTTTTTTTTCCCGGTATGGTAGCTGCATTAGTGAATAGGCAGTGCTGGTCATCTCATCTACAGTTCTCTGCTCGCTTTTCCGCCTGTCAGCTGTAAGCAGTGCAGAGGCCTTGAAGATGTTTTCCTTGACACACAAAAGCTCTCATGAATTGCTCCTAAATCCATATCAAGTGCATTTTTTGTCTTTTAGATTTGTGGATTTTAACTTGTGATGATAGTATTAACTAGCTATGTTCTTTAATATATAAAATTGAACTTCATATAAATCCGCTATACTTCTGATCATGGATTTGCTCTAATACACAGTGCTGAGAAGGTTTATAAACAAGTTACCACCTGGTGTTTTAGTTGCACCTTAGGAAATTGTTTTAATCAAATTTACTGAATTTTCACTTTCAAATTTGTTTGGCTATTCTAGGACCTTTGGATTTCTGTGTAAATTTCAGAATTAGCTTATCAATTTCTCCAAAAATCTTATGGGGCTTACATTGGAATTCCATTAGATCTATAGATCAATTTGGAAAGATTTGAGTCTTGTATTCCCTGAACATTGTATTCCCTGAACATGATATACTTCTCCATTTATTTAGGTTTTCCTTACTTACTCTCAGAATATTTTATACTTTTCAGTGTGGAGCTAATTCATACACATGTATTGTCAAATTTCTCCAAAATATTTCATGCTTTTGGAGTTGATCATAAATGGAATTTTTAAAATTTCAGTTTCCAAAGTAAGATTTTAATATTTTGAAATATATTGGGACTTGTTTTTTGGAATAGCATATGGTTTATCTTGGTGTACATTCTAGATGCACTAAATATATATTCTGGAACTGTATATTATCTAAGGTGGTCTATGAGTTTGTTCAGATTTTCTATTTTCTTGATGATTTTCCTCCTTAGTTCTGACAATTACTAAGAAATGTATGATAAAATCTCCAAGTTGAATTTGTCTTTCTTTGCTTAGTTCTATCAGTTTTGCTTTAAACAGATAGTTTTAAAGAAATTCTAAGAAACAAAATAATTTATCCACACACACACACACATATATATACATCTATATACACACATCCATGCACATAAGTACATATACATATGATCACAGAGTGTTATAATTTCGCACATATTTGTTGTCATTTGTATTCTTTATTGCTTCCTGTAAGTGCAGGTTACCATGTTGTATAATTTCACTTTAGCTTTTAGTGTCCTATAGTACAGGTCTGCTGTCCTATATGAAAATAGTATTTCACCTCAATTCTTAAATATGTTTTACACATTTATAATTTTTGACTAAGTTGTTTCTTTTTCAACTCTTGAATATATAATTATCATATCCTCTAGCTTTTATTGTTTCTGATGAGAAATCACTTGTTGATTTTATCATTGTACCACTGTATGTATGTCATATGCCATTTCTCCCTGCTGCTTCCAAGATTTAACTATGAGGTACTTAGATTTGGGTTTTTTGCATTTATCCTAGAAGAAGCTTCCTGTGCTTCTTAGATCTGTAATTGACTATTTCATCAAATTTAGGAAGTTTTTAGCCATCACTTCTTGAAGTATTGTTTCTGTTTCTTATTGTCTCCCAATGTCTAGGACTCCACTTAAATGTGTTTTGGACTGCTCTATACTGTTCCGTGTCTCTGACGTTCTGTTCAACTTTCTTAATTTTTTTTTCTCTATTCTTCAGATTTCATGATTTCTGTTGATCTCCCCTCAGGTATACCAATTCTTTTTTCCTTTCTTCATCTCCAATCTACTCATGAGATCACCAAAGAAATTTTTCATATAAGGAATAATTTTAAACTCTAAATTTTTTATCTGGTTCATTTTTATAGTTCCTCATTCTCTGTTGATATTCCTTTTCTGTTCACTTATTGATATATTGTCCTTTAATACTTTGTTCTTTTTTTTCTTTTTTTTTAATTAGTAGGCTCCACACCCAACATGGGGCTTGAACTCATGACTCTCAGATCAAGCATCACATGCTCTACTGATTGAACCAGCCAGGTGCCCCTCCTTTAATACTTTGAATAAATTTTTACTTTGAGTCAGTTTCTGTAGGTTGTGTTTTCCCTAGTATGGATCATATTCCCTGATCTTTGGTTGAAATCTTTACATTGTAATAAATGAATATTAATGATTCTGAATTCCATTCTGTTGTCCCGAGGATTTCAGGTTTTTTGTTTTAATAGTAACAGTTAACTTGCCTGATCTTAAATTAACTCTAACTTCAATATACTGTGCAGTGGATAGTATTTCTGTATCTCTGCTCAATTTTCCAGCTTTTAGGTCTTGCTTTTTTAACCTGGTCACACAGGGCTGTCCCTTACAGTCAGAAACTTAGAAGAGAGCCAAATATTTATACAGAATTTATACTCATGTTTAGGGGCTTACACTTTCTGGGGTTCTCAGCCCTGTGTTTTTTCCTCTGCCACTTCAAGTCAATAAGACTTCAACTTTCTTTATTATAAGATTCTGCTCATTGGGAAATGCATGCCTTGAAAGGAGCATCAAATTTTTAAATCTCACATGATTTAGTTGTCTTTCAACTTAACCTGTTCTCTCTTACCTACTTACTGTTTTTTCTCCCATTCATGCATTGATAGCTTAGTGGTCAATCACGGATTTGGGCACATTTGATAAACTTTGCAGAGCTCTCTTACTTGAAGGATTTTTCCCCTAAACTTTCAGCTATTTTGACAACACTGAACTCTACATTCTGCCACCTCAAGCTGGAAAGGATATGATTTAAAGCTGTCAGAGCTAAGGGAGCTTAAGAACCCCATTTTAGGCAAAAAAAGCCAGAAACTTGAAGTTCTTACATGTCATGATCACAGTCTTTCAAAAGGAAACTGCTGTGGTTGCTATCTGCTTTTCATTGTTTTGCAGTGCCTTTAAATATTTATTTTTTAATGGTATTTTATTCAGGTTTTATACTTAAAGCTCCAAGAGGCTTTGTGCACAGTGCTAACATTACCACAAATTCAAACTTTCTTAGGAATATTTTTTAATAGTGTGGTTTTTACAAATATTAACATTGCCTGACATATTATAGGAATTCAATTAATATTTGTTGAATAAATTAATAATGCCTTCTCTTTTTTTAAATAATTCAATAAATCTACCTTTGTCTCTGTGTTGTGCTCAAAGTATTAAAGAAAGCTGATATAAAAATGTAGGTATGTAGCTTATCAATAATATTAAGAAAACAAAGATATACTTGAGTTGTTATATCACAAAATCTCAAAAATATTAACACATTTTGTCAAAGAAACCTTAGGTGTATGACTTTTTCATAAAAATTCAAAAAGAAGGGGGGATGAAGGAATAATAAAAGGTAAAAGAACTGTTTACTAGGAAAACATTTAGTACAAATTTAAGAACTCTCAGATTAAAGTCTTCAATTTTAAATTGCTTTTGAAGAAGTAATACTATTTTTACAAATTTTATAAATATTAATTTTCAGGCTACATACACTTAAGTACTTAATTATTGTGACATGTGAGAAATGAAGTGTGAGTTTACAAACTAGTTGGTAGGTAAGAATTGGCATTTTAGAGATGCAATGCCTGAAAAAAATCTTAGGAAGGAAAAAAAAATCTGTGATTTCTTTGCCATAATCATACGTAACCCTCTAAATTTTGTGGATATCAGAGGTGGTGTAGAGGATGGAGAATAATTTTGAAATTAGACTGTCTTAAAAGTACTCACTTCCCATTGACTATCTAGGTAAGTGTCTTAGCCTATTTAACTGTACTTTTTAGGAAGACAGTTATTGCCCCATTTCATTTACTTGTTTTAAGGAGAAAAATTGTTAAAACATCTGAGTGTGCTTGGCATATGGTAGGATTCTGACTATAATTTTTTTTCTTTTTTACAGAAGAGGATAAATATAATATTTATTCTTCTTTGCTCTTCAAGTATTTCCTGGCAGAAGGAATCATCAATGGGCATACTTTGTTGGTTGCGTCTGCAAAAGAAGACCCTGCTGATATTTTACAGGTATAGGATATACTAATTCAGTATTGCATTTTGAACATTTCATGAAAAAATATTGCTTATATAGGTATATGTAAACAAGATATATGTTTGTATATCTACAAACCATATTTAAATTCATTAATGAGACCACACATATTTTTTTCTCTTAAAGTATCAAATTTATTTGAACATGTAGTTTCACTTTTTAAAATTGTTCTTAGACAATTTTTTTAACTTTAAATTGATATTGGCATTGGGAACAGTATTAAAAGCTACTAAAAACTGACAATAAATAAAGTTATTACTATGGTCATAATAAGATAACTCTGTAAAAAGTTAAGTAAAGGAAAACAATAGCGTATTGTCTGATATTACCAGTATCCTAAAGACATAAATTAGAAGAAAGATACAGAAATTAGAAGTACTCATTTATTAATCTTATTTTGCTTTGAGACTGCCAGAAATTATTCTTTTCCAAGTAACAAGCAATAATAATAAAATATATGATCAATATACTCTACCTTTTTAAAGCCAAAACACACGTTACACCTTTGAGAGGACAGTTCTCACATTTAGAATTTTTAATTTCTTTGTCCGGAACAGGAACCCAACTTAAGCCATTATTTGAATAGAAGTCATTATTTGAAATAGAATCTAAAATTATTTTCTCCCATAGGCTGTTTTCATTTCAGTGCATGGTCTGCAAAATAACAGACAACTCAGTCATTTATAAAGAATTTGTAGCATAGTAAGTATTAATATACCATAGCTATCAACAGACACCAACAAATTTCTATGCCCACTATAAAAAAGTTATGTAATACTGAGGTAAAACCAACATGATTCTCTCGTATGGGTCAGATTTTGCTTATTAAATAATACTGTCATAAAATCCAAAGGAGAAATCTTTGTATAATTTTCCAAATGATTTTCTTCTGGTTGCAGAGACTGTTTTCCTTTGTTCTTATTTTTGGTGTTTGGCTTTTGTAATATTTTCTTGATATTTTTGTTCTTCTGTTCTTTTTCCCTGGTCTTAATTATTCTGATCAATTTCTGGATAGTACTATGCTTGCTAGGAATAGTAAAGGGCAGGATTATTGTCCTAAAGAAGCTGTACAAGCTCTTCACAGCATATTCCACCATAGTATTGAGACTAAGATTTTATATCAAACATCTTTATAGCCATATAGGCAATTTTTGCCAGGCCAGAAGCAGGAAAACCCTTGACCCTTGAACAACGTGAGGGTTAGAGACACTGATCCCCTGCACAGTTAAAAATCCACATATAACTTTTGACTCCCCCATAATTTAACTACTAATAGCCTAATACTGACCAAAAGCCTTACTAACAACATAAACAGTCTATTAATACATATTTTGTGTGTTGTAGGTATTATATACTATATTCCTACAATAAAGTAAATTAGAGAAAAGAATGTTATTGAGAAAATCATAAGAAAGAGAAAATACATTTACAGTACTATTAGAAAAAATCCACATATAAGCAGACTGTGTAGTTCAAACTTGTGTTGTTAAAGAATCAACTATATATGATTTTCAAAATAAAGTGTTTTATTCTTCCTTCTTGCCTCCTGCAACCTAGGCAACTGATGTTAAAACCTAGGTGATATACTAACACATTTTGCTTTAGAGAATTACACTTTTTATTTGAAAACTAATCCCTAACACCTTTCCTAGGTACCTTGAATTTGTACAAGTTAATATTAAAAATCTCAGGGTACTTTACATGTCCTCTGTTGGATTATGTGAAGGAGTGACGTTATAAATCAGGATTTCTTAAACTATCTAGTCATTTATGTAAGTAGTTAGGTTCTGCAAACATTTATTCATGGAACAATTTTATGATACAATAAAAAATATAAAAAATTAGAGTAAGAAACGTAGACTCAAAAAGTTGCACTCTTGACCAAGATATGTTCATGAGGATCAGATTTCTCTTTATCCCTGAAACAACAGGGCAAAATATATTAAACAACAGTTTTTAAGACATTGAGCATCAATAATAAAGGACAGTGATGCCAGAGAGGTGCAGAATATACAAAGAGAGCCCTATAACTTCCCTGGCATACTACATGCAAAGTTTCCAGGCTGTAGTGCAGTGAAAAGGAACCCAGGTTAAGACAGCATTAGGAGACACATCTAAGAGTGTGGAATTATGACATATTGTCTTCATCTGGAGCTTAAGTATAATTTAAGGAAATATGTATGGGTACCAAATTGACAAGGGGTGGACTTGTGATCGTTAATTTTATGTGTACACTTGACTAAGCCACAGGGTTCCCAGATATTTGATCAGTCATTATTCTAAGTACTCTTGTGAGGGTGTTTCTGGATGAGATTAATATTTAAATTGGTAGGGGCACCTGGGTGGCTTAGTCAGTTAAACATCTGCTTTTAGCTCAGGTTGTGATCCCACTGTACTGGGATCAAGCCCCACATCAGGCTCCCTGTTCAGCGGGGAGTCTGCTGCTTCCTCTCTCTCTGTCCCTCTCCCCTGCTCATGCTCTCTTTCAAATAAATAAAATCATTTAAAAATATATTTAAATTGGTAAACGGAGTAAAGTAGATTGCCATCCCTAATGTGGGTGGGCCTCGTCAAATCAGTTGAAGGTACAAATAGACCTAAAAGACTGACCCTCCCTCAGCTAAGAACGAATTCCTTCTGACTGACTGCTTTCAAATCTGAACATCAGCTTTTTCCTGCCTTTTGAATCAAACTAAAAAATCAGTTCTTCCTGATTCTTGAGCTTGCGAACCTTTGGATGAAAACTACACCATCAGCTTTCCTGGGTCTTTAGCTTGCTGACTCATCCTGCAGACCTGGGGACTTGTCAACTTCCATAAGAGTATTAGCCAATCCCTTATAATAAATCTCTTTTGTATTTATATATGGTTATTTATATATATGATTTTATATAATACAAAGCAATATATATACACATATGTATATGCACATATATCCTATTGATACTGTTTCTCCGGAGAGCTCTGACTAATACAGTCTTACTGAAAATATAAAGATTACATTTAAAACCTACATGAAGAATTTCACATTTATTATTAACCTTCATTGAATGATAATCACCTCACATTCTATATCGTGGCAAATTGTACAAGTACAGTGATCTTTCCACCTGTTTGCTTTCACACTTATAAAAAAATTCCTTTAAATTATGTATCTACTTGTACAGAAAGTTATCTAAAAATTGCAGTTATGAGATTATTTAGTTGTAAAAGATGTTACTGTAAATATTGTGGTTTTTTAAAAAGATTTATTTATTTGAGAGAGAGAGTGCATGTGCATGCATGCGCATGGGGGGAGCGGGAGAGAGAGAATTCAAGCAGACTTCCTGCTGAGTACGGGGCTCAATCCCAGGACCCTGAGATCATGACCTGAGCTGAAATCAAGAGTCAGCTGCTCAACCGACTGAGCCACCCAGGAGCCCCTGTAAATATTGTCTTTTTAGTTAAGTACTTTTAAATCAGTCTTCTATGTGTATCCAACTGAATCTAAATAACATCGCAATTTGATGTCAGTACCATTATTTTTAGAAATATATGTACGTAAGCAGGCTCTTCTTTAACATCTGGAAAATTTACGTCAATCATCTTTGCCTTGAATTCATATTTTCTATTCCACTTCTCACAGAGTTTTGTCCGAATGTTATGTTCATGTTCAAAATATTTATTAATGACCTTATGATAGTTTTTCTGTAACAAAAATTCATATTTAAATTTAAGTTCATTTTAAACTTCTCTCAAAAGACGTTACATGTTAAACACATTTCTTCGCAATTCAGTAATCTTTACGATTAGTGTTACATGCAATGTATGAATGGACATGAAAATTTTCACATTTGCTTTATTAAGATATACCAATCAAATGGGATGGGATTTAACATAAGTTCTATTCAAATTTTTTATTTTTGCAGATGTGAGTTGTTAACACTTAAGTAAAAGGGAAAGAAAGAGTTGTGTTACTATAATGTCCCTCAAAATTTTTAACTTTTTCTGAGTAATAGACCTGTAAAAGATCACAGTGGTCCTAACCTTTTGTTTGTTGGAAGTTTTTGATTAGTGACCCAATTTCTGTGCTGGTTATTGTTCTGTTCAAGTTTTCTATTTCTTCCTGTTTCAGTTTTGGTAGTTTATATGTATCTAGGAATTTATCCATTTCTTCCAGTTTGTCCAATTTGTTGGTATATAGTTTTTCATAATATTCTCTTATAATTAATTGTATTTCTGTGGTATTGGTTGTTATTTCTCCTCTCTCATTTGTGATTTTATTTATTTGGGTCCATTTTCTTTTTGATAAGTCTTGCTAGAGGTTTATCAATTTTTTTTAAATTTTTCAACAAACCAGCACCTGTTTTTACTAATCTGTTCTATTGTTTTTTTTTATTTCTGTATCATTTATTTCTGCTCAGATCTTTATTATTTCCTTTCTTCTGCTGGCTTTCGGCCTCATTTCTTGTTTTTGTTTAACTCCTTTTAGGTGTAAGCTTAGATTGTTTAAGATTTTTCTTGCTTCTTGAGGTAGGCTTGTGTTGCTACATACTTCCCTCTTAGAACTGCTTTTGATGCATTGCAAGGGTTTTGGACCATTGTGTTTTCACTTTCATTGTTTATATATATTTTAATTTCTTCTTTGATTTCCTGGTTGACACATTCATTGTTTAGTAGCATGTCGTTTAACCTTCATGTATTTGTGGTCTTCCCAATTTTTTTCTTGTGGTTGCTTCTAGTTTTATAGCATTCTGGTCAGACAAGGTGCATGGTATGATTTCAGTCTTTTTGTATTTGTTGAGGCCTGATTTGTGATCTAATACGTGATCTATTCTAGAGAGTGTCCCATGTGCACTTGAAGAGAATGTATATGTGATGTTTTAGGATGGAATGTTCTGAATGTATCTGTTAAGTCCATCTGGTCCAGTGTGTCTTTCAAAGCAGCATAGGTCGTTTCATGAAGAATGTTTTCTAGTGTCATCCAGTCTATTCTACCCTATCTTGTGTACTTAATATATTATCAAAGACATTATAATTGCTTCCACAAAAACCCAATGATCTTAAGCATTAGATTTACTTTATGTTGCAGATGTGATGCTACATTTTGAAAGTTATTTTCATTCTTCTATTTATAAGGAGTAGCCCAGAACAGGTTTTTATTTTAAGTTTGCTTTACTTATGTACTTGCCTTTCATATAGCTCTTTTTTGAAAATGTATCTAGTTTTTGAGTTAACAGAACTTTCACTCATCAGTAGTATTTCTTAAATTCATGATTTTTTAAATTTCATATTTCTTTGATTTTTATTTTGTAATAGTAAAACAATTTGATTTAAAAATAATATTCCATTTTCATTTTTCTATTAAGAAAGTACAAAAAGTATTGTTTTTAACATATACATTTAATGTGGTCCACTTAGTTTTCACAAGTTTAGAATAGACTGGATTAAAAAATTATGGCTGTAAAATTGTAATTATTTATATTCTTCATAATACCAGTGGATAGACAAAGTTTTTAGCATCTCTCTGAGAAAAATAAAATATTTGTGTAATTTAAAATGAGATTTTAAGAACTAATATAGATAATAGTTTTTTCTACATATTATTCAGCCAAGATTTCGGTGTTCCCAACTCAAAGTTATATTAGAGTCATTTGTATTAAACAGCCCAAAAATGAATGACCAAAACCAGGCATTAACAGTGTTTAGAGATACAATATGGGGGGGGGGGAATGCTATAATTGTTTATTTTTAATTTTATGATGTATGATTGGGGATTCCTGGAACCTATAACCAAGGCAAATATTGCTGGTACAAGAAAAGGGAAAAGACAATCTTATAGACCATAATTATCTTAAAACTGTGTATAACTAAAAGACAAGTAAAGGATAAAAAGCCCCATCAGCTGCCTAAGATATATTATATAACCACCCAGCAATTTATCCATCATCCTTTGAAAACATATTCATGCCTATTGTAGTCAAAGCTCCTTCAGGAAGTCAGCATTAAGATGTAACACTGAAAAATTACACCCCTTAGAAAATCCTATAGAACAATATACATGATGTTGTTAAAGCTTTTAAAAACACATTGGTAAGTATTTTTCAGTTAACTTTTTATCTAAAAGAATGTTCTTGATCATCTCAAATATAGTGATAATATTCTCTCAAAATTTTCTATGGAATGTTTTCTAAAATAGCAAAAATTGTATTTTTATGTTAGAATATTTAAGCGTTTATCAATAGGCTGATATTTTTAGAAATAAAAAATTATATACACAAACACACACAATTTCTTTATAACTTGAAAATGCTTTGTTTTTCTATTACACCTTTTTCATAATTTTAAACTATATATGTTAATATTTACAGAATTAAAGAAAGTAACAGCAGTAAATTTAAATGTTATTTCATAATATACTAAGGTGAGTTTTAAAAGCTAATTGGAATATTTTTAGTGATGATATACCAGATAGGTAATATTCATGCAGGAAGAGATATCTGATTATCTAGAGCCAAGGGTTAATTCCTGACTTACGGCATTAACTTTTTGAGTTGTTTGTTATATACGTTTTTTCACCAAAAATCACATAGTTTTTATGGTGAAACTATTATAGAGAAAATCTTTCATGATTGAAAATGAATTACTTTAAAATAACCCATAAGTCATAGAATAAGTAACTATTTAAAATAAACCATATCATTTTAGATGAATTAATATAGCAACAAGGTATTTAGTAACAAAGTATGAAAATTTAGACTAACATCTTTAGAATTCTCTTTTATAGACTTTAAATATATAAGTAAAAATCAAAATATCTAATAATTTGGAAACATTTTTTCTATATCCTAAAATATCAGTCTGTTACTCAAATAATGAACTCATTTATTAAGATCTAATTTATTGTACATTGTATCATTTGCTTTATTTGGTTTTTTTTGTTATAATTGAGAGAAGATACATTAGTTGATTTAGTATTAGATGAAATAGTATTTGCTAAACAGTGTATAGTTTGAATTACTATTAAAAAGGTTTCCTTTCCTTTCCTTGGGTCAATGTGGTGTCAAGATTGAGTCTATATTTGCCATCTGTTTCTCTCTCTCTCTTTTTTTTGCCATCCATCTTTTACTGATTGATCATGGAACAAGAATTAGAAGTCTGAATCCAGTGAGTGGTTAGTTGTTTGCTCTTAGGACATTATAGATTATAGTACAGGCTGGTCCTTCTGAGTAAATAGAATACAAAAATATTTCAGATCCAACTTTCTTTTCCTTGTTCTGCCAAAAATTGAGAAAACTGTAACAATGAAGTTAAAGAAATACCCCTTGTTTGGCCATATATACTACTGAACATTTTTTTTTATTATGCTTATCTTCAAAGTTGTAGTTTTATAATGATTCAGAACAAAAGTAATATTTTATAAATAATTAAAAATTATTTTCTGGTCCTTCTGTCATTCCACTTTGCAAGTTTTATGCATGCTCAATACCTTATAAATAACACATCTTCCCACACATTTTTACTTTTTCGAGCCTACATAATATGTATTTTTTATTAAAACTACTTTGTTACTGTGTATCTTCTGTTCATAGTTTAAATCAAATATTTGAAGAGCCCTTTAAAGGCAGAACTATAGTGAGACTATGTTCCCTTCGTTTCTTTGTCAACATTTTATTTGTTCAGAAAATTATCAGGCTATCTATATGCTTTTCAGAGCTTACAACTCTGAAGTGCTAGTTGAGCCAGAAATTTGCTGTTTGACCCCAGGGTTTCACTCTTTTTTTCCCCCTAGCTACTTGTGAGAGCTTATTTAAAATTCTGAGTTCTCCACTGGCAGCCACAGTTAGAGCTTCTTTGGCAAACTAAAGAGACTAAGAAAAATCCTGCAAAGGCTCAATACTGCTTCCAGTGACCTACATTTGTAGCCAGCTTTTAAAAGATGGCATGTGCCTTATTTTCCAACAAGAAAATGAAAGATAAGATAAATGTATAAAGGAAAATAAACCCACCACTCTGTCACTAGCTTGTAAGAACCATTTCTGATATAATATTAAAATAAACACAAAGTTAGGGTTGATATTTGTGTATCACCAACATAAGAAAGGAATTTTGCATGCAGAAAGTAGCCTAAGTCATATAGCAAAAATGCCATATTCTGTGATGGGGTATTTATCCTCAGAAGTGAAATATAATTGGGATATGAGCTTAGATTTTAATTTATGTGATGCTGCTTAAGTAGCTGCAGGACCTCCCACAAGTCACTTAGTCTTTCACATTAAGATAGAGATCATTCCCTGGCTACCTTATTCTGGAATTCCAAATTAAAAATGAAATATTTGGGATTTTGCTTTCTAAATCTTAAAATAATTACTCTAGGCCTCACATTTACTTTCAAAAATTTTATTTTGAACTAATAAAAAAATGAGTGGTCATGAATGCTTGATGGTTATTGTCATGTTCAAATGTTAAAATCTAAGAACTGTTATATAGCACTTATCATTCTTTGAAAAGAAGACACACAAAGTCAAAATTGGGAATATTAGAAATGGAGTTCATTTGTCCTCTGAATACTTTTTCTGAAACACATTCAGAAGAGAAAGTATTCAATCCTTTTGGAAGGATTAAGTGACTTCAAATCCTGAAAACCAGAGCCATTAAAACTTAAAAAAACACACTTTTTAAAATCAGCTCCCCAAATTAATGAAATTGACTCATTAAATGAAATACTAAAGGATCCCATGAAAGAAGAAAGGTACACACCATCAAAGATCATAGAGTAGATAGATAGTCTTTGAAAATTATGTACAAAAGGATAGCTTTACTGTGTGAAAATCCCAAGGAAGACAAGGCTATCTCTCCATCTAGTGTTGGGGTGATTCTTTCAGTGGCCAGTGTTTGTTTCCTCAAATTTTGTTTTGTTCATCAGAATCTGATGGGCAGTTGCAGAAAGTGGCCTTAATTCACCATAGTCATCTTTTCATATTATATTAGTGAAATCAGGTATTTGAAATGCACTTATCAGTTTTGTAAAGTAGTTTTACTACAGTTTGTGTGTGTGTGTGTGTGTCTAAAAGTCTGCTAGATTTCAAAAACAGGGTTGATGGTATTAAACTAAAGACTTAAATTGGGGGATGCCTGGGTGGCTCAGTCAGTTAAAAGTCTGCCTTCAGCTCAGGTCATGATCCCAGGGTCCTGGGATCGAGTCCCGCATCGGGCTCCCTGCTCAGTGGGGAGCCTGCTTCTCCCTCTACCTGCTCATGCTCTCTCTTCCTCTCTCTCAAAGAAATAAAATCTTAAAAAAAAAAAAAAAAGACAAATTGGAAGTGGAAGATGGATCTGAGACTATGAAGTGAAGCATCTTACCTTTCTATTTCTTGAAACATTATAACAAGATACTATAGAATTTTGAAAAGCCTATATTATGCCTTTACCTGGTTGCCTCTACTTCTCAGTACTCAGTGAGCAGAAAGAGAATTGTTTTTGTTCTATTAACACTAAATGTACAACACAAAATAATTTTCAAGTTTAATAAAAATAAAGTGATACCAGTTTCATTTAGTGCACCAATATATACTAAGGATTTTTGTGACATCTTCCATAAGCTGCGTTTATTTTGGGAAAATAAAAGAATATGACATCAAACAAATAAAACCAGTCACTTGTGTGCTCCTGAGTTAGGAATATAACTGATCTGGACCTCTTAAATAAAGATAATGCCTGATTCTTTTACTAACTGAGATGTCTTTGACAATAGATATCCCAAAATTTTAGAATACTTCTTTTCAAACCTTGTAAAAATTCTATGACCTCTCAAGCTCCACATCAGGCTCTGCACTCAGTTTGGAGTCTGTTCGAGAGATTCTCTCTCTCTCCCTCCCCCTCTGCCCCTCTCCCCCCTGCTCATGCTCTCTCTCACAAATAAATAAATTAAATCTTAAAAAATTTTATATTCTCTAACCTCGATTTAATAAATAATTATGCTAAGATCACTGTTACTATCTTAACTTTTATAATTATATTTAGAAATGTTTTAGTTATATCGGGTTTTTAGAAGTTAGTTTATATTCAATTGGGACACTTAAAGGAATTATGCAGAAATCCTTTGCCAATAGAAGAATCCTTCTAGAACTCAAGTAATTATTTCATAACCTGTTTGCTTAGTACGGCTTTTCATATATCTTTTTTTTTTTTTAAGAAGACAAGTTAATATACACCCTTATATAGTAAACATTTACTAAGGGAATTATTGCACATGGTCTTATTAACTAAACCTGTTAAAACCAATGATTTAGTGGAGAATTTAGTCTACTTTTTAAAATATTTCACTGGGACACCCGGGTGGCTCAGTCAATTAAGCGTCTGGCTCTTGATTTCTGCTCAGGTCATGATCTTGAGGTCTTGGGATCAAGCCCTGCATCAGGCTCCATGCTCAGCACAGAGTCTACTTGAGATTCGCCCTCCTTCTCCCTCTGCTCTTCCCCCCAGTTGTGCTCTCTCTCTGTCTCCTTCTAAAATAAATAAAATCTTTAAAAAAAATTAAAATTAAAAATAAAACATTTCACAAAATGTATTTTCATATATTGCAAGGACCACATTGTTCACCATTCATTATTCTTTCTATAACTAGGCATATAGACACAAAGTTATACATATATACATGTATATATCCTGTTCTTCATGCTACCCTTCTCCTTCCCTCTTAGTCAAGAAAATTGAGAGGTCTTTCAGTCTTCTCAATACATTTCTGGTTTACATGTTAAAGAGAAATGTGATAAGGATCTGTGGAAAAGCATTGAGAACACTGCTCTTTCCTAGTGGTTCCATTTTCTGTTTTTTAATTCATGTAATTGATGTAGTTGCCAAAATAAAAGCATCATTTTCGTCAGTAGCTTAATTTGGGAGTTTAATAAAAATAATAATTGAATACCAATGTGAAAGTATTTTTCATCCTTTCTTATAATATTAATAATTTTGCCCCCTTTACATTCAAGAGAAAAATATATTTAAAAAATTGCACCAAGATGTTCCCTGTACTGACTTAGTTTGAAATATGGATGGACATAAGTTAATTCACTAATTACTAATCTTAAAATCCATAAGTTTAAAAACATTTTTTATGTACCATCAGCTGTACCACAGACCTTCTGACTTACTCCATGCAATCTACATTTCTGAATGCTTTTAACAATTAAAGTAACCTCTCCCCTCATATTTTTAAATATTTAAATGTAGGTAATGTGGAGACCATATCTTTAACAGATGGATAGTCAGGCTAGATATTTGGAGTACTTTTGTATTCAAATTATGATAATCAGTCAATAATATCTTTGAATTTGTTTCTCTTCCTAACTTTCAGAAAATAAATATTCCCCAACTCCCCCCAAATCAACAAAGTAATATACTTACTGACACAATATAATATACTTACTGATACATGGATAATGCTTAAGTAGTATTAATTATACAGTTACCAAAACCCGCAAGGATCAAAAGATTTTATTTTTAAGAAGGATTTCTCATGCTGCATGGATTATGTTGCTACATAATAGCTCAGTAGTACTTCTGCTGAATTGTAAAATAGCTTAGAGAGGAGTATGATGCCCATAGTTGGTGTAATGCATTGGTAATTAAGAGGGTGGGAGGTTAAGCTTCATTAACTGCTGAGGGATTGTATCTTGGGTTTTATTATGCCCTAGAGAACATAAAAAGTGAGAAGGGTCAAACTGTTGGAATCAGATTTTGCTTGTGCATCTGCCAAAACAAAGACCACAAAATAATATAGCGGTAAGCACAGAATGGCATGAATTGAAAAGGGAAGAAATATATTCACAGCATCTTATGGATAAGGATAAATGTTTCTGGTGAAAAAAAAAATACACCTAATTACTGGAGTATATTTTGGTATTGGAAGTTTATAATAATTTGGTTTCATATAGGTTTAAGTAGAATAAGCAGTTGTTTTTGTCCAAAGGTAGTGCCACTTTCCTTTTCATGTTAATTTTCCAAAATGATTCATCTGATTAAGAGAGAGAAATTTTATACTTTTCATTGTATCTTCTGTATAGACCTTATGAAGCCTGCTTTTTATTTTTACTTATTCCTGATCCTTGCTACCAAATATATGGGCACTGTAAGCACCATACTGCATAAAAGAACCCAAAACCTGATATTTTACTTTTAGGAAACAAGGGTATAACAACCATGAAATGTGTTCTGTTGGTGCACTGGGTAAGAAATCAAAAGACTGGGGACTTTCAAAAATACAAGGAAGGACCTTGATCTGTGATCTGTTACAGCTGTAATCATTTAATATTTAAGAGCTTACTACTAGCATTCTCTTGTAAGACAGATTTTATCCAAACATTAATTGTTTTTTGTTTGATTAGATACAGACATCGCAACAAAAATATGGATTATAGCAATCATCATCTCTGATAGGGTCAAGGAGTCACAATGAGCAGGTTAGGTGATGGCACACTTCAAAAAATATAGGGCTTACAAATATAACAACGTACTGAATACAAATTCTTACAGAGCAAATTTCTGAATATTGAAAGACAAAAGTATCAGGGTGCCTGGCTGGCTTAGTCGGTGGAGTATGTGACTCTTGATCTTGGGTCATGAGTTTAAGCCCCATGTTGGGCATGGAGCTTATTAAAAAAAAAAAAATCAGAATATTTTTTTCTCCCAAAATACCAGTTTTGGTATATCTTTAAGTAATTCGTTTTCACTTGAATCCTGAATAGCAGTATTGAAACCATTTAAGACTGAATTTTCATATAATGGAATTTTTTTGTCAGAGAATTATATAGGACTATCTAACACTGTTGCCTTAGGATTGAGTTCTTTTTTTTTTTTTTTAAGATTATTTATTAGAGAGAGAGAGAGCACACACGAAGGGTGGGGGAGGGCAGAGCCAGAGGGAGAAAGCAGACTCCCCACAGAGCAGGGAGCCAGACATGAAAGGGACTTGATCCCAGGACTTGAGATCATGACCTGAGCCGAAGGCAGACACTTAACCACCTGAGCCACCCAGGCGCCCCTGGATTGAGTTCTTGACTTCACAACACTTAAAAACCATACAACTGACTCTTAATTTGCGTCAGTTTTTTTATTTTCTATTTTTGTTCAGATTTCCAGCCAAAAGAATGATACAAATCAAAGTAACCAAGTGTTCACATAGGTCTAGCTAGGTAGATTACTAGCATAACATTTATTCACACCATGTTGTGTTAACAATTCTTTATTTATTGATGGAATGCTTAAAAACAGAGACACTAAAGGAATTTTGGTCCATTTACTAAAGAAATAGCATATTTTATCAAATCTGAGAAGCCACTGACCACAAGATGCAGCACTATTTTATGTACCACTGACAAAAACACTGCCAAATAAACTAAAACACAATGTTGTCTTTTAATTTAGGATTTTTATTTAATTATTTTTAAGATTTCTTAGGCATTTATATTTTTTAAAATCATACCATACTTGTACAAAAAAAAGATAAGCAAAATATGTAACTTACTTATAAAACTTCACATTCATATTATTACTGTAATGAATTGCTTTCTGATTTATAGTCGTTCACCATCACCGGTTTTTCACAATTCATGTTTTTTCACATACTGTTCTCTGTGTCATCAAGAACACTGATGATGTGGCATTTCTTAAAAGACGCTCCACTCTTGCACCTAGATTTTATTCTAAAACAATGACATACAGGCGTAACTGGGTGGCTCAGTCAGTTAAGCATCTGACTCTCGATTTCAGATCCGGTCATGATCTCAGGGTCATGAAATTGAGCCCCATGTCAGGCTCTGCACTCAGCACAGAGTCTGCTTGAGATTCTCTCCCTTTCCCTCTTCCGCCTGACCCCACGCTCCCTCACACGCATGCTCGCTCACTCTCTCTCTAAGATAAATAATTCTTGGGAAAAAATAAAACGATGACTGACATCCATTGTGCAAGTATTGTTGCAGATGACTTTATTTCCCCAACAAGTTATCAGTGGAAGTTTTCTGGAAAACCAGAACTCATATTCTTCCTTAACTGAGCCATATATGGATTCTTGGCCAAGATATTGAAGAATTACATATGTCCACTTACACACCAAGAATAACGACCAGTTTCTTATATATGCAGACAATGATAACTTTATATCTACTTGGTAGAATATCAACTGAAAAATGTATCCCGATTTCAGAAATAATAACATGAAAAAAAAAAAGAGAATCAATGAAATACAGTAAATATATACCTCAGTTTTGTGGGTTTTTTTTAAGATTTTTATTTATTTATTTAACAGAGAGAGGGAGAGCATAAGTAGGCAGAGCGGCAGACAGAGGGAGAGGGAGAAGCAGGCTCTCCGCCGAGCAGGGAGCTCGATGCAGGGCTCGATCCCAGGACCCTGGGATTATGACCTGAGCCAAAGGCAGCCGCTTAACCGACTGAGCCACCAGGCACTCCTGTACCTCAGTTTTGAACCTGGGTTTTGGTGTGTTTGAATTTCCCACTTCCCAGAAACCCAGTTATCACAAATCTTAATTGTCCTTGTTTACTATAATGATACCAATTTAAAAATAATCCCCATTTTTAATGTGTTGATGTTTTCTTGGGAATATTTCTGTGTCCCAGTGAAGTTGGAACTTAACTTATGCTTCTTAAAATGTATTTCTTAACATACATTTTATTCAGCAGTATCATGCATACACAAGTGTTATCTTGCTCATTTGGGAAATATTCTACCAGGAGAGAAATAATGTTAAGAAAAAAAAGAACATTCTTTCTCCTGTTATTAGGAGATATTAAAGCTGAGCAATCAGGAACTGGACATTTGTTTGATATATGTTTTTCTAGAATTTGAAATTTTTTTTTTTAAGATTTTATTAATTTATTTGACAGAGAGAGAGACAGCCAGAGAGGGAACACAAGCAGGGGGAGTGGGAGAGGGAGAAGCAGGCTTCCCACTGAGCAGGGAGCCCGATGTGGGGCTCGATCCCAGGACCCTGGGATCATGACCTGAGCCAAAGGCACTCGCTTAACAACTGAGCCACCCAGGCGCCCCTAGAGTTTGAAATTTTTTCTTATCTTTTTGAAATACTAACAATAAAATAAGGGGAAGTAATCCAATAATCATGTTCTTCTAAAGAAGTACTTTCGTCCTTTACAAAGTAAATAACCTTATTATACTGCAAGAAAATTAAGGAAATTTTCCTTTATTTTTCAGAATCTATCAGCCCTATTTAGGTAATATTAAAACTGATTAATAGGGGCGCCTGGCAGCTCAGTTGGTTAAACCACTGCCTTGGGCTTGGGTCATGATCCCAGGGTCCTGGGATCAAGTCCCGTGTGGGGCTCCCTGCTCAGCGGGGAGTCTGCTTCTTCCTCTGACCCTCCCCCCGCTCGTCCTCTCTCTCTCTCTTTCGCTCACTCTCTCAAATAAATAAATAAAATATTAAAAAATAAATGAATAAAACTGATTAATATAGTTGTTTGCAATTTTAAAAATACATTCTTTCCTCAGGAACTCTTTCACTGCATCTGGGATTGAATACTTATTTTTATCACACATTTGAATTTTAAATTTTCAGAGATATACTTTATTACAAAAAATAATGCAGATGATAGCAAAAAATTTAAGCAATAATAAAGGAATTAAAGTGAAAAGTAAAATTCTCCCCACCCCACCGTCTATAATCTACAGTTCCAGTCTTCCTGTATGAAAAGTCCCCAACATTGATTTGTATTTGATTATTTTTAGTTATTCCAATGGTTACTGTTATAATTGTAAATTACACTCTTTACCTTTCATTTTTTGATCCATCCATTTTAGATTATACTATTAATTCCAGTATATAAGATAAAGTTATCACAACTACCTTTTGCCATCTCTTTTCCTCCCTTCAGCCTGTTAATCTCTAACTTACTTGCACATTATCAATTATTACAACTCAAATTCTGTAACTATAATTGAATCTTTAATACTCTGTTCATAAGTTTATTTTACAAGTTGAAACATAACATTTAAAATTTCAAATTAGATAAATATTTTACTGAACCAGATCATATAATTGGACCCTTTGGAAAGGAAATGCCATCTTATATCACTAAACTGAACTTCTAGAAGAGGAAAGGAATCATTTCTTACATTCCCTCAGTTCCTTAATCTCATGTCACATTTTTAGTTCCTTCCTTTTCTTCATGTTTAGCCCTTCATGTTCTTGTTCTGCTTTTTATTTTTTACCAGCATTTCTTTTTTCCCCCAGTTTTATTAAGATAGAATTGACATATAACATTGTATTACTTTAATGTGTGTACAAAATAATGATTTGATATATGTATATATTACAACATTACTACTATGATAAGTTTAGCTAACATCCACCACATCACCTCACTTATTACAAGTGTTTTTTTCCTTGTGATGAGAATTTTAAGATCTACTCCTTAGCAACTTTCAAATATACAATACAGTATTTTTTTTTAATTTTATTTATTTAAGTAATCTCTGCAACAACATGTGGTTCAAACTCACAACCCCGTGAGCCAGCCAGGTGCCCCAGCAGCACAGTATTGTTAACTCTAGTCCCTATGCTATACATTACATCCTCAGGACTTATTTATCTTATAATTAGAAGTTTGTACCTTTTGGCCACTGTCACCCATTTCCCCACCCTCACTTCTGGCAACTACCAACCTGTTCTCTCTTTTTACGAGTTTGGTTTCTTAGATTCCACATATAAGTGAGATCATACATTATTAAATTTTTTTTTTTAAGATCTTATTTATTTATTTGACATAGAAAGAGAGAGACACAGCGAGAGAGGGAACACAAGCAGGGGGAGTGGGAGAGGGAGAAGCAGGCTTCCTGTGGAGCAGGGAGCCCGATGTGGGGCTCAATCCCAGGATGCTGGGACCATGACCCGAGCCGAAGACAGATGCTTAACAACTGAGCCACCCAGGCGCCCCGAGATCATACATTATTTGCCTTTCTCTATCTGACTTACTTCACTTAGCATAATACTCACAAGATTTATCCATGTTGTCACAAATGGCAGGATTTCCCTTCTTTTTTTATTGTCAAATACTATTCCATTGTGTATATATACCACATTTTCATTATTCATCTGTCAGTGGACACTTAGGTTGTTTCCATGTGTTGGCTATTGTAAAGAATGCTGCAGGGAACATGGGGGTGCAGATATGCCTCAAAGATGGTGACTTTCTTTCTTTCTGATATATACTTTCAGAAGTGGAATTGCTGGCTCATATGGTAGTTCCGTTTTAACATTTTGAAGAACCTCCATATTTTCCATTGTAGCTGTACCAATTTACATTTTCACCAGCAGTGCACAGTGGTTCCCTTTTCTCCAAATCCTCACCAACTTTTAGCTCTTGTATTTTTGATGACATCCATTCTACGGATATGTAAAATAAAATTACCTTTTTATTTTCTGGTTGAGAGAAGATAAATAAGTCTTCATTTTATTATTAAGGCATTACCAGTTTTTTATTTTTTATGATTTCTACCTCTTTTTGGATTCCTTTTTTTAATGGCTGAATTACATCCTCAAATACTTTTTTAAAAAAGGTTTGTGGTTGGACACCTGGGTGGCTCAGTCAGTTAAGCGGCTGCCTTCAGCTCAGGTCATGATCCCAGGATCCTGGGATCGAGCCCCACATCTGGCTCCTTGCTCAGCAGGGAGCCTGCTTCTCCCTCTCCTTCTGGCTCGTGCTCTCTCTCACTATCTCTGTCTCTCTCAAATAAACCAATAAAATATTAAAAAAAAAAAAAGGTTTGTGGTTGGTAAGCTTTTGAAATATTATATACTTTCTAAAAAATGACTGTACTTTGTGCTTACACTTAATAGGTAATTCTCCTCAATGGAAATTTCTTTCTTTTTTTTAAAGGTTTTATTTATTTATTTGAGAGAGAGAGAGAGAGCATGCACTAGTTGGGGGGAGGAGCAGAGGGAGAAGAAGAAGCAGACTCCCTACTGAGCAGGGAGACCGATGCGATGCAGGACTGTATCCCAGGACCCCGGGATCATGACCTGAGCTGAAAGCAGACACTTAACCAACTGAGCCACCCAGGCACCCCCTCAACAGAAATTTCAATAACAGTTTTCCTCATACTTTGAAGACACTGTTCCATTGTTTTCTAAAATCCAGGGTTGCTGTATCTGATGCTAATGTATTTCTTTTTCATTTGTAAGTAGTGTATTAACCCCCCTTTTAAAGCTTTCAGGCTTTTACCCTTACCCATCAAATTATGAAAGGGCATGACAATCTGTTTAATGGGTCTTTTTTCCATTCAACTGGTTTAATTCTTCATATATCTTGCCAGTTTGAAAACCATGTCATCTGCTCCATAAATGTTTAAAAACTTTGATTTTTTTTAAATTAAATTTTGATTAAATAATTCACAGTTAGTATACATTCTCTTTTCTACAAGTTACATCACAAATAAAGTGCAACTCACATGCCCCAAATTCCATTTAACCCCCTTCTTCCACCCTCAGAGGAGTTAACTGCTATTAGGGGTTTGGTGTGAATTCTTCCAAACAAACAATACATACATATATGTATACATAATCAACCATGTTTGTTTTATGCTTATGGTTTTTTTCATTAGCTTTATTGGCATATAGTTTATATATAATAGAATTTACCAATTTTATGTACAATTCAATTAAGTCATAATAAATGTATACAGTTGTGTAACCACCACAATCATAACACAGAACATTTCTATGACCCCTCAGAAATGTGCCTGTTTGCAGTCAATCTCTTCTGCCTACCACTTGGCCCCTGGCAACCTCTAATCTGTTTACCATCTCCATAGTTTGCCTTTCCTATAATTTCATATGTATGGGATCATGTGGTATATAGTATTTTGTATCTGGCTTCTTTGATTTAGCATACTTTTCAGATTAACCATGTTTCTATGTGTATCAATAGAATTGATTCCTTTTATTGCTTTTATTAGCCATTCATTAGTTGATGGACATTTGAGTGGTTTCTACTTTTTGACTATTAAATGAAGTTGCTATGAACATCCATCTACACATCTCTGTGTGGACATATGTTGTTATTTCTCTTAAGTAAATACCCAGGAGATGAGTTGCTGGGTCATATTGAAAGTAAATGCTCAATTTTTTAAGAAATTTCCAAACTTTTCTAAAGTTGCTGTGCAATTTTGCATTCCTACCAGGAGTGTATAAGAATTCCAATTGCCTTTTTTCCTTTTTAACATTTGGTGTTGTCATTTTTTAAATTTTAACAATTCTAGTGTGCGTATAATGGTATCTCATTGTGCTTTTAACTTGCATTTTACTAATCACTAATGGTGTTGAGCATCTTTTCATGTGTTTGTTTGCCACCCATGTATCTTTGGATGAAGTGTCTGTTCAATTCTTGTCCATTTTTTATATGATTGTATTCTTACCATTGATTTATAAGTGTTCTTTTTATATTCTGGATACAAATCCTTTATCAAACATATGTTTGGCAAATATTTTTTCCCAGCCTATGGCTTGCCTCTTTCTTAGCAGTGTCTTTTGAAAAGCATTAATTTTTTTACTTTTATGAAGTCCAGTGCCTCAATTTTTTATTTTATATTTCATGCTATATTTTTGTCCTATTTAAGAAATATTTGCAAACTTTTCTTTAAAGGGCTACATAGTAAATGTTTTTGGCTTTGCAGGCCATATGGTCTCTGTTGTAACTACTTGATTCTACTATTGTAACAATAAAGCAGCCATAAATAGCTCTTAAGCAAATTCCAATAAAACTTTATTTCCAAAAACAGGCCCACAGGCCAGTTTGTTGATCCCTAGAATGCCCCCATATCACTAAGGTTTTTTCCTTTATTGTTTTCTGAGAATTTGTTGTCCTCCTTTCCCTATCAAATTGCCTTGGCATTTATGTAGAAAATCAAATAAACATGTGGGTCTCTTTTACAACTTTCGTTTCTGTTCCATTGACCCATGTGTCTATCTTATATGGACTTCATCATCTGTTTTTATAATGTCTTGAAATCAGGTATTTTTAAGTCCTCCAACTTTCTTCCTTTGCATAGTTGTTATGTCTATTATATAGCTTTTGCATTTCCATATAAATTTTAAATTCAGCTTGGCAGTTTATATGAAAAAGTTGGCTAGAATTGTTCTTTTTCTTCTACAGTTATTTTTCCCTCTGTTTTTGATAGTTTCTGTTGCTATTGTCAAATTCATTGATCATGGTTTGCTCATACCATCTCCTCTCTATATTGTTATGAACTTATTTCCTTTGTTCATTTTATGTTATTTTAAAGAAATTTTTGTTTTTAATGAGTTAGTTTGTAACCACTGCTAAGATAAATTATACTTTCACTTCTATCAAGTGAATTTTATTAGATACCCACATATACAAGTTACCACTTTAAGCAAAGGAAACAGCAGTCCTAAGGACTTGGAGGTAGAAATCTTAGGACTTCCTGAGTAAGCACACATTGTCCACTTTGTAAGACAATAATATGAAATAAAGTTCAAAGGACAGTTTTATCTTCTTTGTGAGCAATTTAAAGAGTTGGCTGAGAGTTCTATGGATAGATTCTGCCAGGAGGCAGGAGAGGAATTAGCTAGTTTGGAATGAATGAGAAAATAGTTGTAGAGAAAGTAAGTAGGTGGAGGAGCTGAGAGAAAGGGAGAAAAAAAAATGAAAGATGATAACCTGATTGAGTATACTTTGAGTTTGACATGCAGTTGAACATTCAAATAGAATATCCAGAAGGCAGGTAAAACTCTAGGCTCAGAAATTGGGGGAATGACTGAAAAATAGAGATTTGCTAGCCATCATTTCTTTCTCCATCAAACATTTACTGAATGTCTGCTATGTGCCATAAACTATGTTATGGACTGAATGTTTGTGTCTTTCCCCTCAAATTCACGTCATTCCAGCCTAATAGCCCCAAAGTCTTAGCTCATTCCATCATCAACTGTAAGTCTAAAGTCTCATCTAATTGTCATCTTAATCAGGTATGGATAAGACTTGAGGCATGGTCCATTCTGAGGTAAAATTCCTCTCCAGCTATGAACCTGTGAACCTGTCAAACCAGACAAATTATGGGCTTCTAAGTACAATATAGAATAGGCATAGGAAAGACATTCTCATTCCAAAAGGGAGAAATCAGAAAGAAGGAAGGGGTGATAGATTCTAAGCAAGTCCAAAATCTATCAAGGCAAATTTCCATTAGATCTTAAGGCTCATGAATAAACTTCTTTGGTTCCATAAACTTCTTTGGTTCCAAGCTCTGCCTTCTAGGCCTATTGGGGTGACAGCATCACGCCCCTTCAGCTGGACAGGACACCACGCACATGACTTGGTTGGGCCACAGTCTCGCCCTTTGAAACCAAGATTGAGGCAGCCATACCCCCCCACCCCCACCCCCCAGGCTGGTGGGTCTGCACCTGCGGTAGGAGTGGCAACCAGATCATCTCTCAATCACCTTTGGGATCTTTTCTACCCTTGTTTTTTGCAGGATAGCTCATATTTGAAGCCAAATTGTTCAGTGGTCAAGCCTGTAAAATCCAAGAAGTCCAACTGCCTTCCTTAATTCCATCCTGCTTTGTCTGTAGTTCAAACTGGCAGTGTTTCTGCTGGTATAATATCTCTATTCCTGGCTTCTGCTGAGATGACTGGTTAAGTCCATGAGTCACACCCAGGATCTCTTTATCAAATGGTTGTTCAGCCATACCCTTAAGTGTTCTCTCCAGAACAAGCTTTTTCATTTTTTACAATATAATATAGGCTGAGAATTTTCTGAATCTTCAAGCTCTAGTTCTTTTTGCTTAACAATTCCTTGTTTAATTCATCTCTCTCCTTTTGCATATTACTGTAAGCAGTCAGAAGGAACCAAGTCACACCTTAAAAGCTTTGTTTAGAAATCTTCTCAGCTAGGGAGGGAAAACTGAATGGGAAAGTCATCAGAGAGGGAGAAAAACCACGAGAGACCCTCAACTATAGGAAACAAACTGAGGGTTGCTGGAGGGAAGGGGGATAGTTGGGTGATGGTCATTAAGGAGGGCACGTGATGTGATAAGCACTGGGTGTTACATGCAACTGATGAATCATCGAACACTACATCTGAAACTAATGATGTACTATATGTTGGCTAATTGAATTTAAATTAAAAGAAAAGAAATCTCGGGTGCCTGGGTGGCTCAGTCGTTAAGCGTCTGCCTTCGGCTCAGGTCATGATCCCAGGGTCCTGGGATCGAGTCCCATATCGGGCTTCCCGCTCTGCGGGAAGCCTGCTTCTCCCTCTCCCACTCCCCCTGCTTGTGTTCCTGCTCTCGCTATGTCTCTCTCTGTTAAATAAATAAAATCTTTGGAAAAAAAAAAAAAGGAAATCTCAGCTACTCAGTTTTATTGCTCATAAGTTGTACCTTCCACAGAATTCTAGAACACAGTTCAGCCAAATTCTTTGCCACTTTATAGCAAGGAGTTCCTGTCCTCTAGTTTCTAATAATGTGTTTCTGATTTCCATTGGAGACTTATTGGAATCTCCCTTAACATCCATATTTCTAGCATGCAAGAACTCTTTCAGCCTCTACCCATTACCCAATTTCAAAGCCACTTCAAAATTTTTAAGTATTTCTTACAACAGAACCCCATTTTTTGTACTAAAATCTGTCTTAGTAAGCTTGGGCTACCATAACAGAACACTATAGACTGGCTTAAACTATTGAAATTATTTTCTTACAGTTCTGGAGGCTGGGAAGTCCAAGATCAAGGTGCTGGCCAATTTAGTTCCTGTGGAGGACTCTTCCTGGCTTGTAGATGACTCTTAATGTGTTTAAGCATCCTCTCCCTAGAGTCCTCCATCCTTCTACTCCAACTGGACTACTTGTTCTCTAGGCAGACCTACACAGTTATTATTCTGGCACTTTCCTTCATCATCCTAACAACTGCTCTGACTTTGCTGGTAGTGGAGTATATCCTCTAGTGACTTGAGAGTGAATGGAGATAGAGGTGTGAGGGGTAGAGATTTTGAACTTTGCATGTCTGAAATTGTCTTAATTTCATTCTCAAATTTAACATTACTTCGGTAAAATATAGAATAGTAGGCTGAACATAACTTCCTCTCTGAAAAGTCCAGATCCTGGAAGCTTTTCAGTATTTTCCTTTTTCCCCTCTTGTTCTGAAGTGTCAGAATTCTATGTTTTAGTGTATGTCTATTTTCATTCATAGTTTGAATACTCAGGATTTTAAATCTATAGCTCCCATTTTTCATTTTGAGAAATTTCTCTTAGATTATTTCTTTGATATTTTCCTCTATTGTCTCTGTTTCTCTAAGAAATCCTTTTGTGGTGTCAACCTCCTGGACTAATTCTCTAAATATTTTCTTTTCTCTCTCATTTTCTATCTTTTTAAGAGATAGTATAGCATAATGGTTAAGAAACTGAGTAATAGGGGCACCTGGGTGGCTCAGTCGGTTAAGCAGCCAGGAATCTTGATTTCAGCTTAGGTCATGATCTCTGTGTCCTGGGATGGAGCCCTGTGTCAGGCTCCGCGCTCAGTGGGGAGTTTGCTTGAGGATTCTCTCTCCCTCTCCCTTTGCCCCTTCCCCCACACTCACGCTCTTTCTCTATCTCTCTCTCTAAAATAAATCAATCTTTTAAAAAAAAAAAAGAGTGATAGAATAAGACTATCCATTATAAATCCTTGTTCTGCCATTTACTTACTTTGTGGCCTTCAACAACTTAACCTTTATGCTCCAATGTCTTCATCTATAAAATGGTCTTAATAATAGTGCTTACTTCTTAAGATTGTTTAAAGATTAAATATGTTAATTGTATAAAGTAATTAGAATAATGCCTGGCAGTTGGAAAACACTTTAAAACGTTAACTATTATGTTTTGTTTTGTTTTTAATTATCGTTGCTGTCATTATTATCATTATTGTTCCTTTATTCTGAGAGATTTGACCAACTTGATCTTCTAGAACTTCTGGTCATTTTTTTTTAATCTTCGATTACATTTTTAGAAGAAACTCAGGTTTTTTTCTGATTGTTTCCTTTTACTGAAGTGTTTTTTTACACACCATCTCATATAATGGATACTACTTTTTATTCTTTTTGAAGTTTTTATTTGTTTCTGGCATTGTTTCTGTTTCCTGCTCATTTGTCTTGGTCTTTGAATTCCATATTAGATGCTTATTTCAAATATCTGATAATTCTTGGCTGTCTTTTAATATTGAAGAATAAGGGACTAGAAGGCTAGTTAGAAGTACTGTGTATTTGGACACATAACTTGTGATCTGATAGGTTTACTGTAAGTTTAGCTAGTGATATCTCTCTAAAGGCCTTTTCCCTAAATTTTATCAATTTCTCTAGGGAGGGCTCCTTTAACCTCCTGATCTCCTGCCTGTTCTGCTTACGAATGGCTTCTGGCCTTGTCAGAGCCTAGCAGTGGGAGCCAACTATGTGCATGTGTTGGGGGTTTGGGGGTATCTCACTCTTCTGTATGAAAACTTTCAATAAAGTTACCCTGTCTTCAATATGATGTGTCACTCCTGCCCTCTATCGTGTTCCTACTTCCAGTTTGTCTGATTTGACCTATCCATTTGTCTTACACAGTTGGGGAGGAATAGTATCCTGGCTGTTAGTGGAAAATAGGGGATCTGAGGGATCTTTTTAAAGATTTTCACCCAATCCTTCTACTTTGACACAGGTGTGTTGCTCCTTGCTTGCTGAAATTACTGGTCTTTTCTGCAGGTATGCCAGTTGTTAGGATTTGTTAAAGCCAAGTGGTAGAAACTCGTGTTTATATTTATTATCTTATTCTTTATTATTTTCTATGTGTTTTATATATCCCATAGAAAAATAATAATTTGAGATGCAAGGCCTTATGTTATAAACATTTATCATAGCATTCTCAGACTGCAAACAACCTAAAGGTCCAACAATAAGGAAATAATAAACTGAATTTTAACTAAGTCATGTAATTTAATATTATACAGCCATTGAAGATCTTATTTTTGAAATGTGAGAATGCTCACAATATCATGTTAAAAATGTAGAATGTAGGGGTGCCTGGGTGGCGCAGTTGCTTAAGCAGCTGACTCTTGGTTTCTGCTCAGGTTGTGATCTCAGGGTCGTTAAGATCCAGCCCGGGTTCTGGCTTCACGCTCAGCTCAGAGTTTGCTTAAGTTTCTCTCTCCCTCTGCCCTTCCCCGCCAAGTGCTCTCACATTCTCTCTCTCTCAAATACATAAATCTTTTTTTTTAAATGTAGAATACAAATAATATACATTATCATATGCATAACAGGCAATATGCATTTTGTAGAATACATACATATATTTTTTAAAAGACTGGAGGGAAATACTTGAATATGTTCAGTTATTATTCCTAGGTGGTAGGTTAATAGGTAATTGTTTACTTTTTTATATGTTTCTTTATCTTATAATTTTCTTTGTTGAACATTTACCACTTTTAAAATCAATTGCTGTCCAATAAATATTGATTTTTAAAGTGATAGTTGGGTACCTTTTTTTTTATGGTGAAGAGATGGTTCTTTCTTTAAAGTTTTTATATTAATTCCAGTTAGTTAACATACAGGAGTATGTTAGTTTCAGATGTACAGTATAGTGATTCAACACTTGCATGCATCACCCAGTGCTCATCATAACAAGTGCACTTCTTAATCTCCGTCACCTATTTAACTCATCCCTCTAGGGTACAATTTTTCTAAGTTGAAAGAATATAGTGAAAAAATAGTGTTACAATTTTTTTTGTAGGTGATATAAGATAAAGGACAGTGTCGGAAGGACAGGGAGGCATACAACTTTTTTAGGTACTGAAAAATCTGGTTTTAATTTTAAACAGTTAAGTTGTGATGTTTCTTTAAAATCCTAGTTGATATAACTGTAAAGTGTGTCATTGACAGTTACACAGTAAACAGTTTAAATTGTTAGATGAATAAATACATACATTTTCCCATTTTCTAGACCTGCACTAAGTAATAAAATTTTCTGTGATGTCAGAAATGTTCTCTACCTGCACCACCAATAGGGTAGCTATTAGCCACACATGACTACTGAGCAATCTGGCAATTGAGGCACTGAATTTATCATTTTGCTTAATTTTAATTAATAAAAACTTAAATTTAAATAGCCACATGTGGATTGAGGCTATTGTATTGAGTAACATAATTGTAGACCAGTGGTTTTTGTAAATAATTCTATATCTTAATAACTTAACAAGGGCACCTGGGTGGCTTAGTTGGTTGAGTGTCCAACTCTTGATCTCAGCTCAGGTCTTGATCTCATGGTCGTGAGTTCAAGCCCCTCTTTGGGCTTCACACTGGGCATGGAGCCTACTTATAAAAAAATTAAAAATAAAAAGTTTTTTAAAAATGTTAAAAACTGATTAATAAAACTAATTCAGATGTTTTAATTGATATCTAGTATTTTTAACGCAGAAAAGACAATTGAGGAAAAACAATTACACATGTCTAAAATAAATAGATTTTGCAAGGTAGATATAAATTCATTAAATTTAAGGTTTTATAACATTTATTTTTTAAGATTTTATTTATTTATTTGACAGAGAGAGAGACACAGTGAGAGAGGAAACACAAGCAGGGGGAGTGGCAGAGGGAGAAGCAGGCTCCCCGCTGAGCAGGGAGCCCGATGCGGGGCTCAATCCCAGGACCCTGGGATCATGACCTGAGCCGAAGGCAGACGCTTAACGACTGACCCACCCAGGCGCCCCTATAACATCTTATTTAAATTTTTGTTTATTTCCTCATTTCAGAAATAAAATCAGTGCTTCTTCACCCTGACGATAAGGCTGTGGAGCAGGAGAAAAGGTTAAGAATATCAGAATCTTCAAACTTTTTTTTTTTTAACATTACAAAGATTTTATCCTTTCTCCCACAAGACAATAAAAAATACTGATGGGGGACATCTGGGTGATACAGTCAGCCAAATGTCTGACTCCTGGTTTCAGCTCAGGTCATGATCTCAGGGTTCTGAGATTGAGCCCCACCTCAGGCTCCGCTATCTGTGTGGAGTCTGCTTGGGATTCTCTCTGTCTGTCTCTCTCTGCCCCTAACCCCCGCATGCTCTGTCTCTAAAATAAATAAATAAATATATATGTGTGTGTGTGTGTGTGTGTGTATACACATATATATATATATATATATTTTGACAGAATTACATTATCTTTGCAAATGTATAAAGGCAGGAAAATAGTTGAGAATCAATCATTTAAAATAATTTATAATTTATAGATTTAATTAAGTTGTAAAATGATGCCCCTCGACCAATATATATTAAGAAGACAGTTTTTATATGTTTGAAATGTTCTAAACAGAATTTTCAATTAGTTCTCTGATGGCAGGGTTGTAGGTATATATTTCCCTACTCTATTTCTAGTTGAAATTTTCCTAAAGATTACTTTAGAATTATTGAATATTGTGTTTGGGGTTAAGATATCAGGGTACTAAATTTGTATCATAGACTCTCATACATTACCAAACAAAAAGTAATTTAAAATATTCCAAAAATTCAGTTTTACCGAACAGAACAAGAGTCAGAGTCCAACCCAATGCCATAAATTTATAAAGTCCATGTCCAAATAAAAGTCACCATTCAATGTTCTTCATCCTCACACCTAGAAACCAAAGAATTATCGTAATCTTAAAAAGATAATTAGGGCTAATGGTCTCAAACTAAAGCAAATGTTTCAGAAACAACACTGAATTGGGTATATAATCTAAAACCTAATAATATATCATTCCCTAAACAAGAATAAAATACTCACTGAATCAACTGATGCGAACACAGGAAGTTGGCATTTCATGAAATCTCATAAGAAAATAAAGAGTCCAAGTCTTCTAATGAAGATTGCATTTAATTTTGCCTAAGCTCTCCTAACATGAAGGTACAGAAAAATAGGTGAATATCAAAATACTCAGCTCTCAAACTTTAGCTAGAGGGAAAAACTCAGTCTGGAAGAAAACATAATCCAAGAACAGAAGGAAATTCCTTCATAAAAGATTTATAGAAGAGTTTAATAAGAACATGAGTTCAAAACAAAAAAAGAGAACAAGAGTTCAATAAAATATCACAAAAATGAGATTTAAGAAAACATGAGTAGATAAAAAGGATAATTGCAGAATTAAAAATACGAATTGACTTAAATAGTATTACCCAGTATTAAAAAGACTTGCAATAGTCACAGTGCAGTTAGAGAAATGAGGTTAAAACAGTAAGTGAGAATATAATTACAGTGTGGAAAATATTTAATAAAATTAAATTTAAGTAGCTAGTAGCTAGTGTATTGAACAGGACAGGTATAGAACATTTCCAACATCACTGAAATTTCTGTTAGTCAGGGCTGGTCTAGAAAACAGGAAAACATTTATTCATCTAATGTTTAAATTGTTCACTGTATGACGTTTTACAACTGTCAATGATACACATGATATTTATATCAATAAGGATATATTCTAGTTCAGTGTAGAACAGAAAAATAATTTTAAACCTCAGACACAAAAAATTTTATTAGAAATTGAGATCTTCCGCTTAAAAGGGACATTCAGTGTTACAGGGGAGAAATAATACAAAGCAATAGATATAGATATAACCCATTTAAGCTATTAAACTGCAAAGATGAAGAATTATTCACTCATTTGGGCAGAAAAAAAGCAGATCACCTACATGAGTGGAAGGCTTCAGACTTCACAGCATCATTCCCTGTCCAAAGACAGTACAACAGCAACGTCTACCAACTTCTAAGCTAATAAAAATATTATGAAATATATACAACCAATGTATTGGTTGAATAAAAAAGTATTTGAAAATATGATCCATGTATTTACTTCCTCACAGAGAGCTTCATTGACTACCTTATGTAAAGTAAACATTTCCCATTACTCTGTATTCCTTTCCTCTTTTTTTTTTTCAAGTTTATATCACTACCCTTCTAGAATATACCTCCGTAAAAGCAGAGACTTGGTTTATTTTGCTCACTGCTTCATCCCTGGTACCTTCTTGGCACTGTTAAATGAGCGCAGGTATCAATTTTTTAAAAACTCAAGAATGGCGGAACTGTGGTAAAATCACCCATGGTGAATCCATTTCAACAAAACCCTAAAACTAAATAACTCTGTGTGGTGCAGACAAGAATGCAATTCTATAAACCTTGACAATGTAAAAATAATAGGGGAAAAAACTAAACCTGGGGCTGGGAGAAAGTGCTACATGCTAATTTCCTCATTTTTTATAGGAGAGAAGGAAAGAGAAACTGATTTCATTGAAAACTGAAACCCATAAAAAGGAGCATAGTGACTCCAACATCTTAATATGCTTCATAATCACATTTCTAATTTTAGAAGAGAATGTGTCAGGAAATAATCTCTCTCAAAGTAAAGAATCATTGATCAGTTCAACAATTCTTTCAATTTTACTTCATTTTTGTTTTATAAAGTAAAATGTTAATTTTTCAAGTATTAATAGTATTTTAATATCTACTATTTTTAATCGAAGTATTTTGTCAGCATATCCATGTATATACACAAGTTTATGCTGGGAATGTTGTTTAATTATTGTAGGGAAGTTTGATTTTGTAATTTTTAAAAATTTTATACCTTTGTCATAGCTATATATTTTTAAATTATTTCTATTGCTATGTCTTGAAGCTTATTAATCTTTTTTTCCTGCAATGTCTAATCTGCTGTTCCTTCTATCCAGTGTGTTTTTAAAATCTCAGATGTTGAAGTGTTCATCTCTAGAGGTTCATTGGGTCTTCTAAAAATATGTCTTTCCTATCTCTATATGGTCAATCTTTATTGAACACATGGACTATAATTATAATTGATTTTTGTCTTAGTCTAACTATATTTGTATCATTGCTGCATCTCCTTATTATAGGTCATATTTTCCTGTTCTTTTTCATGCCTGGTATTTTTTTTTTATTGGCTCCAGATATTGTGAATTTTAACATGTGGAGTGCTGGATATTTTACATTCCTGCAAACATTCTTGAGTTCATTTCTGGGATTCAATAAAGTTACTTGGAAACCGTTTGATCACTATGAGGCTTACTTTTAAGCTTTGTCAGGTGGAATCAGAGCAGATTTTTTTCTGGGGCTGATTTTGCCTCACTACTTAATGCTCCATGAATTACAAGGTTTCTCCACTCTGGTTGATGAGACCATGGACTTTTTCTGGTTCTTTGTAAGCTGTAGAAATTGTTCACCTTGCTCCTTTTGAGTGGTTCTCTCACCAGTTTTGGGTAGTTTCCTTATGTCCATGTGCTGCTCAGTACTCAAGAGATGCCTCTACAGGAACACCTGGGTGGCTCAGTTGGTTGAGTGTCTGCCTTCGGCTCAGGTCATGTTCCCAGGGTCCTGGGATCGAGTCCCATATCGTCTCCTTGCTCAGCAGGGAGCCTGCTTCTCCCTTTGCCTGCCGCTCCCCCTGCTTGTGCTCTCTCTCTGACAAATAAATAAATAAAATCTTAAAAAAAAAAAATTGCCTCTACAGATCTCTGGAGCTCTTTCACTGAGCTCCTCTCTTCCCCTGTATTTTGCCACATGGCCTCCTTGAACTGCTAGCTTGTCTCTTCAACTCAAGAAGACTGTTGGATTCCTGTTTTCTGCATTCTGCACTGGATATTTCCTTTTTTTTTTTAATTCAAGTATAATTAACATGCAATGTTTTATTGGTTTTAGGTGTACAATATAATGATTCAATACATTGCCTACTATTGTCAACTCAAAATATATGCCTCTGAGTATTAAGTTAAGGCAGTTATTTGACTAAATTCCTATAATCAAATGTTTATTAAGTGCTTAACATGCAGCAAACACCATTCTTTGCATTTCACATTTTTTACTCATTTATTCCTTACAGAAACCCAATGAAATGAATGCTGTTATCTCTGTTTTTCAGATGATGAGTAGAGACAGAGAGGTCCCATATGTGGTCAAGGTAACCACAGACACAGCTATTAGTGTGTAAAGTCAAGATTTGGACCTAAACAATCTGGTTGTAGAATTCAAACTCATAACCACTATACTGTATTGTACCATATGCCTCACAAATATTTATTTCCATTGGAAACATAAGTTATTTTATATTTTGTAAGATACTAATGCTTTGCTGGTAATGATGGGTTCAGAGTTTAAATGATATAACTAGTTTCTGATACCAACATAAATTAAAGTGTGGTTCTGTTTGGAGGCCTTTTAGTAGATAACTAAAATATATGATGGTTAATGTATTTTCCAGCTGACATGGTTCTAAGCATAAATAAATTTGATTTTGCAAAGTAAAACTTGCAGTTTAGACTAATTTATGTCATAGCACAAGATTATGTTTACTAATCCAGCACCCCATATTATCTTTATGATTTTTGCTAATATAAAAGACAGTAATTCTCCAAGAAACTTAAGTACTTTTTCTTTGCATTCTTTCTGTAGTTCCTCTACACACACACACACACACACACACACACACACACACACATATTTTCCATGTGTTTTTTATAGCTACTCCCTGGGTCAGCTTCCAGAAAAGAAAAGATAAAATTGGACTTCAGTGTTTCTTTACTTAATGAGATTTTAAATTCTATTTCCGTTGTTAAAAGAAGAGACATAGGCTTGCAGGTACAAAACTAACATTTGATAAGGGCAAAATAAATGTCTTGTTGTTACTTCACTGATTATTTAGGTGAATGAGTTTTTTGAATTCTAGTATCACAAACCAGTAAACAGATTGCACACATGCCTTATTTTTACCTTGCAGCAGACATAACAGTAATTACATTTAATACATAAATGCTAATTCCAGACTTTGCTAAAGTGTGTGTATATTTATATAGAGAGAGATCATAACTCTTGTTGCAATAACATTTGGTTTTTGATAGTATAAAAATTTGAATATTTTCTTTAAATTATAGTTCATTGCTAAAAAAACTTCACACTATTATATATACCATTTTCCTCTGTTTTAGAAATAGCCATATTGTCATGACTGAATGCTTCGATCAGTTTTGAGGAATCAAGGTCTTGGAAAGTTCTAATATTGCTAATGTAATGATTTAAGAAAATTGTCGCATTTTTTAATCACAGATGTTCAATAATGTGTCATTCTGTTTTCTTAGGAACTTCCTGCACCATTACTTGATGATAATTATAAAAAAGACTTTGATAAAGATGTATGTAATCCTCAAACACCAGACTCTAACATTAAGATGAAAATAGCTTGGCGTTACCAGTTACTACCCAAGATAGAGGCAAGTCTACATATAAATTATTTCTAAAATTTGCAAATGTATTTGTTTTCATTTTATAGAATCTTTTATGGTATACCTGTTACTTTTAAAATGCACTACAATATGTATTTTCTTATTGAAATAACTTGATATTTTATTTGTATTTTATCAAGATGACATTTTTTTTTTTTTAAGATTTTATTTATTTATTTGAGAGAGAGAGACACAGCGAGAGAGGGAACACAAGCAGGGGGAGTGGGAGAGGGAGAGGCAGGCTCCCCGCAGAGCAGGGAGCCGATGTGGGACTCGATCCCAGGACCCTGGGATCATGACCTGAGCCGAAAGCAGTCGCTCAACCGACTGAGCCACCCAGGCGCCCAAGATGACATTTCTTAAAAAATAAAATTATGGCAAATTTTTTAATTACCAAAATAGATTTCACTTCTTCCATAATTTCCATATAGAATCTTTTATTCTAAGGTTGCAAGCCAGAAAAAGTGAACTCATTAAGCTATTTCTATCCAGCTTGGTTACCTATAAATAATCAGCCTAAGTGGTAGTTCTTTGGAATTACTGTTTTTATTCCTATACATTTGCTATCATTATATTTTCAAACTCAGCTATCTGATAACCTCATCTGTCCAGGATATACTAAGAGACAAGAAGTGAAGGGAAAATTTCTGAGAAAACAAATGTCAGTAAATCTGCCCACTAAAGCTTATGAACTTTGCTCCTGGAGAAGGCTCTGTTCATTTATTAGCTCCTTTATTTGATTGTTTACTTATTCATTTTTCAGAACACTTTAATGACTACCAGACATCATATTGGTAGAAAAGAGAGAAATTCTAATCTGAATAAGACACAATACCCATAGCCTACCCTTCCGTCTTCTACAGTGACATCACTGTTACCTTCCCCAAGGACAGATATGTTTGTAACACTCCTTAACTGTAAATGCCTAATTTGGTATATTGTTTCCACTGCCTCCTCCTAAATGCATGGCCGACTGACAATCATAGAACCCTTCTGCCAAGCCTAGACAACGCCTTAGAATTCTCTGCAATATTCTGGGAGGTTACTACCAGCTAATATGTGAGAGTTAGTATGTGAGATGAAACCTATTTGTAATTATAAGCCTGCAGTATGAAATACAAACTTCTTGAGATTGTATATAAGATCTATACAACCTAATCCAAGTCTACTTTTTAATCTCCTCCTGTGTGAGTATGAAATACTATATCCACCCATCCTATGAGAGTTGCTCCTTGTAAATTGCTTATATTTCTGCTGGTAATGCTTTTCACTTTCTTATTCACCAGTTCAGCCTTCTCCAAGTGCAAATATTACTACTCTGACAGCTTTTCATACATAATTATCTAGTTTCTTATTTTTGTGTCCCTAGCACTTCATGTATTTTAAAGTACTTCTAACATTATTTTATAGGTAATTGTTGCTATAACTCTTTTCTTCATCAGACAGAATTCTCTGAGGGCAGAGAGCCTGTTTTATTTTCTCTCATATCTCCAACGTCTATATAAATGCCCAATAATAAATATTTGGTGTGTGATAAATGTATTTATACACTTATACAATCTGCAAATACTGAGTGTCACCTGTTTATTAAGTATAAACTGTGGTATAATAGGTACATATTAAGCAGTGATAAATTGTTCTAATTTAGATGGGAAAGCTATTTGAATAATAAGATTTTTAAGCATGATTTAAATGACTGTGAACAAACTACAGACTGAAGCAAGGATATTTGCTACTGATAGAATAAGGAATAAAATTTCCTTATATACAAAGAACTTATAAAATGAATAAGGAATGGTCTACCAATCCAATTTTTAAAATGGGTGGAAATATGTAAAGGAAATTTAGATGGCCCTTAAACATACAAACACACATGCCCAATTTCAGTTACAATAAGAGAAATGCAAATTAAAACTACACTGACAGGGGCGCCTGGGTGGTTCAATCGGTTAAGCGTCTGTCTTCAGCTCAGATCATGGTCTCAGGGTCCTGGGATCGAGCCCCACATTGGGCTCCCTGCTGAGCAGGGAGCTTCTCCCTCTTCCACTCCCCCTGCTTGTGTCTCCCTCTCTCTCTGTCAAATAAATAAATAAAATATTTTTTTTTTTAAATGCACTGACCTGCCAGTTTTCTCTTACAGGTTGTCAATAACCTAAAATGTCTGGTGAGACACTAAATTAGCAAGGGTGTGGGGAAACTAGTACTTTCATACTTTGCTGGTGGAAATGTAAATACGTACAATTTCTGCAGAGGGTGTTTTGGTAGTATCCTTCAGAATTACAATAAACACATACCCTTTGATCCTTTTGGGGATTTACGTCATGAATATATTTAATCATATGTAAAATGAATATATGATCTATTTATATAGCATATTTTTAAGAACAAAAGATTAGAAATAAAGTGAATGTCCATCAGGAAGCACTTGGTTAAGTAAATTACAGTATATGTGTACAGTAGAATATCATTACATGTGTATTAAAAAATAGAGGGAAGCTCTGTGTAGTCAGTTGTTGCAGGCATAGCCTAGCTTGGATGTGATTGAGAACTGGGTATGAGGCCAGAATAAATGGAGTTATTCTGCTTAGGAAAATGTGAGTAGAGTGATAGAGATTAAAGCAGACAAGGAATGTCGGACTAGTACTTGAGAACCCTAATGGCAAAGAACTTCATTCATGTCTTTGAGCTGGCAGTTTCATTTAAATTCCTGACTTAATGGTGATTCTTTGGTAAAGAGAGACTATATTCTAATTTTTCTACTGGTATGTTCTGAAAGAGTCAATAATGAACAGAAGTTCTAAGTTAAATTTAGCTTTCTCGTAGAGACAATATGCCAGTCTAGTTGTAGGTTATATAAATCACTTGCATCTTGCATTTACTTTATTTTCACTCTAATCTCAGCTATGTTTTAGTTTTCTCACTGGTCACTAACATTCTTCAGGTGAAATTGTCAATGAAGATTCAAATAACAAACTTTAAGCCTTTTATTTTTTACTGCTTGTTACAAAATCTATTTAAAGTTGGGGCAAACTTTGTTTCTTATATTTATCTTATATATATATATCTTTGTTTCTTATATTGTTTCTTTATATATTATAATTCCGAGTGCTATTCCTGGCCCCTTTACATATAAGTGAATAGTCCTTATTCCACTCTTCTTTCTAGAGTGTGGTGTGCCTGCAGTTGTTTTGATTTTCTCTATGGAAGTAAGTTTCTCAGTGGCCACATATTAACACATAAACCCCATACTCTTCTTACAATGATCTTTCCCAGATGACTTACTCTCCCATTTTCTTGAGTTCTCCGCTAAAATATCACTTAATCGGGAATGTATTCTTTTCTCACTCTCTACAAAAAAATAAAACCACTCTGTCCCTCTCATCTCCTTTCACTGTCTTATTTTTCTTCAGGGCACTTATCGTCACCTACCAGATATCATCTATCTCCTCCTACTAGGCTGCAAGCTCAATGAAAGAAAGGGATTTTGAATATCTTGTTTTACTGGCATATAGTGGCTGCTCAATAGTTATTTGTTGAATATATGAGTGAATGAATTATATAGTATGTGAATTAAATGCAAAACTGAGTTAAGTTGCATTAATTAATACAAATAAAATAATAGCTTATTTTGAATTTACCGTCAGTGGTCAAATTTAAGTTTATTAGTATTTATAAGTGAGCTCTGTCAAGTTTACAAAATAGAATCTTCTGACTTCTTTGCTTTTCTTTGAAATGTCACCAGCATGTATATTTGCGTGTCACAGAAATTTATATATGAGGATTTGTCAAGACTGATAGACTTCAGCTATCATCTACTTTATAAATCCAGATTTTACTTTGCCATTATTAGTTTAAAAACAACAAAACCCTGGGTTTTCTGTGTTCTACCTGGGACAAAATATGGTTAAAACTGTTATGAGTAAAGATTAAACAAGTAGTCCAAAACTAGCTATGTCATTTATCAGAAATACCTTTTACTATAAGTTGCCACCAGTTCCCAAGAGTGTAGTCACATTCCCACTTAGGGAATGCAAACAAGGATAGGAATACGCACACCTAAGTCAGTAAGAGTAGTTCAGTAAAGTACAATGCAGTGCTGCTTCTAGTTAGAGAGGTGTGTTGTTTTACAAAGGCCCCCTTCCCTTGGCCTGTGATTTTGATTTTCTCTCTTAGGTGGGTCTGCTCTTTTTTTCCCTATCCAATCATCAAATCCTATTCCCTTTTCACCCCAACAATTGGTAGCTTACAACATATTCTGAGACCTGATTTCTTCAATATTGTGTATAGTTCTATTACCAAAGCCTACAATGGCTCCAGCACTTCATGGTAGTGTATTAGAACTTTATTATATTAAATCCTCATTACACTTTGGCTTTCTGTCTTAGTGGTTCAGCCACAGTAGTCCTTCTGATTGATGTGTGCATATTGCAGGTGACAACAAATACCATTTTTCGAATGAGGTAGTGTAATTACAAAGGATAGTGATAGATCTTCTGATTCTCTAGTGAATCATGATACAATAATAATTAATACCATTTATGTAGTGCTTTACAATTACAGAGTATTCATTGCCAGTATTGCATTAGATTTTCACAACAGCCTAACAAAGTAGTTATTATTGGTGGTTAAACTGAGGCTCAAAGTGGTTAGTTAACCATTTGGGTTTTTGCTTCTGTTATGCCGTACTGAGAAACAAGAAATGATAACAATAATAAGAAAATGTCTTATTTAGACTGTTTATTTGTGGTGCAGCTTTTGTCTGAAAGTTTTGTTTCTTTCTAACATACTGAAGGTAGAGATGGTATTGTTTTATTGTTCTGTGCTCTTTCTGGCCTCCAATCAGAATTAATTTTTCCTTATCATAGTAAATTTTAACTGAACCATTCCATTATTCTCTGTTCCACAGTTGACAAAGGTAAAGGTTAGTCTGTGACTGTGAAACAGAAGTTTTTTAATGTAAAACTAAAGCAACATGTTCTTATCAAACTGAGTAAAACCGACTAGTTATTGATGATATTTTGATTTTTTTAATGTGTCTTTTGTGGAATTGACAGTTTTTTCATAGAGTATTATCAGACTTAAAGCATTTAGTTATCTTTTTTCAGAGGAAATATTTGAAGTCTTTGTTTTATAATTCTAAGCCTCAAAAGATTTCACAGGATTTTTAAAAATCTGATTATATTTTAATGCTTTGTGTTTGGGGTAGAAAAAAAACCTTACAAAATTGTTTTTCCTGTAAGGGTATATTTATTTTTCCATTTTCATTTTTATTGAAGGATTAAGCTTTTCAACATTAATAAAATTTGTATTGTCTACCTGGTGAAGATTTTAGTTGCCATATTTAATCTTAATTTCTAAAAAAAATTAATAACTTAATTGTAATAAGAAAAGCTTCCAAATTTATTCTTACATTTTAATGAATTATTTGTGTTCTATATGTAAACTGTCACAGCATGAAATCAATTTTCTGCCTTGATTCATCCCAAATCTGAGATTTCTATCACATTAATATTATAATTAGAAACATTAATAGAGACGGCAACTTAAAAAGCATACTTTGCTTCTTGGCAATTTAGCATATTTCTCTGAGTGCTCAAGACTTCAAGAACCTTCAGTGCACTAATAAATTTATTAACTCAAACTTAAAAGAAGCGAAAAGTCTCTCTTTCTTTCTCTCTCCCCATGGCCAGTCTGCTAAAATAGATTATTCATGCTTATTTGATTCAGGTAGGCTTTTGCAAGCTTCCCTACTAGGCCTGGGAATGTGGTACATTGAGGCCTTTTCAGAGGCTTCTGACATAGACCAAGCTTTTATTGCATGGTGTTTTATTATTACCAAATCCTAGTCTCCACCCAGTTTGTAGGCACTCTGCTTATTCTTTTGAATCAGGAAAGGTTATCACCTACCTTAATCCATGGAGCAGTGTGGATTAAGGACACCAGTGTGCCCCAGGATTCTCAAAGAGGATCCTGGAAACTTCTTGTTTCTTCTTTTTTGCTTGTCTTTACTAAATTCTATTGGGCCTTAGGAGGATTTGCATCTGAAATGGGCAACCTGGTGTTTTTCTCAATGAAGACATCAGATCAAAGTTCAGTTAGTCAAGGCCTTTCTAAAACATTAAGGGGACTTGGACTTACACAATAAAAAGATGAGCTCTAGCAGAGATTGCAGTAAAAACATTCTGAACTATAATCCGGATAAAGAATAGATTATAGGCCAAAGAACAGACCTTGTTTAAATTGCTTTATACTAATAACTTTACATTTAAAAAACTTTACCCTATTTTTAAGAAACGTACTTTAATGTCTCATAATTTATTTGTTAATACTGCCATGGTAAATAGATAAATCATCCTTTAGGAACCATACTTGTATGTATATTGTATTGAATACATTAGGTTGAGCTGATTGATAGGTCTCTTTCGTTAATGAAAATAAACTGTATCTTATGGAGGGGTGAACAGTCATTTTACTTAGAAAATAAATGCCAAACCCACAGACTCTGAATTTGAGAATAATGTTTCTATTAGACTTAAATTTTTTTATTCAATGTTACTGTATAATTTTATGTTGATAGGCATCCAGTTTAAGAATATTAATCCTTTAAGTCTTAAAATGCAAATATCTAGTGCCAAGGAAATCTCGGTTTATCTAAATTACAAAGTTGTCAGTTACTTAGTAAAATAAAGAACTCACTCCATAAAGTTCTTCAGTTTCTGCAGATTATCTGCAGATTATCTGTTTTGTTGAATGTTCTGAAATTTGTTGTGTAGTATTCAGGACAGTGAAAATTATGTAAATTTAGATTAGAAAGTATTAGAAACTATTACCAGGTGGAATCTGTCAGTAGTTCAACTTTGGACAGAGGTGTATATATATTTCTAGTATGTTGAATCAGCACAGAGTCTATTCAAAGCAATATAATGAGAATGTTCTATTACTAGGCCTTTACTATCCTGTGTAAGTAAATTCAGCATCAGTAGTTTAACTAGAGTTTCTTATGAGAAAGATAATTTGTTGGAGAAATTGGTAATAGCACAAAAGAGGAAGTATCAATGAACTAATGATTATGTCAGGTTTCTGATTTATCTAATGTAGTTTGTATACATTCTCCCTCTTTAGCACATGCCTTGTTCCCAACAGGAGTACCCCAATACATTTTATACTATAAGTTTAATTTTAAATTTGTAAGAAATTTTGTATATATACACACTGTCTTGTGAGAATTTAATTTTTAAATGATGCTCAGTTTAATATATTTAAATAGCTAGTTTCTTTTGGGCCCCTCACCAATGATTTCATTGGCTTAAGTTTTCATTAGTTCTTAGCAATTCCATATTTAATTTGTCATTTAAACCTGGAACCTTTAAAAAATACTTAAGACACAAATATTAAATTTTTTTAACTTAGGAAGGTATACAGTAAAAAAAGCAAAGAGGTGTTTGAATTCTTATCAAATTTAGGGAACCACTAGCAGCCAAGAAACATGAGAGAGGAAAAGGTTGATTTCTAAGTTATCATTTAAAATAATAAAAGTTGTTGTATGCTTCTTTGAAATTTAATAAGTCCATGTATATAAGCTCTTCCTGTCAGCATTAAAATGCACAAATATATCAGTATTTTGCTGAATGTAGTTCAAATACACTGTAGTTTTAAAAAAAACAGTAATTTTTTAACAACCAATATGGCTTTTCTTAACAGTCTGGACCAGTATCTTCTTCAAGATTTGGTCACTATTATGATGCATCAAAAAGGATGCCACAAGAACTAATTGAGGCTTCAAAATGGCATGGATTTTTTTTTCCAGAAAAATTATCTTCAACTCTTAATATAGAACCATGGTAAGTTAATGAATTAATTCTGATTTCACAGGTTAACAGAATGCATTTCACAGGTTAACAGAATGCATTTTTACCGCATTCTTTGAAAGAATGCATAACCAAAGGTACATATCCTAATAATCAATGTTTTCTATATAATATGTAACCTTAATTGTGCATATGTTTCATATTATTTCTTTATATGTGGTTTTCTTTTTCCAGTCCTATAACTGTTGGATGTGCTGTTATTCTTAATTTGCAGTTTGAAAAGTCTGGATACCAAAAATATAATCCCTGCTGTTTTTATTTTCAAGAAAATGTGGAATAGTTTTTAAATCAGGGTCTTTTAGCCCTAAATGCAGATAGATATCTAAATACTACTTACTGATAATAATAGCAGTAAAAATGGTATAAAGTACTGCTGTTTTTCAATAAGTGTTATTTCAGAAATAAACAGAAAGTGTATGTTTTCCAATATTTTATTTATTAAGGCTTTCTATTTCTAGTTATTCTGTAAATACAGCAATCTGTATTTTTTTAGGTTGCCTTAAAAGAATTTAGGGGTTTTTTTTGAGTTTACAATGAAAAGTTTTAAATATTAAACCAACACATGCTTATAGTGCTACTAACTTCATTAAGGTAAAACTCTGTAAATTACAGTACTTGACATTGAATAATTTATAAAGTGTTCAGAATATGTAATTTCAATTCTTACTGCAGTTGAATCAAGGAAAGTAATCCATGAAATAGGTTGTTGCCTCTCTTTTCTTTCATGTTTGTAAAACCATTATTTTCAGTGAGATGAGTTATTACGTGGAGATTTAATATAGGAAGTTGTGAACTGAAATGACTTACAAATCTAGAGTCTCTTTCCAGGAATATTACTTGAGAATTTAGTGAAGACTATCCTATTTATTGTTATTAAATCTCTTTCAAAAAATAAAAAATCTTCACTTCATTATGGTTTCTCCATTCTGTGGCTTGAGACTTACCAAAAGTGGTGCTTTGATGTCTTAGTGTTAATAGCAACCATTAATGAATGCCTTCTGTGTGTGTCGGTCACTCCACTATGTATTACATTTGTTACCTAGTGCAATCCTTGTATGAACCTTAACAAAGTATGTATTCCCATTTTCCAGGAGAAGATACTGAAATTCACAGAAGTTATTTATTTGAGGCTCAACTATTAAGTGATAGAACCAGGATTAACCTAAACCAGATCCCTTTCTTTTTGCTTTACTGCTTCAAGACACATTGCTGTCCTTTGCCTTTACCTTCCTATGTTATGAAGGAAAGAGCACTGATAAAGAAATAAAGAAATCTGAGTTCTGACTGAGTCCATCCGACTGTTAACCTTGGGAAATTCCCTTAAATTCAGTGAAAATAAATATCCTTCAGTGAAAAATTGGGCTAGGGGGATACCATTTGTCCTACCTACATCACTAATATTTTGTGAAGTTTGAATGATTATATTGATTATACTATAATCAATATATCAATAGTATTAATTTTTGCCATTCACTAAACCAGACATACATATACTTTTATGGCTTGGGAAATGACTTCTCCTTGATTTCTCAAGTAGTAAATGGTGGAACCCAAATTCAAAGTCAGTTCTTTCTGACTCAAAATTCTGTGTTCGCTATAATGCTATATTGCCTCCATTCATGGAGTACTTAAGGAAATAAAAAAAATGTAAAATGTCCATTAAGTATAATGTAAGTAAACAAAAAATGTGGTGTTACTTTTGTAATTAATAAAATATTTTAAGAATAAAACATATTTAGGGGCACCCGGGTGGCTCAGTTGGTTAAGCATCTGCCTTTGGCTCAGGTTGTGGTCCCGGGGTCTTGGGATCGAGCCCCACATTGGGCTCCTTGCTCAGTGGGGAGCCTGCTTCTCCCTATCCCTTTGCCTGCCACTCTGCCTACTTGTGCTCTCTCTCTCTGCCAAATAAATAAACAAAATCTTTAAAAAAAAATAATGTTTAAAAAAAACGAATAAAACTTTTTTAAGCCCCAAAGTACAAGGGTTTTGTTCGTTCATTCAGCAACTAAAAGAAGGAGGGAATTAACATTTGTTAAGAATACCTGTTCCATGTCAGGCACCGTTCCAGGCATTTGACCATAGGATATTTCATCTAATCCTCCCACAACCCTGAAAAGTAAGTAATATTATCCCCATTTTTTAGGAGCTTGATGTCAGAGATGTTAAGTAGCTTTCCCATTCTTTCAGGTTGTTAGTGACTAAGTCTCTGACCCAAGCCCAAGTCTTCAGAACCTCTGCTTTTTATTCTGGGCCAGGCTGCCTCCATTTGCTATTGTAGTAAATGGACAGCATGTGAAGCCAGGTGCCAGGAAAAACTACACCTTGAGCAGCCGTGAGAATATAGTCCTTTAAAATATGTTTGTTTTTTTTTTTTGGAGTGTTTTTTGAGAACTAGCGGTTTTGCACAGAATAGGAAAATTTATAGATTTTAATTATCAAGGCAATATTTCATTTCATAGCAGTTAACTGATAATTCATTTATTTCATATAAAACTTAAATGCTTAATTAAATGTAATTAAACTTTAAACATATAATTAAATTAATTTTGAAAATGAGTACTTACCATGTGAGATTTAATTTATGAAAAGCATGTGCTCATTTCACTAAAATGAACTTTACTGGTTCATTTATAAAACAATAAAGCTAAGCTTTACAGTTGTCTATACTTTTCCTGTAATTAAGACTGGAGGATATAGCTGTGTCCCACTATCATATGTGAGGATATAATATATAATTTCACATATTCTAAAGGCACTGTTGAAACATAAAGTTTTTTTATGGTAAGAAAAACTGAAGGTCATTTAAAATTTGAATTAACTAATTTAAAATTATTGGCAGGTATGCCTATAGAAAATGTTCATACATATAATTTAAACTTTCAAATTAAAGCCTGGCTATAAAAACCTGAGAAGTATCACTCTAATATTACCAGATGGTTTTAGTATTTCATTGTCATAAATCAGATAATCTGAGTCACAGAACAGTGATAAGAAAAATGATTTTGAGAATAATTCCATAATCTAAGATTTTTTTAATTAGCATTGTTTTGAACTAAGCTTTGCTAACAGGTATGCAAGGACAATTCTCTTTTCCTCAGGAAGATAATGCGGATCTTCAGGGTAGGGATAGTATCTCAGCTAACAAATCTAACATACTGCTTACCCTACTATTACAAACTGAATGTTTATGGTTCTGCCAGCCACTCTCCCCTGCCCCAAATTTATATGTTGAAGCCCAATGTGATGATATTTGGAAATTAGGCCTTTGGGGGGTAATTAGAGTTGGATGAGGTCATGAGAGTAGGACCTGGGTCTTATAGGTTTGGTGTTCTTAAAAAGAAGGAACGCTATCCAGCTCCTCTTTCCTTGAGCACATGTACATGAAAGGCCATGTGAGCCACACAGCAACAAAGTGGGCCATCTGTAACCCACAGGAGAGTTCTCACGAGATACCAAACCTGCTAGCACCTTAATCTTAGACTTCTAGCCCCCTGAACGTTGACAAAATTAATTCCTGTTGTTTAAGCCACTCAGTCTGGCATTTTGTTATAGGAGCCGAAGCCAATTGATATACCCACTGTATTGTAAAATGTTACTTTTTTTAATAGAACAGATCTTGAATATTGAGTTTACATACAGTTGGTAGTAAATAGAATGAATTTGTTTTGATATGTTTCTTTGAAATAAAAGATTTTATTTTTACATGGATATCCTAAAATATGGTTAATAGTTTCTAACTAAAAGTTTTGTATTAATTACGTTGAATGAACTGAATTCTGAAAGAACCAGTTATCTTTTTAGGAGAATTTCTAGGAGAAAACCAACAGAAAGAGGGTAAGAATTTTACTTAAGATTTTAGAAGTCATTCCTTTTTCTTATTTTGCCAAGTCTGTTTACCACTTAAATGGAACATCTGTATAAGCCTTCTGTAATATTTTCCTAGACAAATTATAGTTATGACCCTGCATACATTCCTACTTACTTTTGTTCATACTCTGTCAGAACATTTAGCACATTACACTATAATTATTTGTCTTGTCTACATTTTTATCTTCCCTCTCAAGCAGTGGAAATCCTTGAGGAAAGGGGTTTATGCTATCTTCATCTCTTTATTCATGAATCTAGGACACAGGTGTTGAGCTGACAGTTGATGAACTAATGAATCAATACACAAAGTATAGTAATAACTCAGATTAACTATAGCCTTGTTCGTAGTTCAAAGATTTAGTGGGATAAAACTAATAAGTAAAACATAGTCATGTAAGAGTATATTTTATTTCTTTTTTTTTAAGATTTTATTTATTTATTTGACACAGAGAGAGAGAGAGCGAGAGAGGGAACACAAGCAAGGGAAGTGAGAGAGGGAGAAGCAGGGTTCCCGCTGAGTAGGGAGCCCGATGCGGGGCTCGATCCAGGACCCTGGGATCACTACCTGAGCCGAAGGCAGTCGCCCAACGCTGAACCACCCAGGCACCCCAAGAGTATATTTTATTTCGAAAATACAGATCTCTTATTTGAGAAGCAGCCATAGTATATTTAGAAGCTACAAGTAGAAACTCATGAGAAAGGAATTTTGCAAGAGAACTTCTAGGTAAGACCAAAGGTTTGGAACAGGAGTATGCTAAACTACTTTACTAAGAGGATTAAAAGTGAATGATATAGTAATACAAATCTTGGAGCTGAGTGCAAGGCAAGATGTAAATGTGAGGAGAGATTTTACCCATTGGCCTGTCTGCTAGTGATATGATTAAACTAAAAAGAAAATATCTAAAAATTTTGAGAGGGAACTATTAATCCTAAACCTCATTTTAACCGATGAAAAGAAATTACTTGCTTACGTGTTTGCCTTTCTTCTTTTTCTGTCCTCCAAGGGGGCCTTTGGGTATACAGAAATTAGTTGCTCATCCTGGCATGCTATCTTCATTGGTATGCATTTGTTTTATTATTTCCTGCCTGATTCCTACATTCCTAGTCCCAGTCATTGTCCCCTAGACATACTTTCTCTTACTAATGCAACATTGTAATTAATCCTTCCAAATTTTATTCTTCCTTCAATAAAGTAATCTTAGACCTTTGACTCCTCTCTCTCACTCCCTTCATCCAACCCATCAGCAACTCCTGAAATTTTTATTTTTTTAAGTTTTTATTTAAATATCAATTAGTTAACATACAGTGTAATATTAGTTTCAGGCATATAATATAGTGATTGTACACTTCCATATAACACCCAGTGCTCATCACAGCAAGTACACTCCTTCATCCCTATGACATATTTAACCCATCCCCCCACCCACCTCCCCTCTGGTAACTATCATTTGTTCTCCATAGTTAAAAGTCTATTTCTTGGTTCGCCGCTCTCTCTCTCTTTTTCTCCCTTTGCTCATTTGTTTTGTTTCTTAAATTCCACATATGAGTGAAATCATATGGTATTTATCTTTCTGACTTATTTTGCTTAGAATAATATTCTCTAGCTCCATCCACGTTGGTGCACATGGCAAGATTTTATTCTTCTTTGTTGCTGAATACTATTCCATTGTGTGTGTGTATGTGCGTGTGTATGTATTCCATTGATTTATTTGATGAATATATATATATGTATGTATATACATACCATATCTTCTTTATCCATTCATCAGTTGATGGACACTTGGACTGTTTCTATAATTTGGCTATCGTAGATAATGCTGTTATAAACATCAGGGTGCATATATCCCTTTGATTAGTATTTTTATATTCTTTGGGTAAATAGAAGTGCAATTGCTGGATCATGGGGTAGTTCTATTTTTAACTTTTTGAGGAACCTCCATACTGTGTTCCAGAGTGGCTGCACCAGTTTGCATTCCCACCAACAGTGTAAGAGGGTTCCCCTTTCTCCACATCCTCACCAACACCTATTGTTTCTTGTGTTGTTGATTTTAGCCATTCTGACAGGTGTAAGGTGATATCTCATTGTAGTTTTGATTTGTATTTCTCTGATGATTATGTTGAGCATCTTTTCATGTGTCTGTTGGCCATATATATGTCTTCTTTAGAGATGTGTGTTCATGTCTTCTGCCCATTTCTTAATTGGATTATTTAGGTTTTGGCTGTTGAGTTTTAGAAGTTCTTTATAGATTTTGAATACTAACCCTTTATCAAATATGTCATTTGCAAGTATCTTCTCCCATTCTGTAGGTTGCCTTTTAGTTTTCTTGATTGTTTCCTTCACTGTGCAGAAGCTTTTTATTTTGATGAAGTCCCAGTAGTTTATTTTTGCTTTTGTTTCCCTTACCTCAGGAGACATATCTAGTGAGAAATTGCTATGGGCAACATCAAAGAAGTTACTGCCTGTGTTCTCCTCTAGGCATTTATGGTTTCAGGTCTCACATTTAGGTCTTTCATCCATTTTGAATTTTTTTGTGTTTGTGTAAGAAAGTGGTCCAGTTTCAATGTTTTGCATGTTGTTGTCTAATTTTCCCAACATAATTTGTGGAAGAGATGGTCTTTTTCCCATTGCATATTCTTTCCTGCTTTGTCGAAGATTAATTAACCATGTAATTGTGGGTTTATTTCTGGGTTTTCTGTTCTGTTCCATTGACCCTTGTGTCTCTTTTTTGTGCCAGTACCCTATTGTTTTGATCACTACAGCTTTGTAATATAACTTGAGTCTGGAAATATGATGCCTCCAGCTTTGCTTTTCTTTTTCAAGGTCACTTTGGCTATTCTGGGTCTTTTGTGGTTCCATACAAATTTTAGGATTATTTATTCTAGCTCTGTGAAAAATGCTCTTGGTATTTTGATAGGGATTGCATTAAATGTGTAGATTGCTTTGGGTAATATAGACATTTTAACAATATTTGTTCTTCCAATACATGAGCAAGGAATGTCTTTCCATTTCTTTTTGCCATCTTCAGTTTCTTTCATCAGTGTTTTGTAGTTTTCAGAGAGTACAGGTTTTTCATCTCTTTGGTTAGGTTTATTCCTAGGTATCTTATTGTTTTTGGTACAATTGTAAATGGGGTTGATTCCTTAATTTCTCTTTCTGCTGCGTCATTATTGATGTATAGAAATGCAACAGATTTCTGTACATTGATTTTGTATCCTGTGACTTTAATGAATTTGTGTATCAGTTCTAGCAGTTTTTTGGTGGAGTATTTTGGGGGTTTCGTGTATAGAGTATCTTGTTCTGCAAATAGTGACAGTTTGACTTCTTCCTTGCTGACTTGGATGCCTTTTATTTCTTTTTGTGATCTGATTACTGTGGCTAGGACTTCCAGTACCATGTTAAATAACAATGGTGAGAGTAGACATCCCTGATTGTAGAGTTTTTTCCCCATTGAGGATGATACTAGCTGTGGGTTTTTCATACATGGCCTTTATTATGTTGAGGTATATTCCCTCTAAACCTACTTTGCTGAGGGTTTTTATCATGGATGGATGCTGTACTTTGTCAAATGCTTTATCTGCATCTATTGAAATGATTATATGGTTCTTTTATTAATGTGGTGTATCACTTTGATTTGTGAATATTGAACCACCCTAGCAATCCAGAAATTAATCCCACTTGATTGTGGCGAATGATTTTTTAAATATATTGTTGAATTCTGTTTGCTAGTATTTTATTAAGAATTTTTGTATCCGGGCGCCTGGGTGGCTCAGTCGTTAAGCGTCTGCCTTCGGCTCAGGTCATGATCCCAGGGTCCTGGGATCGAGTCCCACATCGGGCTCCTGCTTGGCAGGAAGCCTGCTTCTCCCTCTCCCACTCCCCCTGCTTGTGTTCCTGCTCTCGCTATCTCTCTCTGTGTCAAAAAAGAATTTTTGTATCCATGTTCATCAGGGATATTGACCTGTAGTTCTCTTTTTTAGTGGAGTCTTTATCTGGTTTTGGTATCAGTGTAATGCTGGCCTCATAGAATGAATTTGTAAGTTTTCTTCCCTTTTCTTTTTTTGGAATAGTTTGAGAAAAATAGGTATCAGAGAAAATCTTTAAAAACAACAACAAAACAAGAAATAAAATGGTAATAAATACATATCTATCAATAATACTTTGAATGCAAATGGACTAATGACTCCAATCAAAAGATATAGGGTGTCATGATGGATGAAAAAACAAGACCCATCTATATGCTGCCTACAGGAGACTCATTTTGGACCTAAAGATACTGCAGATTGAAAGTGCAGGGGTGAAGAAACATTTGTCATGCAGATAGATGTCAAAAGAAAGCCATAGTAACAATACTTACATCAGACAAACTAGACTTTTTAAACGAAGACTGTAAAAAGAGACAAAGAAGGGTATTATATAATCATAAAGGGGATAATCCAACAAGAAGATACAACAATTGTGAGTATTTGTGTACCCAACATGGGAGCACCCAAATATATAAAACAAACATTAAAGGAACTAATTGATAATAATACAATAATAGTAGGGGACTTTAACACCCACTCATATCAATGGACACATCATCTAAACAGAAAACAAACAAGGAAACAATGGCTTTGAATGATACACTGGACCAGATGGACATAACAGATATATTCAGAACATTCCATCCTAAAGCAGCAGAATGCACATTCTTTTCAAGTGCACATGGGACATTCTCCAGAATAGATCACATATTCAGTCACAAATCAGGCCTCAACAAATACAAAAAGTCTGAAGTCATACCATGCATCTTTTCTGACCACAATGCTATGAAAATAGAAGTCAACCACAAGAAAAAAATTGGAAAGACCACAAATACATGGAGGTTAAACAACATACTACTGAACAATGAATGGGTCAACCAGGAAATCAAAGAATAAATTAAAAAATAATGAACTGTGTAAGACTGTTGAATCACAGACCTGTACCTCTATGTTTAAAAAAGAAGAAGAAGAAAATAGCAGGAAGGGAAAAACGAAGGGGGTGGAAATCGGAGGGGGAGACGAACCATGAGAGACTATGGACTCTGAGAAACAAACTGAGGGTTCTAGAGGGGAGGGGGTGGTAGGATGGGTTAGCCTGGTGATGGGTATTAAAGAGGGCACATACTGAATGGAGCACTGGGTGTTATACACAAACAATGAATCATGGAATTCTACATCAAAAACTAATGATGTAATGTATGATGATTAATATAACAATAAAATAAAATAAAATTACTTGAAAAAAATAATGGAAACAAATGAAAATGAAAACACAACAGTCTAAAACCTTTGGGATGTAGCAAAAGCAGTCCTACGAGGGAAGTATATAGCAACACAGGCCTACCTCAAGAAGCAAGAAAAATTTCAAATAAACAACCTAATCTGACACATAAAGGAGCTAGAAAAACAACAACAACAACAACAAATGAACCCTAAAACCAGCAGAAGGAAGGAAATAATAAAGATCAGAGCAGAAATAGAGGCATCTGCATGACTCAGTCAGTTAAGCATTGGCCTTCGGCTCAGATCATGATCTCAGGGTCCTGGAATCGAGCCCCACATCAAGCTCTCTGCTCAGCGGGGAGCCTGCTTCTCCCTCTCCCTTTGCCCCTCCCCCTGCTTGTGCCCTCTCTCTCTCTCAAATAAATAAATAAAATCTTAACAAAAACAATCAGAGCAGAAATAAATGATACAGAAACTAAAAAACAAAAGACAGTAAAACAGATCAATGAAACCAGGAGTTGGTTCTTTGAAAAAATTAATAAAATTGATAAACCCCTAGCCAGACTTATCAAAAAGAAAAGAGAATGGACCCAAATAAATAAAATCACAAATGAGAGAGGAGAATAACCAGCACCACATAAATACAAAGAATTAGAATATTATGAAAAAGTATATGCCAACAAATCAGACAAACTGGAAGAAATGGATAAATTCATATCAAACTACCAAAACTGAAACAGGAAGAAATAGAAAACTTGAACAGACCCATAACCAGCAAAGAAATTGAGTCAGAAATCAAACAACTCCCAACCAACAAAAGTCCAGGACCAGGTGGCTTCACAGGTGAATTCTACCAAACATTTAAAGAAGAGTTATTTTATTTTAATTTAATTAACTTAAATGTAAGTAGCTATATGTGACTTGCCTTATCTTGTTAGTTTTACAACAAAACTTAGCTCTTATCACTACTCTGGCTCAAACACTCCAATTACTTCCAATTTCATTAAGAAAAATAAATCCACATTTTACGGACACCAGTCTCCCTCAGTCAGTAGAACACATGACTCATGATCTTGGAGTTGTGGGTTTGGGCCCCATATTCGATACAGAGATTACTTAAAAATAAAAATCTTTAAGAAAAAAAAAAAAAACTCTTCTATAGCAACATCCAGAATAATAAACCCACATTCTAACAGAGATCCTATAAGGAACACATTATCTGACATGAACACCTTCTGTGAACCTGAGCACCTTTTATGAGCCTAGCATAATGCTAAACTCTAGGTTTATTGTAGTAAACAAAACAGCTGTTATCCTTGACCATGTGTAGTGTTTTTAGTCTAGTGAGAAAGCACACAATTTTTTAAAGCCAAATAAATATATATGTCGTTAAGAGTTGTGATAAGTAATACAAAGAAAAAGAACATTTCCACAAGTATATGGGGATAGGAGGATATGCTTTGAGTTGTTCAGGATTGGCCTCTGAAGAGGAAGCATTTGAGCTGAGACCTGAAGATAAGACCATTCTACAAAGGGCAGTAGCCAAGAAATAATTCTGCAGGGAGCAGCCAGTGTGCTAAGAAAGGAAAGACTTAGTGTGTTCAAGGACCTGAAAGACCATGTTGGTAAAAAGAATAATAGAAAGAGCTATAAGAAAGGTAAGTTCAGAGAGATAGGTAGAGGTCATATCATTCTTTTAAGAAATTTGTTCATGAGGAGGCAGAAAAAAAGCAGTAAGTGGAAAAGGTTTGGGAAGCAAGAAGTTTTTGCTGTTCTGTTTTACTATGAATAAGAAAAATTCAGTAGAGAGAAATGGATGGAGATTGGAAGAGGAAATAGTGGTTTCTAGCTGTATGACATTAGGCAAATTACTAAACAATTTGGCAGAATTCCTAAGCCACTCAAGGCCAAGAATTGGCCACTAAGATATAATAACATTTCCTCCACTGGGGGAAGGAGGGGAAGGTAGGAGACAACAGTGTAGATGCAAACAAATAGGTTTGTAAAGCTGGAGGCAGGGTCTTGAGTAAGCTGGAGGCAGGGTCTTGAGTAAGCTGGAGGCAGGGTCTTGAGTAGTGTTGAAGTTATGGACTGAGATCTTCTCTTTACTTAGTGAATGATAGGCAGGGTCATCTGCTGAGGAACAGTTACCTCTTAGGAGTTTGGGTTAAATGGGAAGGGTTTAAAATGGTTGTTTCATGGACTAGAAGAATACACCTACTAATGAAGTATCAAATATTTATGGTGGTACAGTCTGTTAGTTTGTGTTACTTTCTTGCATCTCTGCTAAGATTCCTGGTGCAGGCAGGATTCAAGTTTTGAGAGGTTCAGGCGACAGAAGGAGTTTAAGGTATTAAACATAGTAAACAAATGATGGACACAAACTAGGGCTAAGAAAATGAACTGAAGACAACTTCTGTTGATACATGTGGTGAGAGAGAAGGCTTAGTGGACTGGTGGTGGAGTTACTAGCCTTAATAGTGGGGGTAATTGGACAAAGCAATTACCAAGATCAGAAGTCTTGGTTGAGAATAAGATGTTTGAATTAGGACTGTAGACCAGGTACAGTGTCTTCAACTGATAGAGGAACATGTCCAGGAGCTTGATAAAGACAGCGGCTTAAAAAAGGGAATGATTGGGATTGGTTAGACGTAAGAAAACATGAATTTTGTTTGTTTCATTTTGCCAGAAAGTGGAGGAGGAGGAGTGGTTTGAAAGTAACATTGGAAAACAAAAAGGATACCAATCACATCTTTCAAATATTGAGGAAGGTAGTCTAAGCTGCAGCTTTATTTATTTAGGATTGAGTGCCCATTAGCTTCCAAGGGAAATATCCTTTGGAGGATGGTGGGCACAGTGTCTTTTATTAAGGTCTGTGACTGATTCTAGTTGCAAAGACTGCAGCATTGGCTGTAGCAGGTAGGCTCTGCAGCAGTTTTTTTCTGCATGAGACTTAAATGGATACTGGGCTTAGCATCCAAGATATAAGGAAGTGAAAAAAGCAGATTATAGTAATGGGATACATAGTATAATCCTGTTTACATAACATTTTATATAGCTGATTCTAAATTCTTTTCTAACACTAATTCAGGAGATGTTAATTTAGGTTCCAAAACCTTAATGACATGTGGTCAAAGAAGTTCACAAGACTCCAACTAAATTTCCTTCTTAGACCATTTAAGAGACTCACAGTATGTGTAGTATTTAAAAGGATGTGAAAGAAATGCCAAAAGTAAACAAATATATACATAGTTCTTGTAATATTCTTTAAAATGAAAACCATTTTTAACAGCATACTTCTTAAAATCCCACATTAGTTTCTCTCAGTAAGAAAAGGAAGGGCTGGTGCAGAGATGTATGAGAGGATGTTCATCATACTGTTAACAATGTTCACCTCTGGGTAATGGATTTTGGGGTTTTTCCTACTCTTTGTATGTTTTATGTATTTGAATTTTTATGATGAACAAATATCATTTTTTAAATTTTTTAAAAAGATTTTATTTGAGAGAGAGAGAGCATGTGTGTGCAAGCAGGGAGAGGGGTAGGGAAGGGAAGAGGGACAAGCAGACTCTGCACTGAACACAAGCACGACACAGGGCTGGATCTCAGGAACCTGAGATCATGATCTGAGCCAAAGTAAAGAGTTGGCCACTTAACTGACTGAGCTATCCAAGCACCCCAAACATCATTTTTATAATGGGGAGATATTTCAAATAAGAGAGGAAAGCTTAATCACTTAATCACTTGGAAATAATATAATTATGAAATCCTTACCTCATATCTCATATCAAATTATATTTAAAGATTAAATATAATAAATGGAATTATAAAAGTATAAGAAGGAAATAAAAGAAAATGCCTTAAACTCTTGGATGGGAAAATAGCAATCAGTATATCTAGTGATCAGATCTAAACACCATTCTTCATTTGAAGGAACCAGGACTGTTTGGAGAAATGTTTGATTCACAGGAAAGAAAAAAATATACCTGTAGTGTCTTTTTATGTTTAGAAGTGCCTAAAGAATGATGAGGGCAGAGCATCTCAAAAGGATGCAGAAGCCAGCTCAAAGGAGCTCCCACTGGCCAAGTCAGAGAAAAATTTGAGCACCAGAATCAATAATGATGGTAAATGGATTGTAACCCATTTAATAAAGCAGAAAGCCATGAATACATATTGATAAAAATAAATGAATGAAAAAGTTATCAAGGAACAAGATATTTACATAACCACAGAGTACCTTCCCACAAAATATTTATTGACTACAGGGGGAAAGAATGTTATGGTGCAGAAGCCTTGCAGACATAACTTTAATCAAGTATCAACAGTAATGGGCAAATTGAAATCATGTATCATCTGATAATATGCAACGAGAATTCAGCAGCACTTCTGTGGTATATCTATTAACTATACCTAATTTAAATCTAATCATAAGGAAATATCAGACAAACCCAAATTGGGAACATTCTACCAAGTACCTGGCCTGTAATCCTCAAAAGTGTCAAGACCATAAAAGTCAAGAAATTCTAAGGAACTTCTAGATTGAATAAGACTGAAGAGAGACATGAAAACTGAATGCAACATGTGATTCTGAACTGAGTGCTTTGCTTGGGACAAGTGGCAAAGCTTGCATGGGGTCTGAGGATCAGATGGTAGTATCAATTTCCAAATTATAATCAATATCCCAAGTCAGGTGGTTATATTATTGTTATGTAGGAGAATGTTTGTAGGAATCATAGCCTAAATTATTAAGAAGTGATAGGTCATCATGTCAGCAACTTATCCTCTAGTGGAACAGCAGAAAAAAAAGTTTCTATTTTTAGCAACTTTTCTGTAAGTTTGAAATTATTTCAAAATTTAAAAAACAAACACATAGATGTATAAATATGTTAATATCTTTAGTAAATTGAGAGCGTTTTTATTTTATTTTTAAGTAGGCTCCACATCCAGCCTGGAGCCCAGCACGGGGCTTGAACTCACAGCTGTGAGATCAAGACCTGAGCTGAGATCAAGAGTCAGACGTTTAACCAGCTGAGCCACCCGGGTGCCCCAAGAGCATTTTTAAACTGGTAACAAGTTGGGTATCCTAATACAAAATGGACAAAAGATAACAATGGGGTGTTCTCGAAAGAAAAAACAAAAATAGCTAATAAGCCTCACTAGTGATCAAAGGAATACAAATAAAAACCAAAGATACCATTTTTCAACTATCAGATATTTAAAATGATAATACCTTGTGTTAAAGGTGGTATGGATGTCACTCATGTTAACCATAGGAGTGTACATTGTTAATTCTAGTAAAGAGTATCAAAAGTTGGAGTGTACATTATCATTGTTACCATTGTCCCATTTCTAGGAATTGATCATAAAGAAATAATGATACAAGTTAACAAAGGCGTGTATACAAGAATGATTATCATAATCTGTGTGCATTACTGAAAATCTGGAGGTAACTTAAGAATTATCAATATAGATTGGTTGATTAAATTATGTTGCATCTACATAGTGGAATACCTTGCTTGCAAAGGGAGGAGATAAAAACAAAAGAGATTATAAAACAATATAATATATGTAATATATGATGTATATATGTAGAAAGTGGTCTGTAAAGATACACATCAGTAGGCTAACAGTAATTGTCTCAGGGCGTTTGAACTGTGGATGATTTGGCTTTTTTTTTTTTTTTTCTTTTTCTTTTTAAAAACCTTCTTGTGCTACAGCATAGTTTAGATAGAAGCCCTTCAGTTAGACAATCTAGGTTTGAATCCTGACTCTTCCACTTACTAGCTGTGTGACATTGTACAAGTTACTTCTTGGGGCCCCCATTACTTAGGCTTCCATAAAAGTAATAATAATAGAAACTACTTCTTAAGATTATTAAATGAGATAATAAAAATTTACCACTTAGCAAACATTGGCTAATATAGGGTTTAATGAATTTTGGTTTCCATCATTATTATTATTCCTGCTTATATGTTTGAAATTTATTCTAATAAACATTTTTATTAATAGGCAAATCAATAAAGCTATTTCTCCTTTGGGAATATAACTATGTAGGCAAATATTTATAATCTGGACAATCAACTTTCTTTTCCCTATCTTATTCTTTCTTTTGAGAAAAACACATTTGGAAATCAATTCCTCCTTAGATATGTCTGTGAATGAACAGTAGCCATATTTCCTGTGCCTCCCACACTACTTAGCTCACTCCTGAAAGCTTATTAAAAGAATGTTTCTTGGGCGCCTGGGTGGCTCAGTTGGTTAAGCAACTGCCTTCGGCTCAGGTCATGATCCTGGAGTCCCGGGATCGAGTCCCGCATTGGGCTCCCTGCTCGGCAGGGAGTCTGCTTCTCCCTCTGACCCTCCCCCCTCTCATGTGCTCTCTCTCTCTCTCTCATTCTCTCTGTCTCAAATAAATAAATAAAATCTTTAAAAAAAAAAAAAGAATGTTTCTTGGTACTCATTTGGCAGTTCTAGGTGGTACTGTTGTACTAGTCCCATTCCTTCTTAACTCCTTAGGTGCATACCTTGCTCCATCTTGTTATCCCACCTGACTTTCATCCATCTTGCCACTGGAGCATTATTATATTTGACAGCATGGGGATTGATAATTGTTAATAATTACTGAGAATTGATTATCTCTCACCTTTTAACATATTATTTTTGTTATTTCATTTAATTCATGCAAAAATCTCATGAAGTTTATTATATCCCAATTTTGAACATGAGGAAAGAGACACAACAGGTTTAATTAGTTTATTTAAAGTCATACAGGGACTCAATCTCAAGGGACTCCAAATAGCCAAAACAATCTTGCAAAAGAACAAGGTTGGAGGTCTTATACTTGCTGATTTCAAAACATTTTACAAAGCCACAATAATCAAAGCACTATGGTTCTGGCATAAAGGCAGACATTTAGACCAATAGAATATAATAAAGCACCCAGAAGTAAACCCTTGCATATATGGTCAAACAGTCATCAGCAGGAGAGCTAAGACCATGCAAGGGGAAAGAGCAGTCTTCAGTAAATGTTCCTGGGAAAACTGGATATCCACATGCAAAAGAATGAAGATGGACCCTTACACCATATACAAAAATTAACTCAAAATAGATTAAAGACCTAACCATAAGACCCAAAACTATTAAAAGTTTTGAAAGAAAACGAAGGGGAAAATCTTCATGACATTGGACTTGACAATTATTTCTTGGGTATAATACTAAAAGCACAAGCAAAGAAAGCAAAAATAAACAAATGGGACTACTTCAAACTTCAACACTTCTGTGTATCAAAAGACACAATCAACAGAGTGAAAGGGCAACCTAAGAAATGGGAGAAAATAGTTGCAAATCTTTTATGTGATAAGGAATTAATATGCAAAATATATAAAGAACTACTATTCAACAACAACAAATAGCCTGATTAGAATCTGGACAAAGTACTTGAATGGACATCTCTCCAAAGATGATATATAAATGGCTGACAAGGAAATGAAAAGATAATAGCACGACTCATTAGAGAAATGCAAGTCAAAGCCACAGTGAGATAATACCTCACACTCATTAGGGTAGCTTATCAAAAAAATATAGTGTTGACAAGGATGTAGAGAAATTAGAACCTTTGTGCCTTGGCGAGATTGTAAAATGGTACAACAACTATGAAAAATGGTATGGCATTTCTCAAAAAAATAAAAAATAGAACTATATGATTGAGCAATCCCATTCTGGGTGTATATCCAAAAGTATTAAAAGCAGGGTTTCCAAGAGATATTTGCATAACCATGCTCATAGCGGCATTATTCACAACAGCCAAGAGGTAGAAGCAATCCAAATGTCTAGCAATCGATGAATGGATAAACAAAATGCGGTATATACGTACAATGGAATATTATTCAGTCTTAAAGGGGAAGGAAATCCTGACACATGCTACAACATGGATAAACCTTGAGGACATTATGCTAAGTGAAATGAGCCAGTCACAAAAAGACAAATACTATATTATTCTACTCATGTGAGGTAGTGGTTCTTTAGGTTTGGGGGTATGGGAAAGTTCAGGAGGGTGATGCTAATGAGTATAGCACTCCTTTCTGAAGGGATTAAAATATTCTAAAATTGATTGTGGTAATAGTTAACCTAACTGGGACACCTGGATGGCTCAGTCGGTTAAGCGTCTGCCTTCGGCTCGGGTCATGTTCCCAGGGTCCTGGGATCGAGCCCCACATTGGGCTCTCTGCTCAGTGGGGAGTCTGCTTCTCCCTCTCCCTCTGCCTGCTGCTCCACCTGCTTGTGCTCTCTCTCTCTGTCTCTCTGTCAAATAAATAAATAAAATCTTAAAAAAAAATAGTTAACTTAATTCTGTGAATATACTAAAGCCATTGAATTGTACACTTTTTTTTTTAAGATTTATTTATTTACTTATTTTAGAGAGAGCGCACATGGGGGGTCTGCAGAGGGAGAGTGAGAGAAGCAGACTCCTGCTGAGTACAGAGCCCAATGCCAGGCCCAATCCCACAACCCAGAAATCATGACCTAAGCCGAAATCAGGAGTCAGACACCGAACCTACTCAGCCACCAGGTGCCCATAATTTGTACACTTTTAATGGGTGAATTGAATGGTATATGAATTATATCTCAATAAAATTATATTAATAAAAAAATTAAAGGATCCATTGATTTTAGCCAGTGTAGGTCACTGGTGACCATAATAACAGTTTTAATGGAATGATGTTGGTATAAGCCTAGTTGGAATAGTTTTAAGTGAAAATATAAGGGAAGGAATTGGAGACACCAAATATTAGAAAACTCGGAGTTCTGATGCAGAAAAATAGAGTAGTAGTTGGCAGGGAAGTGGGACAAAATTTTTTTTATTAAAAGGAAGAGATAAGAGTATGTTTATATATTTTAGAATGCATCCAGTAGAAAGGGAAAGTTAATGATATGAGAGAGAGATGGAAGAATTGCTAGAGTGACATCCTATGGGATGAGGCCTAGGAGCAAGTAGGGATACTGGGTTAGTATAGGTGTTTAAATAGTTCACCTGTGGGGCGCCTGGCTGGATCAGTTAGTAGAGCATGTGACTCTTAATTTGGGGTCATGAATTCAAGCCCCACACTGGACGTAGAGCTTACTTTAAAAAAAAAAAAAATGTTTTATAAATAGTTCAACTATGGCAACGTGGGAAGAGAGTATTTGTGTTGGTACAGATGCTGATGGGTAGGTAAATGTAGTGATAGATGTCTCTGCTGGTTGCTTCTATTTTCTCAGTGAAAGGTTATAAGCTAAGAATGAAGATGGGTAAGGATATTAGAGGTTTGTATATAAAAAGAGAAAGTATGAAAAAGTCATTGAGGAGGGTGAGACTGTGTATAGTGGGATTGCCAGGCAGTCTTAAGGGCCTATTAAAGTTTGAGGTCATGATTTTACACTGAGACCAGTCCACCTGGATGGGGCCATTTATCCCACCACTCTTAGCTGTACTGAGGCAAATGTGGAGTGGGCGGAGAGTTGAATTTCGCCGGAATAGGGGTTTTTTTGTTTTTTTTTTTAAAGATTTATTTATTTGACAGAGACACAGCAAGAGAGGGAACAGAAGCAGGGGGAGTGGGAGAGGGAGAAGCAGGCTTCCCTCAGAGCGGGGAGCCCAATGCGGGGCTCGATTCCAGGACCCTGGGATCATGACCTGAGCCAAAGGCAGATGCTTAACGACTGAGCCACCCAGGCGCCCCTAGCCAGAATAGTTATGTTGAGCAAGTGAGACAAAGCAAGAGAAGAGCAAGGAAGTAGAGACAAGGATTGATCATGGATCAAGGTGGTTAAATAGTTGAAAGAGTGTATCAAGGGAATTGAGTGAAGAGGTGGTAGACAATGCTATGGAGGTCTCAATGTGGTCAAATGATTACATATGGGCTCTAGGTGGAAAGATAGGAAGTGGCAGTTGTGGGGAGGAGAGAGCATGGATTGAGATTACATAGGGATAGCAATTATTGATAATGCCAAGGTCTAAGATATGCTCATAAGAGTGAGCAACATAGGTAGGATGGAAACAAGATCATTGGGAGAGAGGTGGTCAAGAAACTGAAAGGCCAGGATGTTTGAAAGATAATTAATGATCCAGGGTTGGCTAGATGACAACAGTGATGGGTAGTAGGAGACATAATCTAATGACTTGTTTACATCAGTAAGTAAAGGAATCAGAGTAATGTTGAACTGAATTCTTTTTCATGAAAGACCATAACCTCTTCCAGTAGTATCTCTGTCAGACAGTGGATGCAATTCTTATATCCTCACGTTCTTAGTATTTTCCCAACTGTGGCTCAGAGGTCTGTGCTGGTCATTGTTCTCCTTGCATTTCTAGTCTCTGTATGTTCCACTCTCAGTTGAGTATTCATGGTGAAGAGAATCAAACTCAGTGTAATTAGGTGAAAAGCATCAGAAAAGAAAAATCTATGACAGCCTTCGGGGTAATAGTAATGGAATTTTTAACTTGAAAATTACTTGTGAATAGACTTCACAGTCTTCATAGTCACATGCAAATTATATGCTAATATAACTTTAGCTCAGCAAACCATTTTACACAATTAGTTGAGACATTTGATATTGTGCCTACTGCCCTGTAAGTATATCTCACTATTTGTCATAAATGAATACTTGAAATATATGTGTAAATAGAATTTTGGTAATACAAATCATATTTTCTCAATGATTTGCATAATAATATCAAAAATGCTTCATCTTCACTTTAAATTAATCCTAATTGGGAGTGATAACAGTTTTTCTTCCTAAGTATTTCTATCAAGTAGTTAAATCAATATTAAAATGCACCAGAAATTATTTTCAAAAACCCAGCAATTAATCATTTTAGTGAGAGAAATCAGTCTTAAAAAGGAAAAGTCATTTTTGAGCCATGTAATTTTAAGTCAGAAAGGACAAGAGAGATTATTAGTGCAACTCTGTTACATGAGAAAATTTTGAGCCCCAGAACAGAAAAATTGAATACTTTGCCTCATTATCACACATTTAGCTATAGTTGCTGATGTGGATAGACCAGGATCCCAGATCTCAAAGCATATTTTCCACTGTGTTATGCTGGTATCTCATTTATATATTGTATATCTACATTTTTTTCCATCTTGAATTGTCTTTATATGTCATGTACCAGTTAATACAAGTGAGGCCTATTTGTGAAGGTCTCATAGGAGCGACTAAAAAAAATATATCTTCCTGAAACTATACACCTGGTTACTTTGTGTTAAATGGAGTCACGTTCAAAGCTCATCACAGCCACATTAGTGTATTTGAACCCACAGACTTCTCATTGAATCTGGATCTCACTCTGAGGCTTTATATTAGTTTAACTAAAAGAGCAGATAAGTTGAAGTTTTAGAAAACTTTTTAGGTGCCTCGTCTGTCACTTAATTGTTGTACAGCCTTGAACAAATCACTTAAGTTTCCAAAGGGTCTTAATTTGCTCTACCATAAAATGGATCTAATGACTCTATTTACCTGACAAGGCTATTGTAATGATCAAATGTGACAGAGATACAAAACCTTTTTTGAGTATTTACTATGTCAGACACTTTACCAGTAGATAAAATTAAAATCAAGTAGTTTTGATACAAAGAAATACCCAAGAGTTTCTTATCTATGTGTAAACGTTTCATTTATCAACATATATATAATATTCTTTGTAATTTATATTTTCACAAATAAAATCTCGTCTTTTGGGGGCGCCTGGGTGGCTCAGTTGGTTAAGCAACTGCCTTCGGCTCAGGTCATGATCCCGGAGTCCTGGGATCGAGTCCCACATCGGGCTCCTGGCTCGGCAGGGAGCCTGCTTCTCCCTCTGACCCTATCCCCTCTCATGCTATTTCTCTCTCTCTCTCTCTCAAATAAATAAATAAAATCTTAAAAAAAAAAAATCTCGTCTTTTTTACCCAAGCTTTTTTGTTGTTGTTCCATTTAAATTTATTCTTTGATCATATTCAGACTTCGGTAAGTATTCCTTTGTTCAATGTTTGAGAAACTACAAGGCAATTAACTGGTATTTATTATCTGCCTGAGTTATTTTCTAGATATACTGCATCTATATCTATACCTAGATATACTACAGCAGATTTTTTTTATCTTTTTTTTTTTTAAGATTTATTTATTTATTTGAGAAAGAGCATGAGCATGGGGAGGAGCAAAGAGAGAAGGACACAAAGCCCAACTTGGGGCTCGATCCCCTAAGATCATGACCTGAGCCGAAATCAAGAGTCCAAAGCTCAATGGACTGAACCACCAAGGTGCCCCCCCCTTTTTTTTTATCTTTCTTAATGAGACTGACAAAATTACTTTTCACAGAAAAACCAATGCCATTTGTTGATAGAAACTGAAGTTCTCTGATGTAAATGTCTATCAGACCACCTGCTGAAAATTGGATGGGGGAGATACTGATAGGTACAAAAGTCTCATTTCTTTCTGTCAGTTTTTAAAAAATGTTGAATTTGGTCATCAGAATATAGATTAGGGGCACCTGGGTAGTTCAGTCAGTTAAGCATCTTACTCTTGATCTCAGCTCAGATCTTGATCCCAGGGTCATGAGTCTAAGCCCTGTGCTGGGCTTCACGTTGGGTGTGGAGCCTACTTAAAAAAATAGAGAGAGAGATTTACACTTTGTGTCATTGGACCCCTTTTGCCCATATTTAATATTAATGTAAAGAAATAAATTACTGTCAGAAGACATGGTGATATAAGCAGACATGGAACAATTTTTTTTGACTGAAAAAAATTTTAAATACTCGATATTTTAAAGGTAAAAATTAAAGTTCTAGTAATTATTTTTACATTCTTTGTACTGTTATAGTTTTAAAGACAAATTGTGGAATCTCAAGTTAGATCATTTTACTATAATAGTTGTTGAAAATTAAGAAAATCAAGGTAGAATAGTACACATGATTTAAAATGTGCTGCCTTTGGGACATGTTTTAAATACTTTGATAACCTAACCTTTGTTAATTGCTTGGAAACAATAAGGAGGACAGGGTCATATTTGTAACTAGATTTCCTTCAGCCAACTCCTGATTTATAAGTTACTATACTGCTAAACAGCAGCAAAAAAAAGGCAATAGCCTCAAAATTAAAGGGGTTTAATTTTTTAAAATTTTAGATGACAAGAGAAAAAATTTTTATCAGTAAAAAATATTTTTATAAGTATTGCTGGCAGGAACGGTATCTCATGGAGATTAACAATACTCAGTAGTAGTTTAATATCAATAGCATATAAACTAGTTCAGTTTTAAATGCTATAATCCCATGTATCATAAATGAATATTATCAATTTATATACCTAAATATATATACCTAAATTTTTCCCATTTAATTTTTTATCAAAGTGTTTATTGTCCTAGAAATCTAATTACTTTGGGGTAGTTTATTACTTGTAAAGTTCTAAGAGTTGCTGGTGTCTGGATTATTTTATGTCAGTGTTAAATAAGGAAAGAGACTAAGATGTATTGGCTTTATGTGTTTATTTTTGTTCTCATATCAGACCTTTTCACCACCTTTGAAGAGAATCTTAGCTTTACTATAGCTACCTTAACAGACTGGGAGAATACAAAATAAATAACCGATTGTACTGGTTGAGTGGTGGCAACAAAAAACTAAGAAGTAATTTATGTGTGTGTTGTCTAGTAATGTACCTCAGATAGCAAATTTACTACCAGGCACTTAAGGCAAATGTTATTATTGAACAATTTGGGGCAGAAGGAAAAATGCTTAAGAAACTTTCTGTATTATATGAAATAATGTCTTAAGTAGATTCATTATTGATGGATTAGAATGAACTGGATATATTCTTGATCCATCCTCCTTTAACCCATACTGACATTCGTCAAATGGTTGGCTGAAATTCATTTCATAATCTGGGACCCCGGAGGAGATTTACCCCTTGTGCAAACCTAATTGACCCAGATAGGAATTGAACATGCTGCATTCAAACAGCAGTACTGTCTTCTGAAAGTTGAGCTAGCCGGGACAAATACATTATTTATTTATTCATATATACTTATGTATTTATATATATTTATATATTCATATATTTATGAAAGAGTCACACCAGTGCCATTATGGAATATCATTTTTTATAGACACAATTCTTCACTCATTAAACTGGAAAAATGTGTCTGTATAATCCAATCCCTCATTGAAAATGGAGAAATAACTATATGTGAAATAACCATACTTGCCAAAGCCTTCAATTGGAGTCATATTATTTGTCATAATATTTGTTTTGCACATAACGGCATTCCTTTCTCTTGATTTTCTTTTTTGTTTTTGTTAGGTGCTTTGGGGCTAGCTCTGGCTGTTCAATAAAACATTTACAGAGATGTGCAACAGGCTGAACAACCTACCATTGATTTTGCACATTAAGTAGTCAGCTGCTTTTCCTAACTTGTTAGGTTCTTTAATGTTGCGTGTATGTTCCAAATTATATTTCATTTTTTCTTTAGGGCACTGATTCTGCATATGTGATTGCTTTACTTAGGATCAGAGTAAAGCAAACACTTTTGTATTTTTAAGGACACGCACAGCTTTTACAGCATTCATCACTTAAACATCGATGAAATAGCTTTGCTCCAGAACCTCATTATCATGACAGTTAATGTTCAGCCATAGCACACAGGTTGTGCGTTATCAAGAATATTAAATTCAGTCAGTGTTAAGCCAGATGTTCTTCACAGTTACTAAATTTTTTTGAGGTGTTTCATAACATTGTAAAAACAATTTTTAAGTAAGCTCTCCACCTAACGTGAGGTTTGAACTCACGACCCCAAGATCACAAGTCTCATGCTGTACCAACTGAACCTGCCAGGCTCCCTATTTTTGTAAAATATTTTAAAATAGTAACACTAATACTAATATTCATGTGAGATAATTTGTCTTCTTGAATTCATACATTTATTTTATTATTTTCATTTTAAAAACAAAGTGGAAATTATGCTCACTTGTCTTCATAGGCCTTAAAAGATCAAATTTTTTAATTACTATTATTTTAGCAGTTTGTTCTAAGAAAATTAAAAAACTTTTCCGGAAAATGAGCTTAGGTGATTGAGACATTGATTCAGGTGTACTTGGCATAGCAGTTCATTAACTACGTGTTAATTATCTATGATTACTCCAGAAAAGCTATATGATCTTTTAGGTTGCTTCATTAAATCATTAATTTTCTTGGAGGTAACTAAGCTTGACATAATTAAGCCATCTCAGTCTCCACAGATTTTTATCTTCCCATGATGTCAAGAACACTGGAACACTGAGCTAGTTAATATAAGGCATTGTAACTTACTCCCTGGGTGTATTGACTGTATATTTTTAGATTATTTATACTATTTTGGTTCATTTTATGTTATATTTAATCTCATAAATTTCCTTAATGTTATAGCTTAGATTTTGAATTTCCTGTGTAATAAGCCCACTGATGTATATGAACTACTTCTTACCAACAGTTCTTTGACCCATGGCTACAGAAAGCTGCTTCAGTTTATCCAGAAAGTCATATATGAGGAAGGATTTGATGGCTCCAATCCCCAGGTATTGAGCACCTTCAAAACCTTTTATAATCATGTATGTAATGTTGCTTTTAAACTCTCTAGAGGTAAACCCAGAAGGTTTTAGAATCATCAACAGTGAACAAACTGTTCCCAAACTCAGAAGATGTCAATAAGCAGAGCACAGGCAGCCGTAGTTTAATTGTTAATGTGTATTTAAAGTTTTAGCTAAGTTCTCAGTGGATGCACAGATGTATACACACATTGTCAACATAAATTATTTTTAAATATGTATTTATAGCACCTGGAATTAATAAATAGCCACATTTGGAAAATTACTCCTAAATCTGCAAGACTTGTACTTTCTTATCTAAATTTTTTATATTTGTCATTCAGTCTTTAATTGAATTACCTTATGAGTAAGGATTAATTATTTTAAGATTTTATTTCTTATAACATCATACTTTGATTTGTTTCACTGAATAAAAAATGCATTTTTATTTGCTGTCTTAAAATATTTTATAACTTAATTATTTCTCTGTAGCGTCTAAAAACAGAAGTTTTTAAATTCCCACTATTAATTCCAAATTCCTACTATTAAAGATGTTCCGGTTAGTTTAACTTAAACAAAATGAGAGAAATTTTATTTCTAGATATCGTGCCTTTCAGAAATCTTTCTGAGTGATTTTAATTGCTGTAGCTGCTAAAGATTTGCAGTTTATTATTATTATTTTAGCAGAATTATTTCCAAAGCACCAGTATTTTTACTGAAGAAAGCAAAGAATCCAAAAGTCTTTTTTTGGCATTATCAACTATATTTGCTCTTAATCCACAAATTGTAAGCATTCTTGTAAATTTTACTAAACTGTATTTAATGTTTCTTTCCACAGCAAGATAATTTTTAAATTTGTTTTGATCATCAGTTTAATAACAAGTTGAAAATACTTATGTGTGTGGTGAAGCATACACATTTATTTATAGATGGCTCTTCATGTATGTTACAGTTTTTGTGATAGGCCTTGGTTTTTGTTACAATTTTATCTTGCTCATTGTTGCTCTGTTTTTGGTCCTAGCTAAGATTTATGGGCACTGTGTCCGCCCTTTGGTGGCATTGCCTGTCAGGAGAGGTAAATTGGTTCCTGACAGACACCTCTCCCCACTTGCTGTGGTTACTATAGAAACAGGCATGTCATAACAGTTCCTATGATACAGTGTGCAGAGCTGCTCTTCTTGCAGAATGATGACACATCTTCAAAGAGCAGGAAATTTTATAAAATGCAAAACAGCAAAGGCAATAGCAAAAAGATATACACATACTTGTGTATATATGTATATACACACATATATGTACACACATCTACACACATCCGTCCAAAGGACCCTTGATCAGTAAGCTACTATTGGAGTGGAATGAAATGTTTGTTTTCTTGGTTATTTATTTGAGTATGAAAAACACCACCATTTTCAATAAATAGTATTTTATCTCATGTAAGTTGATAAACAACAAACTGAACTGGTTTGTCTCTCTGAACCAGAGGTTCTACAACTATTGACTTACATAAAGATTAAACAGAGTTGAGGTAGATATTTATATGGTGAATACCAAGAATGCTGAAAAAAATTTACAAAATGCCAGTAAGTTATAAAATTCCAATTTTATTGGAACAAAAGCATAAATTTTATGTTGTGTTTTTTTGTTACTATATTTCTATATTGTTATATTATAGAATGTATCATTTGCTAAATTACCTCATCTGTACATCTGTCTCAGAAACTTTAGATGAGTTCAAGAAGCCACAAAAATGCATCTGTGAAGCACTACTTCAAAAAAATATTATTCCTGAGTCAAAATAATGTTCTGATCCTGAAATAAATCCTCCTTCAAAAAAAAAAAAAGATTTTTTATTTATTCATTTGAGAGAGACAGACAAGACAGAGAGAGCACAAGCAGGGGGAGAGGCAGAGAGAGAGGGAGAAGCAAGAGTCCCTGCTGAGCTGGGAGCCTGACGTGGGGCTCAACCCCAGGACCCTCGGATCATGACCTGATCTGAAGGCAGACCCTTAACCGACTGAGCCACCGAGGCGCCCCAAATCCTTCTTTTTAAAAGGAAATTTTCATCTTATTTTCTCTATTACATTTTCAAATAAGCTTATATTTTCAAATAACCTCATTTAGTTTATTTGAAGTAAGCTATAAGAAACTGAGTATTGGGGCGCCTGGGTGGCTCAGTCGGTTAAGCGACTGCCTTCGGCTCAGGTCATGATCCTGGAGTCCCGGGATCGAGTCCCGCATCGGGCTCCCTGCTCTGCAGGGTGTCTGCTTCTCCCTCTGACCCTCCTCCCTCTCATGCTCTCTCTCTCTGTCTCATTCTCTCTCTCAAATAAATAAATAAAATCTTAAAAAAAAAAAAAAGAAACTGAGTATTATATATTATATAATTACCTTGGTAGTAAGTAAAGTATTGTAGCTCATCTGTAAAGATACTTGGAATGGAGATATTTACAAATTGCTGTCATATTTCATTTAAGTTATGATTTTTTAAATATCTAAGAAATGTGCAATAAAAATGAAATTTGAACATAGATTTTACTTAGAATACCAGATTAAATATTTTAGATGTTCTCATAGGAATAAATTTAACTATTTATTGTTCAGCTTTCCACAAAAGTTTATTTTATAAATTTTGTTATGCCTCACGATGTGCCCCATTATTATATGGCATAGCAAAGGAATTATATGTCCAAAACGACACAGGAAATTTGTAATTCAGCCTTTGTTTTTGCAATTACTGTCATTTTTTAAAAAATACAAATGTATTCCCTATGTTGAAATATTATCTCAATTATGTTCTGGTGTGCTGAGTACCTACCTTATTCATTCATTCTTTGGCTTAACATTTTCACATTTTCATTTTATTTTCAGATATATCAATATATTTGTCAAAGTCGCTAAACCTCTGTAGTTCTCCTGCTTCTGCACCTAACAGCATTTTTCTTATAAACTTTTAGCAGATGTTCTTTGATACAATAGTTGGTAATGGTGACTGGGTTAAAATATACAGCCGACCTTTGGTTTCTGAAATGTTGACAGGGGAAACAATATAATGCTGCTCTCCTTCTACCTTCAGGTTTTGTTCTAATACCTAGATTTTGGGGGAAGGTTTCTCTCTCCCTTTTTCCAGATCGCTCTTTTTGTTGAGAATCTAATTTAAGCTACAGTTCATGAGAAAACAAGTTTAGGAATGACAAAATGAAACTTAATCTTGCCATTTTCTTAAATTCTGAGTTTCTAAGTAATACAGTGTAAGGGATAACCTATCAGTTCACAAATATCTTACATGAATTCATCAAAAACTTATTTAAACTTCTAACCCATGCCGTGGTACATATTATTACCTTTATTTCATTTAAGTAATGCAGAAATTAAAAAAGAAAACAATTTTTATGGATTGCTGAGGATCATAACATATATCTTAAGGTTATTGCCTTCATAAACTTAATATGACCAGAACAGAAAATTGGACCAGCTGCCTTAATAGTATCATCATGTTCCAGGTCCTTGGAGTCAGGAAGGTTTTTTTAAATGTGCTTAAACTAAATTCCTTTTTCTGTAATCTCATTTCAATAGCTTTATCCAACTCATTGTGTTCCTTTATATATTTGAAGGATTGTATGGGCTCATAGTACAATGTTCTATTCTATCCTTTTTATTGTAGAGATGAGAAAATGAATGCCTAAGTAGTGTAGGGTCTTGCCCAAAACCACATCTTCTTAGTTACACAGTCCAGACTGTGAATATCTTCTTATAATTCCATTTTACTAATTATTGTCCCCTTTTGTTTTTCCTCTTCTAACATTTCAGTGTTTTGTTCATTTTCTCTACTTTCCTTTGTTAATAAATTCTCAAAAATACACAAACTCAACTTTCATCTGTAATATCAGGGAGATAGTGGTTGGTTAATAAATTATATTAGTTAAATAAATTTTATTAGTTTTATTATAGCAATAACAAGTGATATATTGCAGGATCTGGCTTCATCAGAAGTCACACTCAAAAATGACACATGTTCCAAACTTTTGCTTTAAGAGAGAAAACCTACTTTCCCCACTGGAACTGTAGTAATGATTTTTCAATTATTTCCATGCACCAGGTTTTGCTAATGTCTCCTCCTTTGCCCAGAAATTTTGCCAGATTGCTAAGGAAAGCATATATAAAACATTTGTTCAGTTAGAATAACCCAAACAGTAAAATTTGTTATAAATACATCTCTGGCAAACACTTATTGATAATCATCCTAGGTTTTATTTAATGGTTTTTAAATGTTCTTTTCCCAGGAAATATTAGTCACTATTGTGACCTTAATATCAGTAGTCTTAACTTCTAGATGTTTACTTGTTCAATTTTATGAAAGCAATGAACTTAAATTATTTTGTAAAAATAGCTTCAAGAAGAATAAGTAAAGGCATATATAGAGTGTAAAACCAAAACACACATTTTTAAACTTCTTTCAAACAAAGTACCAGGCATTGGACACAGGAGCATTAAATGAGAAATATTGAGCAAATTATAGTTTATTGAAAGACTTGTAGAATTTTGTAATACTAAGAATGGTTTGTAAGCATTCTGGTTTGGGTGTTCTTTATTGCTAACTGATTTTTTATATATTATTTCAGGCGCCTCAAACATAATCCTTAGAGTAGTCACTGTTAAAATATAGAAGTTTGAGACTTTTGATACTCTTCAAATTTTCCAAAAGTAAGAAAAAATCAGCTGGGTTTTTTTTGCACTCTTGTAATAATGAAGATTTCCTTTATTGCCTTATACTAACTACACATAAAGGTTTTTACCACCTCTACTGACATTATCTCCCTAATCTTTCATAAATTTAAAAACTGGCAAAGAGAAGTAAAAGAGGTATCCTACTGGTTAACAAAACCTAATGTGTTTACCTCCCTCCCACTTCTCTCTAGAAAAAACAGAAAAACATTTTAAGAATAGGAATCCAGAATCTTGGTTCACCTTTGTGGGGAGATGACATTTGCTGTACAGAAAACTGTGACAACAGCCACAGCCTTACGAAGTTCCTGTATGTTCTCCGTGGTCTTCTACGAACCTCTCTTTCAGCCTGTATCATCACAATGCCAACACATCTTATCCAGGTATAAATTGTCCCAAAAGTTCTTTCTCCTAACTAGTGTGACATAATGAAGTGCAATATATAAATGCTTTATGAGTCTGAGTCTGATAAGTTCTTTTCATATGCCATTTAAGTAAAACAGATTTCAGAAATGCCAGAGAGGAAAATGTCTTTTACTTTAGATTGTTAAATTGTTGTGTATTTGTGGTTTTAATATACAGTGAGTGTATGGTAAGTCCATCTTTAATAATGTTATTATTTTTTTCTTTGATTTCTTGTAAACATATAATATTGTGACATGAGGTTGATATCTTTTACTGATATCTTTTCATTAATCGTAAAGCTGATCTGAACATAGGTCTTGAAGAAATATTTGTACACCTGTGTTCTTAGCAGCATTATTTATAATAGCTAAAATGTGGAAGCAATCTGAGAATCCATTAACAGATGAATCCATAAGCAAGATGTGGCCTATATTGCAACGGAATATTATTCAACCTTGAAAAGGAAGGCAGTTCTGACATACGCAGCAACACTGATGAATCTTGAGGCCATTATCCTAAGTGAAATAAGTCAGTCACAAAAAGACAAATACTGTGATTCCATTTACATAAGGTACTTAACGTATTAAAAATCATAGAGACCAGGCGCCTGGGTGGCTCAGTCGTTAAGCGTCTGCCTTAGGCTCAGGTCATGATCTCAGGGTCCTGGGATCAAGTGCCACATTGGGCTCCCCGCTCTGCGGGAAGCCTGCTTCTCCCTCTCCCACTCCCCCTGCTTGTGTTCCTGCTCTCGCTATGTCTCTCTCTGTCAAATAAATAAATAAAATCTTAAAAAAAAAAAAAAATCATAGAGACCGACGGTAGTATGGTGGTTGCCAGGGTCTGGGGGGAAGAGGGAATGGCAAGTTATTATTTAATAGGTACAGAGTTTCAGTTTTACAAAATGAAAACAGGTCTGGAAATTGTTAGTGGTGATGGTAGCACAACATTATGAATGTATTTAATATCACTGAACTGTACATTTAAAAATGGTTAAAATGGTAAATTTTACATATCTTTTTCCGCGTTCAAAATTTTGAAGGAAAAAAGTTGATCTGAATAGGACAATTCCCCTTCTTCCCTTGCTGTTTCTATGTATAAACCTCCTGAAGCTACACTCTCAGGAAAAGAGGTCAGTCCTCCCCAGATAGAAAAAGAGGGATCTTTGCAAGATTTTCCTCAACGGCTCAAAAAGTCCTTTTCTTAAGAATGTTCAAGATGGGGGCGGCTGGGTGGCTCAGTCGTTAAGCGTCTGCCTTCGGCTCAGGTCATGATCCCGGAGTCCTGGAATGGAGTCCCACATTGGGCTCCCTGCTCCGCAGGAAGCCTGCTCCTCCCTCTCCCTCTCCCACTCCCCCTGCTTGTGTTCCCTCTCTCGCTGTGTCTCTCTCTGTCAAATAAATAAATAAAATCTTAAAGAAAAAAAAAAAGAATGTTCAATAGGCTGGGGTGCCTGGCTGGCTCAGTCAGAAGAGCATGCAACTCCTGATCTCAGGATCATGAGTTCAAACCCCACATTGGGTGTAGAGATTACTTTAATAAATAAAACTTTTAAAAAAAACTTTATTTTCTCTTTTTTTATTTCATTTTTTTCCCTGGAGAGAGAGAGTGGGCGAGGGGTGTGGAGGGTGAGAGACAGAGGAAGTGGGAGAGAGAAAATCCTAAGCAGTCTCCATGCTCAGCACGGAGCCCAACGCAGGACTCAGTCTCATGACCCTGAGACCATGACCTGAGCCAAAATCAAGAGTCAGACGTTCAACCCACTGAGCCACCCAGGTGCCCTCTCAAAAGAAATTTTTTTAAAAAAGATTGTTCAAGAGGCAAGTTTGGGACAATTTTCATCATTATTATTATTATTGTACAGGCAATAGAGAAACTAGAATTACATCATATATTTTTCCATGGTATTATTTTATATGTATATATATTATATATATTAGAAATAATAAAAAAATTGGCTGCAATGAATGGAATGTGAAAATCAAAATAAGCAAAATCACTGAAATCATTTTTTCTAATGTACATACTAAAACACTATGAGGGAAGGGGGGATAGGGGATGGGTGGGTGGGTGATAGACATTGGTGAGGGTATGTGCAATGGTGAGCACTGTGTATTGTGAAAGACTGATGAATCACAGACCTGTGCCCTGAAACAAATAATACAGTATATGTTAATAATAAAAAAAAAATTTTTTAAACACTATAATTTAAAATGACATTTATAGCAGAAGAGTTTTGAGTTTTGTTTTCCTTTACTTCTCTAGGAAATCATAATAATAACAATAGTGATAGCAGCTGATAAATATAAAACACTTAAAGTCAGGATCTAATGGTTCTTATAAATTTTTATATAACTGTATAACTATAAAATTTGATATAACTACTGTTACAATCTCCATTTTACACATAAGGAAACTGAGGCACACAAAAATTAAGAAACTAGATGAATGTTCAGTACTTGAGAAACCATGATTTGAACCCAGAAAATGGATTCCAGAACCACATACTAGAATATGTAACAGGTTTTTATTCTAGAACTCATTCAAAGCTAGTGAATCTCCTATCTTTTATCTTAGAGCTAGAAATGACATGGGGTTCATCTGTGCTAGGCTTCTGCCTTTGGACAAGTAAAGCATTATCCCTGTTTTGCAACTGAGGTCTGAACTGCAATGGCATGTTCAAGCAAATCACAGAAACCAAGACTGTACTTGGTGAGATTACGTGGGTCTATGCAAACTCTACATATAACTACATTAACAGAAATATGAGATATAATTGAAATTTGGAGTTTGCCAAGGAGATAAAGAAATACCATTTTAAGATGCTGTATCTAAACATACTGTATAAGGATTAAAGCGGAGACTTTGTTAAGGACCATGTGAAGTTTGTGACACATGAATCCTTCATGAGGATTCCTTCATGAGCTTTCCTTCAGTGTATAGGAAAAGGTTCATACTTTCCTTTAAGAAAAAGTCACTATTTTAAGTGATTATTTAAGCATTTTAAGATGGTCTCATATAGCACTGTATTCCTTCCTGCACAAGGGGAAAGAGAAGTGTAATTGAAAGTGTATCCCCATACATTGTCAGCGACTTGTGCTTTTGAGCTTTCTGAGGGTTACCATAGCAACTTTCTACTGTTCAAGTTAGCATTCCTCTTCAATAATTAAAACTTTTAGCAAAATAAAAATTAAATCTTAATCAGAAAAAAATTTTGACTTTTCACATCAAGATTTCTTTTTTTTTTTAAGTAAATACGTGGGGCTCAAACTCACAACCCCAAATTGAAATCAAGAGTTGCATGCTGTCCCAACTGAGCCAGTGAGGTGCCTCTCAACATCAAGATTTCTTAAATCCAAATATTTCCCTCTCAACAAATTGGGGAGAAAAATCTGCATTTCTTATAAATTTAGTTATTAAGTTGTGTTTTACTATTTTATTCATTCATTCATTTTTTCTACACTGTTTTTGAGTGACTGGTAGTGCTATAGCCCACTTTTTATATCAGTGAAATTTTAAAATTGAACAAGATACTGGTTCCTTTCAGAGACCTTACTCTCTAGTTGGGAGATAAACATTAAAAACTTGTGTTACAATTTGAAAATGAAGTTAAGGAAACAGTTGCATTCATAACAGCACCAAAAAGAATAAAATACTTAGGAATAATTTTCACAAGGAAAATGTAAAACTTATACTCTGAAAACTATAAAACATTGTTGAAAGAAATTTTTAATGATCTAAATGAATAGAAAAACTTCCAAGGTTCATGGATCAGAAGGTTCAAAATTAATATGACCATAGTCTCCAGACTCATCTACAGATCCAATGCAGTCCTTATCAGAATTCCAGTTGACTTTTTGGGAGAAATTTGCAAGCTGATTCTAAAATGGCTATGGAATTTCAGAGGACTTAGAATAACCAAAATAATCCTAAAAAGGAATAAAGTAGGAGGGCTCATAATTCTCAATTGCAAAATTTACTATAAAACAACGGTAAAAGGCAGTGTAGTACTCTCATAAAATAGGCATATAAATCAACGGAATAGAATTGAGAGTTTAAAAATAAATCCATACAGTCAACTGATTTCAACAAGGGTGCCAAGACCATTCAATAAGAAAAGAATCATCTTTTTCAACAAATGGGATGGGACAACTAGATAGCCACATGAGCAAAAGAATGAAGTTGGACTATTACCCCACAGCATGTACAAAAATTAATTCAAATGGATCGAAGACCTAAATGTAAGAGCCAAAACTATAAAACTCTTAGAAAAAAACTTAGGGAAAAATCTTTATAACCTTAGATTTGGCAAAGAATTCTTAGATATGGCACCAAAAGCACAAACAATGAAAAAAAAAATAGACAAAGGGGACTTCATCAAACTTAGAAACTTCTTTAAAGTAGCTTCCATGCCCAATGTGGGGCTTGAACTCACAGCCCTTAGATGAAGAGTCACATGCTCTACCAACTGAGCCAGCCACGCACCTCAAAATTAAAAACTTTTATGTTCAAAGGACACCATCAAGAAATCATAATGATGGGTGAAAATATTTACAAGTCATATATCTGATTAGAGATTTGTATCTACAACACATAAAGAATGCTTTCAACTCAATAATAAAAAGACAATTCAGTAAAAAATGGGAAAGGAATTTGAATATACAATTTCCAAAGAAGATAGACAAATGCCCAGTTAGCACATGAAAGATGCTCAACATCGTGAATCATCAAAAATGCAAATCAAAATTACAATGAGATACTACTACATTATCTAGAATGGGTAAAATAAAAGGTAGCAGTAAATGTTGGCAAGGTGAAGAAATTAGAACCGTCATACTTTGCTGGTGGGAATGTAAAAGGGTACAGCTGCTTTGGAAACAGTCTGGCACTTTTCAATGATTCAACATAGAGTTATCATATGACCCAGCAATTCCACTCATTAGCATATACCCAAGAGAAATGAGACCATGTGTCCACATAGAAACATGTGCATGAATGTTTATAGCACCCTTATTCATAAGAGCCAAAAGATGGAAACAGCCTAAATCTCCATTACTGATGCCTGGATAAACAAATGTTTATATCCATACAATGAAATATTATTTGGCTATAAAAAGGAATGAAGTACTAATATTTGCTACAAGATGGATGAACCTTAAAAAAGATTATGCCAGGGGGGTGGGAGGATGAGTTAGCCTGGTGGTGGGTATTGAGGAGGGCACATTCTGCATGGAGCACTGGGTGTTGTGCACAAACAATGAATCATGGAACACTTCATCTAAAACTAATGATGTAATGTATGGGGATTAACATAAGAATAAAAAATTAAAAAAGATTATGCCAAGTAAAAGAAGCCATCACAAAAGAACATATACTATATGATTTCATTAATATGAAGGTCCTGAATAGGAAATCTGTAGAGACAGAAAATAAATAGCGTTACCTAGGGTTTGGAGTGTAGTGAGACATGGAGACCTTGAATATGCAGAGGGGTGATTTGTAAAAAGATTGAAGGTTTGGGTTTTTTTTTAAAGTGAAGAAAATGTGATAAAATTGCCTTGAATGAGGGTTGCACATATCTGTGAATACTAAAACACCACTGAATTGTGCACTTTAAATGGGTGAATTGTTATTTCAATAAAGCTGCTGATAAAAAAAAAAGATAAGTTACAAAATAGTTGGTAAATCTGATAGCAGAGTTATGAGGATATCAGATCAGAACTTTAGTCCAGTGATTCTCAAACTTTTTTATCTCAGAACCTCTTTACACTCTTAAAAACTATGGACAATCTCAACTTTTTTTTCATTTGAGTTGTATCTAATATTTACCATGTTAGAAACGGAAAGAAATTTTTAAATTTTTATGAATTCATTTAAAATAATAAAATGATTACACAATTGTAAATAATAATGATTTTCCAAAAGAAAACAAAAATTTTAGCAGGAAGAGTAACGTTGTTTTTACATTTTTCCTTAGTAGAAAACAGCAGGTTCTAATATTTGCTTCATTATTCAATCCATTGTGATATATTGTTTTGGTTGAAAAATGAAAAGAAAATCTGACTTCATACAGATATATTGTTGGAAAAGAGAGAACTGTTTTAATAGCCTTTTCAGATAATTGTGGATATTCTTTTTCAATATACACTGAAACTCAAAAAATAATAGTTTTATAAACATTGATTACAATGTGGAATCAAAAACTGTATCAGTGAACTTTTTCATAGTATGTTACACTAAAAGGCATTGGCTTATTTTGTGCTTTGAATGGGTCTTTTACCCATTCAAGATATCAACATTTCATTCCTTGGTCATTTGGAAGGCATTTATTCACCGAGTTATGCAGATCTTCCAAATATTTACACATTTCATTATACAGTATCAAACAATCATATTGGTTAATACCAGCACCATCTACAGTGTTATACGTGCCACAGTTTACTTTTATTGCTGATTAGTTTTTGAATGTAAAAATATACCACAATTTCTACTGATGGGCATGAGTTCTTTCCAGATTGAAGCTATTATGAATAAAGCTACTATGGACATTAATGTATGAGTCTTTGTACAGATATGTATTTTCATCTCTCTAGGAATCACATCCTTCCAAACCTTTTTATTTTTGGTCTTTCATATTTTAGCCATTGTAGTGCACGTAAAATGTATGACATTGTGGTAATTTACATTTCCTTGATAACTAATGATGTTCACCATCTTATCATATACTTGTTGGCTGTTTGCCTGTCTTCTTTTGTCTGTCTTTTGTCCATTGTTTTGAGTCATTTATCTCCTCATTGAATGGTAAAATTCCTTAAATATTTTAGGTATATCTTTGCAATAATATTCTTCCAGTCTATGACTTGGCCTTTTCTATTAACAGTATCTTTTGAAGAGCTGAAGTTTTTAATCTTAATGAAGTTTAACTTATCAATTTTTTTAATGGTTAGTAATTTCTCTCCCCTATTCCTCCCATTTTACAAATCTTTGCCCTCTCTAGGGTTTTTTTCCTATGTTTTCATCTAAAAGTTTTGTAGTTTTATCTTTTACTAACAGGTCAATGTATTCCAATTTGAATTTTTTGCACAACTTTAGTTCATGTACTCAAATTGTTTTTGACTTATTAGTTAACATTCTAATTATATGTTAACACACTTTACATTCACTAGTTCTCTTTTCTTTAGTATTACTATTTACCAAGGTACTTACTGTCTGCCTCATATATGTGATTTCAATTAATCTTATATATCTAATGCTTTGTGGTCTGTGGGAAGTTAGGGCTACATATTTATAATTTTCTTTTTTGCCAGCTTAGGTTTATGATAATAATACATCATTAAAGACAATAAAGTATAAAGATTCCTAGCAAAGCAACTAGGCTTTTTCTAGATGTTCAATAAATGTTAATTAAAGAAATAATGATTCTTATTTAGGAAATTATTTCTAATATCTGATTGTTGAAACTTCTTGAATCTTTATTATAAATTATGTGATTTTAGCATCTTTTGTCTAACATACCCCAACCTTATCTGCAAATGGTCAATTTGTTAAAATGTCATTTAGTTACCTTAATTATATACAGGATATACCAGCATATTTCAAGCCTTATGACTGAAAAGTTTGGCATAAATAAGAAATGAATTTTGCCTCCTTGGCCAGTAGAATTTATTTATAATTTTATAAGAGGATAATTTATTTTTCCGTTAAGGGCTTTTTACAGATTGTGCATGAACCTAACATTGTGAGTTTACAATCGCATGAATATCATAGGGAAACTCCTTTCTCTAATCATCTTAGACATTGTACACATACTTAAATTGTTTGCATTGTTAATGATGTTAAGTCATTATAAAGTTAATACTTTAATAAATTTGGTTAGCTTTAATGAGTTTCTTGATTACGATGATAAGTAAACTTTGGAAGAGACTTATCAGATACTGGTGAAAATATTGCTACTCTTACTAGGGCTGCAACTATGCTATTACTATAACTATTAGGCACATACCACATGCCAAGCACTCTACAAGCATTATGTTCTTGAATATTGACCACAAGCCTTACTTCTATTTTTACAAGGTCACATAGTTAATAAGTGGCAAGGCCAGTAATGTTCTAACTCATGTCTTTCCCTGACTCCAAACTCCAACATCTTCACTGTTAAGTTATATAGCTAGCTGCCCTAATCATCACAAAAACTTTGCAAGATAGGCGTAATGCCAATTGCAAACAAGATTAAACTGAAATTAAGTGATTCGGCAAAGTCACATATTTAATTACATATTTAAAGCTAATATCAAACTCAGATCTGTTTAAAACTTACTCTTTCCTCTGTCACACTACATCTTTTTGTATCTTGAATTATTAACTACCTCCGATGACAGTAACTTTCCATTAGGAAGAAAGTTCTAGGCTAACATGGCTATTGTTCAGTATTTTTCAAGAGAAAACTATCATTCTAAAACCCTTGATAAATTAGTACATGTGAAAGATTAAGTAAAAAGTTTCATTGCAGTCAGGGGAGGGAAAAAGGATGGAAGCATATTTCCTTATGTGTAACTGCAAAGCAAAGAAAAACAATTATGAAATAAACACATGTATACATGTAATTTTCTTTATTTAGTCCAAAGGGATCAATGCAAGAAAAAGGAAAAAAAAATTTTTCAAATTTTCCTGTGTAAGGAAACAACGGTCATACTATCAGATGAGCTCAAGTCGTCCTATCTATATCACCAGTTAAATAATGATTGAGATGATAAGGTGGACTGGATGTCTGAACATTATGCAATATTTGCACTTTGGTATTTTACAGATACATTTAAAACTTTATATAACTGGAAAAGATACAGTTTAAATTTATGTTTTTTAAGGTACCAGTAAAAAGACTATTTTGAAATGAAAATAGGAAAGTGGAGGGTCAGACTTGGTGATGAGTCTAAGGTTAAATAATGTGAGCAAGAATTAAGATGTGTTCCTCAAAATAGAGAGTATCTTTTAAAGACTGCTCATCCATCTAAAATTTTCCCATTTTCCATAGTCTCTTCCCTCGGCAATTTTTCTAGCTATCATATAAGTAGTTTTCTGGCCCTAATATCAGTTGAGCTATTAAAAGAAACAAATTATTCTTTTGATCTTTGAGCATGACATCTCACCATATATTTTTTTTAATATCAAAGTACTTAGGAGAAAAATATAAGACTTAACAGTTTGCTTAAGCCAATCATGATGTAAATAGGGGATAAAACTCCTAATAACTCTTAAAGACCACAAGGAAAATCGCAATGTTTAGGCTAAGGAAAGAGAATAAGAACTGGAAGCATTATGCTTACAAAGCTAATCAAAGACATATGAATAAACAGAACCAGGGGACTCTGAGTTTATTTAGTAAATCTTACAGAGTGATTTCTCTGGGCCAGTTGCAAACCTTAGCTGTCTTCACATATTAACTCATTTTATCTTCACAATAAGCCCATATGGTTGGTGCTATTATTGTCTCCATTTTACAGATTAGGATACAAGGGACAAAAAAAATTGAAGTGACTTTCCCTAGGTCACACAACTAATGAGGGGCAGGATTTAGACCAGAGCAGTACCCTCTAATTACCATACTCTTAACCACCATGCTATGCAGCTTACTCAATGGAAGGACTAAAATACCGTCAAAATTAAGAAACAGACTGTGCGCAGGTAGCATTCAATGACAGAAAGAGCCTCGGCTTTTGGAGACAGATAGACTCAATTAGTCATATGGTTTTAGTCGAGTCTTAACTTTGTCAGCCTCAGCTTCTTCCTCTGTAAAAATGGGGTGCAGAAGGCTGAATTCAGAGGATTAGCGACAACACGTGCTGACGCAGTACTAACACTCAGTATATGTCAGCAATCGTTACCTTCACTATTCTTTTTTTTTTTAAGATTTTATTTATTTATTCATGAGAGACAGAAACAGAGGGAGAAGCAGGCCCCCAAGGAGCAGGAAGCCCGATGCGGGACTCGATCCCAGGACCCTGGGATCATGACCTGAGCCGAAGGCAGACGCTTAACCATCTGAGCCACCCAGGCGCCCTACCTTCACTATTCTTACTTAAAAAGACTTCCGAAATCGAGAATTTGAACAGAGATCAGGCGACAGAAAAATAAGTTGTACAAGTGCACCAAAGCAGTAGAAATCCTCAGCTTTCTTTCTCTTTCCATACAAGACTCCGACAGAGTCTTCTCACAGGTTAGGCCTGACACAGACCCGGAGGCCTGCATGAAGTCAGATGGCCAGCTAAATCATGGTAACATCACCGTGTTGTACCATGACTCTCTAACATCGTACGTCAGCTTCCTCTCCGCTGCGACAAGTGCCATTCTACAGACTGAGTCAGGATTTAAGTGGGTGGTTGAATGTCTAAGGGTAATTTAACTCATTCATTCACTTAACAAATATTTACTGCAGGCATTGACACTTGTGGGCATATAGTAGTGCGTAAGACAAACAAGGTCCTGATCCTTGTGGAGGTTTTTCAGCAATGTAAAAGATAGTATGGATGGAGCAGAAAATGAGTATATGTAGGTGTTTGGATGCTTGAGCTTGGAATTTGATAATAAAGTGGTTTCTGTAGGAAATAGAAATGTAGTTTCATATCTTTGGAAATGTCATATAATTAAACATCTATAGGTAATAGAGTTGTGATACCTTTAGTTGAATATTTTGTGTAAAATATCACTAGATTAAAAGTCCATAAAACATCTATATCTCTTAAATTGGTAAAACAGCCAATCAGTGTTCTTTAGTTATTAGCATTCTGTCAGACTTGTACAGTAATGATTAGTTACCCTTTATTATACTTTTGGCATGCTTCCCATGTTTAATTTCATTGTAGGGAAGGAACACATAGTTAAGGAAATTGCAAAGAGGGGGAAAAGTTAAAATAGGGAAAATAATGACATAGATTCAAAACTGACTTGAATTTATTGTTATAATAAGACTTTTGCAAGCAGAATGAAAAAGAATTATTTTCAAACTTGCCTTTGAAATATTTTGTGTTCAGCCTCACAACTTTGAACTTGGAATTTTTTTTTTATTTTCTTTGGGTTAAAACTTATTTCCATAACAGCACAGGAAAAAATAACAAGCATACATTGAAGCAAATATATAAAAATAAATTCTAAATATCTGTTAAGAAAGCATTAAAATTATTCATCAAATATATTATGAATGTCTTAAAAAATATATCGTCTTAAACAATTTTCCCTGTGAGGTTGTAACATTACTCATATTAATATATCTCATTCTAGAAAATAGTTTGAGCATCTGCTCAGAAACATTGTATTGAAAATGTATGTGAAAATGGCCAAGTTAAATACAGACTTTGTTACATGCTAGACTATGGAGTAAAGTGTCCTTAGAAAGAGCGGAACTATGGCCGGCTCCCCTATATTCCAGCATTACCCAGTTCCCAGATCCCTGCTGTGTAGTTGTTCCACTCGCCAAGAAGCCTGTTAAAGAGCCCCCCAGAGCATGTGTACAGCCCTCCATGTTAATAGTTAATTGGTGAGGATGGCAAGATGAGAGGACAGCCGAACATGTGGTCTCTCAGACTCAAGCCGTAGACAGACCTTTAGTTATAATAACAGCAGCTGCTCACGTTCTCACAACTCAACTGTTCAAAACTGTTGTCGAATGAAGGTTGTCGTGGATTGAAAAAAAAAAAAAAAGAGGGAAGGTTACATCTAAGAAAAATAACTAAAACCCTACCTTGAAACTCTTACTATGTATTTAAGTATGAGAAATATTACTTCAACTCTTTAAAACTTAAGTATAAATTTCTAATTTAAAGGTTGTTCTGTTTCAGGTATATTGAACATGCTACTGCTTTTTTCCCATTTACTGTTAGAAATGTTTGTGCACCATTCAAAACTTTTTAATGAGATTTTTTGCAAAGTGATAACTTTGAAGCAGTTACAATAGGATACTGTTTGATTTCCATATCAGCAAGATATGAAGCTATAATTTTTTTTGGTCTTATGAATGGGAACTGGCTCACTGTTAGTGAACTCTGTCATCCACCTCCAAATTATATAACATTTTGTGCCTTTTAAATTAATTTTATTTTCAATTCCTAGTAACAGTTGTGTGCTTGAAGAAAATGATAACCGATAACATTTATTCTTTTTGGAAATAAAAATTAAGTTTTATGCCAAAAAAATTTAGTTTTATGCCTTATTATGATTTCATTGGTAAGGTGAAAGGAAAATAAATTTCTCTTAGCTAATGCATTTTATTTACGCAATCTATGACAGGTTGTTCTTGATTTGTTTTTATTGATCAAAAGCACTTTTACCTGAAACTGTCAGGAAATAAATATCCAAGAACTTAGAATTGTGATTAAAATGGGGGAGGGTGGCTATTTTTCTACACCTTTCTCAGAACTTTCCTTTCAGGAAGAAAATTTACTTTTTATTATTGCTAATTTATTCCAACTGTCATAACCTACTTTTTAAAGGAATTTTTAAATATAAACAACAACCTAAAAAATTCCTCCTTAATTATATAATAATGCAGGGATGAAAACTTCTTTGACATTATTCACGATAAAATATTAAATAACATTTTCTCATTCTAGAATACTTCTAAATATTGCCAGCATTTAATGTATTTGCTTACAGAACATTAGTTTATAAACTATTTAAATTTTATTTTATTCAGAATAGATTTCAGATTTGAAAGTGGCCTAGAACATATTTTGACTGGTCATCATTGGCATTTGGTCAGTTAATAGTCTTATTCAGTTTTTATCATATAACCCATGTTTTCTAACAATTTGATCTGTGGACTTTTTTCCCCATCTATCTCTTTGAAGAAAACCATCACCAGTATGTTAGTTTATACCAAGGAAAACTCATTTTCTGAAGGAAAGCAGGAAGAAAATGTCTTGTTATAATGTCTCTTGAAAATTGAAGATTTTAGTGTGTTATTTTAATTGATATATTTTCAAATTAATATTTTACAACATTAATGTAATAAAGCTTTGAACCCACTGGAATGAATGAATGTTTCAAAGTAGAGAAATTCAGAACAAGTCTTTTCGCATCCATAAACTTTTGTGTTCATGCTGAGTATCTTAGCAGCTAAACTCTTAAGTCAAGTAATGGACTACTTAGAACTAACCACTAATATGGGATTATGAGAGGTGGACTCCAGTGGCCTTGTAAATTTCCCTCAGTGTGAAACCTTTTATTCTTAAAACAAGAACTAAAAATAATTTCATGGTGAAGGAACAACAGACTTTTGTGAGTTTATAACTATAAAATTTTGGAAAATATTTTTAATGTAATTTTTTATAAAAGCATCATTATAGGAAAGCATAACATCACCTTCTGTCACATAACGTAATCTAAGTGCACTTTATTAAGGAGAATATTTAAGGATGAAAATTAGAGATTAGATTTAATCTCTTGATCATAATTATCAATTACTAAAAGATAAAGTCAGATATTCTGTCTGTCAATTTTTCATGAGTTCCTTAATCAAGATCTTCTCAACTGAGAATCTGATTTTTATTTTTCTAGATCTTCTCAACTAGTCTGAAGTAGATTGTAAGAGATTAACATTTTTAGAAGATTAAAAAGCAACAGTTTTAAGAAGTCAACTGAATTGTATTAAACCTATTTTAATTTTGCACCATATGTGTCAAATTCTAGTCTCTGAAAATTTAGTAACTTCATATGAGTCTGGTGCATTGTAAACAGAATCTATTATTCTTTAGAATAACAAATAATAGAACTGTGTTTCAACTTTGCTACTGTAGGCTGTTTATAAGAACCTATAATTCTTATAGCTGCAGTTTTTATTTTCTTCTGTTTTCTGTTACATATTCTGGTATCTGATCAATTTTTTAAATCAAGTCTTAGCTTGTAGGCATTATACATATGTATTTAATTTACTTTCTTGACCAAGGATGTTTGAAACTTTTTACACAAATAAACTCCAATTTTTCTGTAAGTTTCTGTCTATATAGAGAATTAGTTGCAGAGTACGTACCATTTTATCTTAGTGTAAATATGGACATTAAATATAACATAAACATTTGAAATGGTCAGTAAGATAAGTGTGCATCTCTAAAGGAAAAAATTACCATTTAGAAACCTTTCATTATACGTAATCTAACCAGAGCATATTCAGCAAGCCATAAAAAGAAAACTAATTTTAATTTAAAACTTTTTTTTTGTTCTAAAGTAACTTTGTGATGTTACACTTCATATGGTGATTCATACTGTACTTCCTTGTAGTGGTGGTGGTTGTTAAAGTACTATTTAGAGCCAAAATTTTCAAATATATCAATGATAGAAATAGTGAAACGTCTCATCACAGTATGGAGATTGAGTCATCTGTTTGGGCATATGGAATCTTTGGCTGTTGGACTGCAGTCTTTATAATGCCCAGTGTCCAGGCATGGACACAACTGTTCTGGGAACAGAAGCAGAGAGGGACCTCTGTGTTCAGTCCACTTGAACATGGTAGAAGAAAAAAGAGGAAAGGATCTTTAACATTAATTATTTTTATTATAAACTATCTTTGACTTCATCACTTTTTATGTATAGAAAATAGATACAACTTTATTTAATTTTGCCTTTTTTTTTTACAAATAAAATTATTAAGCTTTTAATCTCTGGTGTTACAAGCTGTCTGAAAAATACCTGTGAGAAAATGTAAGTTTTGAGTTATTCCTATTTATATACCTGGATGCATACTTTCTCTTAAAGAAAGATTACGGTCTTCAAAAAAAAGATACTTATTTCTTAATATTGAAATGAAATGTGCTTGTAACTAATTATAATTTAAAGATCTTTAAGTATGAGGTCATATATTATATCTTAACATTATGTTTTAGCCCTTTGCTATTAATTACAGTATTATTATTATATAAAGAGTTTCTGCTTCTTTAATAATGTTTTCGCACCCTATGTAGTTAATCTTGAATGTTGGGGAGGACCAGGGGAGAGATTAAATTAGCCTTGTAACCTCTTTCTCTTCCAGGCTGATGATGGAAAATAAAAGCTCTTAGCCACAAAATGTAACACACAGAATTAATATTTAATTAGACTAGCAAATTGTACACTGTGACTGAAAGCTTCCAAAGAGTTGTTAGTGCCACAATTGACCTACAGGTTTAATAATAACTCACTTCTAGAAGCAAGTGCCAGTTCAGCATAGTAGAGCCACTGTAAGAAAGTCCTGAGAGATTAAAATCAGCAAACCAAATGGCAGGCAGGGATTCCTGGGATGGAGCCTTCTGGAAAGCTGGGAGCTGGAATAGCTTTTAAGCCAGGATTCAGATGAGAACAGTGGGTGAAAAAGCTGATCCCTCCTGTTCTGGGAGCTTCTGGTTGTAGGCCAAAATCTTAGAACAGATTTTTACTAAATGTTTTTGCTGCAGCTATTAACTTACATTGAAAATCAAATATTGAATAATTTTTCTGTAAAATTTATCAAATTTTTTATGTAAACATTAATTCTTAATTTCTTACATATTAGTACATAATATCTATAAACTCAGATCATTAGATTATCAGATAGGTTTGGCGCTGTACATCTATGCTGTTTTGCTGTGACATGCTGTTTCCTTGTTCCCTGTATAGTTGATTTATATGGTTCATTTCTATATTATTTCATTACGGGGCATTATGCAGAGCCTGAGAAAGAGATTGTGAAGTCTGTAGCCCAAGAAATATTTTTCTTCAAGGAGGTACATATATCAACAAATATAAAATCAAAGGCATTCTTAATTTTTAAAGGCCTTATATCATAAAAGCAATGCTACATTTGCTTATGCTTAGGATGCAATTAAATTACAAGATAAATAATTGGACCTCCTGGTGAAACATTGGATCCTTATATCTCTGAGAAATTAATCTGGTGAAAAATAGGATGCCATGAATTTGAAAATGTGCAAATGCAGAACAGCCAACTAAAGAAGGAACACCTTACATAATTTATTGGTGTTATCTTAAATAATTAAAGAAAAGCCAGTCATTAGTTAAAAATTCAAGCAGATGAGAACCTTGCCAGCAGAGGGAGTAGTCCTGTCTGCCGTCAGGTTCCCATCATTTTCCCACCTGCCTCAGCTCTTTTCCCAGCCAGTCTCCCATCTGGACCTGGCTCTGTCAGCCTGTTCCTGATGACAGGCTATCATTTTATACTCAATATGGGATTATTCTAAGCTGATTTTAAACTTTAGTATCTTTAACCTACCACTGCATCACAAACATCAGCTGGATGCTCTGTTTGATATTTGGATTTTAGCAATTGTTTTTCCAGGCAAGCTATGAGCTTTTGGACATCTGTGAATTACATTTTAAAGGTTTCAAGTATAAAGTAGTAAGCAACAAATTTCTGATTTAAGAAGTTACCCATTAAACATTTTTAAAAAATACAAATGTTCATATGAATAATATGAAACTATCACTTATGAAAAAATACGTTAAATTAATTTTGAATATTATACCATTATTCTCTTCAGCCTATTCATTACAATATTTTGCTTACCCCATGTATAAGAGTCTTCAGAATATGTAAGATTTTTTAAAATGTTTAATAGAATAACCTATTGAAAAAGAAATGGGAAAAAAAAACTGATGTAAATAAATGTTTTGCAAAGCATGTACTATTTGAGGCCAGTGTAAATGTAGATAATATTTCTGAAAATAGCATCATGTGTTCTTAAAAAAAAATTCATGTCAAAACTTAGAATACCAAGTATTCGATCAGATAGAAATCACAAAAAGATGTGGCTCCATTGCTTAATCCTAGTAAAATTTGACAATTTAGCAATTTATTTTGCCCTTGAGGTTAAGTATATTTGCCATTAGCTCCTTTGTGGATATGTTTTAAAGCATTAGAAAGAGGAATCAAAATATGTTTGTTTTATGATTTCCCTACATAAATACCAGTATAAGATGCTACCAAGAGAGTGTGGTTATAGCTACAATTTTTAAAATTTACACAAGTTCCTCTGTATTTTAAAATTAACTGTGTGAATTTTAATAAAAGTCAATATTAAATCTGGAAAGATTTAATCTAATACCTTCATTAAGGTATTATAATTACAAATATTTATTAGTATAACTTTATTTGATAAAATTATATTCTTAAACTCAAAATAATTATGAACAGAATTATTTTTCCCACTATAAAATATTTTTATAAAATAAAAATTTAATCTACTAGTAAATGACAACTCTGGGGAAGGTGGGGGAAGGTTTGTAAAAAGTTACAGTATAAACAATTTTATTATTTCATAGTCTCAATCCTATAGAATGTAGAACTTAATAAGCATAGAAAAACAAATACCTCATTAAACATCTCTAGATTTATCCTTTTATTCAAATTTTTTTATTACATGACGAAATGTCATAAGTTCTAGTATGTTTGTGTTTTGATGCATATCATTTCTCAGAAAAATAACGTGAGATGTTGCGTAGTATACTTGTTTTTCTTGGGATTCTACCCCCCACCCCACACATACAGACACACATCATGTCACGTAGTAGGTTCAAACAAAGTAATTTGTATCTTTCTTTAACTTTTCAATATTAACTTAATAGTGCTTTTGCACTATTGTAATCCCAAATCTGATGTGTGTGCCATATACTCAAATGGGAGCTCTACTCTTTGTATTGTGTATTTGCTATCTTATTTGAGTAACTCAAGAACTTATTCTTATTTGAGGCATTGCATAAATGCTTTATGTCAACTGATTTTTTCTTGTCAAGCTTCTTAATAATTAAATGATTGGTTAATTACTTTTTAATTCTCTTGTTAAAAATCTTTCCTGGCACTATACTTTGTATTGGTACAAACTGTATCTTTTTATATTGTTGAGATAATTGGGTCAGAGAAAGTAAGAAAACATTCAGGGTTTGAGGTATTCTAATTGTTACTTGGTTACTCTAAATAGGTATCTCAACTATTTTTATTAGAAAATGGAGGGAGCTTATATGGCAGTAGTTGAATTTTATCTCTTAAAGTTCATAGTTTTGGTTTAATGAGCTTTGAATTGCAAGGGAGCATTAAATTAATCTTCATTTATTTAAAATCTATTTAATGGATTTGGCATATCCTAATAAAGAGGTTACCATTATATAAAAGAAAACAGGAAACATCCTATGAAACCAAACAAGAAACAATCAAAACAAGAACTCTGAAACATTTTGTGAAATTAAAATTGGAATAAAAAAATGGACTGGACAATCTGATTTGCCGTTTTTATGTGCAACAGCATTTGACATGATTTAAATCTAAATAATTAATTAAGAAATTGCACTGCAACAGAAAGTTTTAAGAACCTTTTATGTAACTTAATACAATGCTATTTGAGACTGCCAGCAAACTCTTAAAACTCCTGGACACTGGCTCTCTTCTTTTCTGGCTTCCCTCCTAGTCATGTCTTGGCTACTGTCCAGAGCTGACAACTTTCACCCAGGAGTGAAGGGAGATTTGTCTAGTATAGGGAGGATTTTTGAGCCATCCTAGATTTTCACATCCAGATGGGCAAGGAGGAGGGGTGACAGTATCATTGTACATACTTGGGTGATGTCATTATGCCATGCATGAATATAACCATTAATTTACTCCTACTGGTGAATCCTGAATGTCCTTACTCAGATGTTCCTTATTAGAAACTATAATGTAACAACTTCAAAATTAACACAAAAATTACTCAAATTTTATGTCCAAGTAACTGATGCACAAATACCTTGAGGTTCTCCATTTCCAACTACGTATACTGCAGACCAAAGAGGTTTCACATCTTGGCTAATAACATAAAAACACTTAGAATCTGTTAAGATGAGAATATGGAAGTTCCAGTTTCAAGGCCTCTGCTCAGATCATTATGCTAAAGCTTTCTGAACACTGTGAATTATATTTTGACAATTTATTGTCCATAGTGTATTTTCCCTGAAGTGAATTGTGATTATTATGCCTTTGAGGATTTTTAAAGCTATCAATTTTAGATTCTTTTAAGTAAATTTACCTACCTTTATCTGAAAGACCACTTAGTATTCTTTTAAGTAAATTTACCTACCTTTATCTGAAAGACCATTACGATTTGAAAGACCTTTGGACACGAGTAGTTTTAAGATATGATTGTGTCAATATACCATACTCCCTATGAATCTTGGGGGTACAGAAGTAATCTGTAACACTATTTTAGCTTTTTTAAAAATATGTACATTTACATGCCCAAATATCTTTTATGTTTTTATACATCACTGGAATACTGAGTGAGTTTATAATTAAGATAAAGATGATCTCAGTCAGAAACTTAGATGTTATTCTTATATAATTTCCAGTGCTTTTTATTCTATAGACATTTTTTTTCGATATCTGTACAACTTCCACCATCAAGTTTGCCACGTTATGTAACCTATTTTCCAAAACTGCTGCGCAGAAAGTAGTAAGGTCATTCTTAAATATAACTTATTTTTCTTGCTCTAAGACTTCATGAAAGCTTTTAAAATCAAATTTAGTTTGTAGTTAATAACTCTAGTGTAAACCTATGGAACTTAGAAACACAATAAATTAACTATATGAATGAGTTTCTGAGATTTCTAAATCCAGGCTGTATACATCTTTTATTTTGGAATTCATTAGTTTTCCTCTACAAAGTGGATGGTTGATTTTTTAAAATCTTCCATAAATTACCTTAAAAAGAATTATAATGTTGACAAATATTACAGGGTGTTAAGTGGTTTATTAGTAAATTTTAAGGTTAAAGAAAGAAACCCTCTTTGAATGTCAGGTTGTCCATTTAAATATGCAGGACCTTGCTTATATGCTACTAGAATGGAAGACATACTTAAACCTTATAATTTCTATTATTAAAATAATTGAAAAAGCCCTAGTTTATATCACTGCATATCTGAATACTTGAGTTCTAACAAAAACTGACTTTTACCATTTTAGATTCAGATATTTAGATACAAAGGCTTAGTCTTGTATTTATAGATAAAAGGAAATCTGACCTTTTGATTAAGAAATATTGTCAGTAGCCTTTATAAGTGCTTGTTCATCTGAGGGTCCATGACAGGAGTACTCTTCCCAGTTGAGTTTATCCTAAAAGTGAAATGATAAGAGCCTGCTGGTTGTTATCTAAGATTCTTCTTAATGGGAGAACCACATGGTTATTCTTCATCTCCCACTTGTTCTCACCCTCTACAACCAACCCAGCCACACCCCACCCCCACCCCAACATTGTTCAGTACTCAGCACAATGAATCATTTTCAAGTTGACTCATTGTGAACTGTCTCCCAGCTGTTGGAATGTCTGGCAGACATTTTTGTTTGGGTGAAGAATAACTGGCTGAAACCCAACCTGGATGAGTTTGATATAATAGTCTTTGGCTAAAGAAATATTGAGAGGAACTTGTTTATGGCCTCTGAAGCCCCTGTTATTCCTGGAGTAGGACCATCCCCTGTGGCATAGAACTGAAAGTAAGGAATCAATCTGTATTATTTTCTTACCATTGAATGAAAAACTGCCTTAGAAAAAAATAGGCATTTTCAAATTGTTTGTTTTTCTATACTTGGTACCCACATCATTAAGAGTATTAAAGCCAATTAAGGATAATTATTTTTACTGGTTCCTTTTAAGCATACTGATTCAAAGGCTGAAACATTCTTTATACAACACATATTTCTACTTACAGAGGAGTTTCAAATACTGCCCTAGGTATGAGTTAACCAGTCATTTCAGCATAACGTTTAGTGACAGGAGCTACTATGTATTTCAGACTGAGTCAGGTAACATTGACCAGTTTTCTTTTATTTTTCATTCTTATGCAATCCTTACTACAGGACTTAAGAAACAGGAATACCAGTAAGCTCAGTAGTCAGTCGTGTTTACAGGAAGTGAATGTGTTTCATTGTGTTTGGACTTTCCTCTAACAGGGGTCATAGGATCAAACTAAAATTTTCTTAACTGCTTTACATTTCCCATCCTTTTCTAAAGATTATTTTTAAACTGGTAGATATTATGAGTGTATAAAATGGGAGTTTCAAAAGTATAAAATTTTACAAAGAACCATTTTTTCAACTTATCTAGAACTTGAGAGCAAAAATTTTTCTAGGATGTTATAATATATGAAACATTTGCTGACCTATCACCCTGTCAGGGGCTAAAAGAAATACTGAATCTCCACTAAATAAAATAATTCAAGAGAACCTAGAGGGTATTTAATGATTATATTTTAATGATTTTTTTATAGCCATGAAATTCTGAGTATTTTACAACTTTTGCTACTTAAAATGTGACTTTTTTTACACTGTATTATTTAGCAATGTTTTTGGTTCATGTCAGGTTGTATTGGGAAGGAAAGTGTAGACTACTAGTTTAGTGCTAGTCATCTACTCTCTTTTCTTTGCCTTTATTGTTATCCCAGAGCGAAATAGCAGCATCTGGAAGGAGAGAACAGAAGACTCCAGAGCTAGCCATGCTGCAGCCTCTTAGCTGGACCCTTCCGTGATTCTAAAATGATACAGAGGACCTCAGCTGTTACAGGGCTGGGACCTGGTCCCAGTTGACAGCTGATAGCGGGACCTTGCCTTACACATTATACTGTACTATCTACTGCTTCTGAATCCTGATGTCTATCAGATTTTCCAATGGGTAAAGTAATTTGAAAAAGAATAGTGTGTGAGGATAAAGGTAGCCTTGACCCTTAAAACGGAAGAAAAATAATCAATTTATGCTCTCTACCAAAAATAAGAATATTTTCTTCAGCTCTTCCAGTTAGAATAGCACACCTACATGGGCTAGAATTTTCAGTTAAGTGCATATTTTCATCCAGTTTTCAGCCTGTGGTAGCTTTGAATTATTTCTCTATGTTGATAGTTTATCTCCTCTACAATTTGTCACTGAGATGGCATAATGGCACTGAATACATGTTATATTATTAAATATAAAATGAGTGTTTTGTTTCTTGTTTTACAGAATAAAGCAATTATTGCTCGTGTTACAAACTTGTCAGATACAGTAGTTGGTCTGGAATCATTCATTGGTTCTGAGAGAGAAACCAACCCATTATATAAGGATTATCATGGTAAGCAGCACCTTTATAAGGAGAAGAGAATATCCTGGGTTGCCTCTAGAGTACCTGGAAGCATTGTATCCAGTCATAAAATCTACTGTCAAGTAGCATGCGTTTTATTTTATAATATATCTGTTAAATGTTTTCCATTCCTGACCATTCTTTCATGGCAGCTTGTCACCAAACTACATTAAGACTATGGACTGTTTTAACTACTCGAAAGAAGTCAAACCCAAGTACTAAGCCATGCCTCAGTCAGATAAAAATTTTATTGTCCCAGGGACTTAAAGTTGTCATGAAATCAGTTTACTTATTAGCCATGTTTGAAATAAATATATCAATTCTAATAACAACAGCTTTGTATAGTGGTTTATGCTTTACAAAGCCTACCTATATGAAAAATAAAATTCATACTTACTATGTTTTAAAAGCCCTAGTCAATCACATTTTCAGAAAGTGAACATCTTTGATTATATTTGGACTTTGCTCATTTTGTTGTTTGAGTTTTGAGCAAATTTTATAATATTGCCACCCTAGTATAAACACAGGTCACTTAATCAGATTTTAATTTTTTTTGAAGTTTTTAGTAATATTTTGGTCATTTGGTTAATTTGGAGATTTTTTAAAATAAAGGTTCTTACATAGAATCATTGAAATAGGAAAGGTTTAATAGTTTTGCACATCTTAGCTCTAAATAAAATACAGAATATGGGGAATGATAGATTTTTACCTATTTACTTATACTGACTAAATGTCAGTTATTGCTTTTATTTTTGTGGACCTACTGTACTTCCATGGAAACCTCTAAAGACTGAATATCTTATTTGAAGCCTGCTAGAAGATTATATAAGATTGTGATTGCAGGACTTTGACAATTTCTAGAGTCTACAAAAAAAAAAAAATTATAAGATACTTTATATGATAACCACCACTGCTTTGAAGTCAACATACAATCTTTTAAAAAGTAATAAAACAGCACAATCTAACAATCAAGTATTTTTTAAAGGCTAGAAAATATAAGCTATGAACAAAAGCTACATAAAATAATTTGCCTCATGATTATTAACTTGCATAACTGTATATGCTATATGCCCAGAATAACCCTATGTATAATTATTTAATCCATTATTGTCACTATTATAGGAAGAAGACTATTAAGATTAAACTATTTCTTTTTTTTTATTTATTATTGAGCTATAATCGACATACAACATTCTATTAGTTTAAGGTGTACAAAGTAATGATGTAAGAGATGTATGTATTATGAAATGATCACCACAGTTAAGTTTTGTTAACATACATCACCACACATAGTTTACAATGTTTTTTCTCTAGTGATGAGAACTTTTAAGATCTCCTGTCTTAGCTACTTTCAAATATACAACACATTATTGTTAAGCATAGTCACCATGCTGTACATTACATTCCTAGGACTTATTTGTCTCAAAACTAGATAAACTATTTTTCAATTTTTATTATTTCTGCTTTCTTTTAAAACAACTCAAGTTAAATATTACCTTAATAAATTATATCTGAATATCATTTGTAAGTATTATGACCTAATAAATTTAGTAAATTGTATTTTATATTCTGACAGTTATTTTGATTAAAACATTTCAAGGGTGAAAGGCTATGATGTTTTGTGCTGAAATCTCTGAATCGATAAATTATTACCAACAGATTAATGAAGGGTTTTGACGACAGGTAGCATTTCTGTTAATAAGAAGGACCTGATAAACTGTATTCATTCATTGTGTAAGGCCTCCTGACTTAAGAGCTAAACCAGCATATATATATATATATAAGAGCTAAACCAGCATGTATATATATATATATACACACACCAAGGTAAAATGAGGAATGTGCAAGTGAAAGTCTGGTGTGCTCGTTTCTAATGTATTTTACTAAGTAGCTCTGTCTAAGATATATTTAATCTGTATCTAAAAGCTGTCTTCTTAACATATTTTGCATTTTTTTAAGTTTAATAAATCAGGTATTTCAGTGAATTATTTTTGAAGAGGCCATTTTGAAAGTTAAGCACCTAGAGGTTTACCCTTTGAAGCTAAAATGAATACATACATTACTAAGCATTCAAACACACGCACAAAAGCAGTTCTTTAAATAAGATGCATCTCATTTGTTCAGATTTGGATTTGCCTTCTTCCCCCATGTTTAGAGATCAGTGTCTTTGGGATGATGATTTTAAATATGGGCTGAGTCAGGCAGAGAGATGCACTGAAGAATCTTCCATGTCTTCATCTGTGGCAAATGACCCCGAGTTTAGTCAGAAACTGCATTAAGCTGCACAAAAGGCATCCAGTGCCCTTGTCAGAAAAAATTAGCAAGTGTTTCTACTGACAAGAGGCCAAAGCTCACGGTTTACCTAGCACTATTACAAAGCTTATAACAGCTACACAAAGGTCTAACATGCCACAGAAATGAGGGTCTTGGAATGGCATAGGGGTTAAAGTTTGATCCTAGAGTGTGCTCTGAAATGTAGTTTTCTTCAGTGGTTTGCTCAAGTCATTAATAAGGTACAAAATGAAATACTTTTCATTAGTGCTTCACTGGTTATCAGTAACCCATAAGCCTTGTTTTGCTGGCTGCTTACTGGTGCATTTAATAAAATAAAGATCACTCAGTGGTGCCGTGGGCAGCATGCAAGGTGATAGCCATATTTGCTTACTGTAAATACAAGAGAAAATCACACACAAACCGGCTGTAGTTTTGACAAGTATTAAGATCCCTCTTTACATCTGTACTTCTGTACCAAAATGCAATTAGTTTTCCTCGCACAAGGATTTCTGTTTATCTTATTCTGCTTGATTACTTGAGTATAATCACACCATTTGCTTCATTGCTCCTGGTAGTAAGCTCCAGTTTTAAAAGGGGAGGATGCTTGTGTGTAAATTTACAGGATTCTGCTGTAAGACTCTTAATTTATGCACTAAGACAGTGTTTTTAAAAAAATTTTTTCTTTTAATTTCCTTTTCACAAGGTTTGATTCATATTCGGCAGATTCCTCGGCTTAATAACTTGATTTATGATGTATCCGATGTCAAAGACTTAGCTTTTAAATTAAAAAGGAAGCTCTTCACCATTGAGGTAAGAGAGAATTTTTGTATTTTAGTTCATGGACTTGAGGTTAAATAGTCTATGTGTGTATGTATGTGTGTGTGTGTGTGTGTGTGTGTATATATATATATATACATATATATATATGGGTTTTTTTTACTTTAATGAAATTCTTAGAAGGTGTTTCCTGCTAATATTCTTAAGTTCTTTTGGTGTAACAAAATAATGTTTTTAGACTATCTTATTTTTTTCTCTTTTAATGGCATATCATTAGAGTATAGCAAAAAATGATTTTGTTTTAAACGTCTATTCAAAGTAAGCTCCAAACTTACATGGTAAGTATGACATGCGTATTTCCAAGGCTTTCAAAAGCATATTTAATTAAATGTTAATGAGCTGTGCTTATTTGTGTGTGGAATGTGAATGCTACCCACAATTGTGTATGGCTAAGAAAAGAGGATCCTTATCTATATTCTAAAAGCAGTTTTCTTTACTATTAGTGAAATCACCTTTCCGCTTTCCATGCTGAACAAAACAAAGTGTAATTTACACCAGTGTCTTTAAGTAAATTTTCTACAAAACTTAAAACTTTTTTTGTGACCTTTATGCAAGCAGTTGTGACAGAAAGTAGTGGTACAAAAGATTTATTTCAACTTAATCTTGCTAAAGAGCAAATGAACATAGCACTATTAAGCAATTAGAGTTGATGTATTTATTAACGAAATAAATGCCCAGGGAGAGATGGCTTTTGGGTGATGTGATAGTTATCAGTATAGTCGGTGCAATTTTTTTTAACAAAGACATAAAACAGCCAAGCAGCCTTGACAAACCATTTTGTTTAATCTCTTTTCAAATGAAAAGCTCTTAAGCAGGCCACTTGTCTTAACTGCTTGAAACCATAAAAAGAGAGAATTGCCACCAATAAATTAGCATATTTTTAACTTCATCACCAAATGATGGTCAATGTGGCTTGGCACTGCTTTGGTGTTTGGGACTTCACCCTTAAGTGACCACTTTGGCCCTTTTTTGACCCTCTGCCCTCTTTAGCTGGCCACTTGATAAGGTAACTTCATGGTTCTCCCTCTTTTTCTCTTTCCCTTCACATTTGCAAGTAGCACTAACCTATAAATCATTGTAAGGGCCCTATCCAGTGACAAATTAATGTGCCCTCCTCCTAATTAATGGTCATCAATGTCCTTAATTATCTAATCCTATTGAGAGCAGTTAATAGTTAATCAGGCAGCCAGTTCTTCAAGCAGGTCATCTCTGCAGGAGTGTTAGAAGTTTCTCATCTGGAGATACTCCCTTCAAAAGCCACTTAAAGCCAAAAGATAGAGAGTGTAGAAATACTGATTCTTGAGCTAATTTGCTTTAGTTCTCAAAAGAAACCATTGAAATGGAACCCAATGCTGTAATTGTTCAAACTTTGTTTCAGTTTTTCTGATAGAATACTAAGAAATTTACCATTATTATTTACCAATTTTAAGCGATATTTTGCTTAAAAACTTTAGAGGCATAAAGTTATAGTTAGTGTCACAAGGAAAGCATGCCTCATCATTTTCTTTTAAGTTGAACTTATATTTTTAATGAAAAATGGGTTTTTTTTTTTTCCTCTGTGCAACACCTTTCTCCCAAATGAGTATTCTGACAAGCAGGTCTAAGGTATCTTGTCTATCATCATACAAACTAAGCAAGTAGATTCCCTAGTGAAAATCATATTGCACCCAGAGAAAAAAGTAGCACTGTAGTGTGAATCATGTTTATTCTCTTTCTCTTTCTCTCTCTCTCTCTCTCTCTCACACACACACAGAGAACACAACACATATATGCACACACACACTGGGTCTTATTTTGGGTGTGAGGAGGTAGAAATAAAGGACTTAAATAATGTCAAGTGGGACCTCTCCTTTGAATAAACTTGGATTCTAATAAAGTGACTATACTTTACCATTGGAGCTGATGTGAGATCTTTTATAAACCACATAGGTTTCTTTTCCATTTCCTCTCTTCTATTCCCAACATTCTGAACTAAGAGAACAATTATAATTGATCACCTGTGGTTTGGAAACAGTATTTGAAAACAAAACACAAATAGATGGTTGGTTTTTAAAAAGTTAATATTTAATACGGTTGATCAAATCCTTTACCTTTTTGGCTTATAACCTTCATCTTTTTTTTATACATAGAAATATAGGTGCAACACATTCCAAATAATTTATTCTATCCAGTGACAAATTAATGTGCCCTCCTCCTAATTAATGGTCATCAATGTCCTTAATTATCTAATCCTGGACATCAGGATTAGATAAGATAAATTAAGTCCTAACACAGGACTCTGGACATCATAAAATAGGAAAAAATAGGAATTCAAGAACGAAACAAACCTAATAGTAGCATATATAGATATAATTATAACAAGATAAAATCATGCGGTTCACATAAGACTAAATGATTTAAATACAGCATTATACCTTATAAAATGCATACCCAACAGATAGCAAGTCTTTGGTAATACATTGTAGAAATTGGAAATTGGAAATGAGAGGATTCCTTTATTGGGGGGAAATTATGACATGACATTGTTTTAATATGCACAACAAATGTTTTTATTAAAACTGATACCAAAAAAAGATAATAAGATGTATACTCTACTAGTCTGTAAAGTGTGAGACTCTAATATAGCAGGCACTGAATCTGTGTTTTACTTTCAGAAGAGAAAGGTGGTTTAGCAGGTAAAGCAGAAATAAGTTTTCTGATTCCATACAGGTAGATCTGTTACATGATGGAATTTTCTGTCAGTCACATGGTCTCACATGGTTGGCATGTTTGGAAACAAGGAGCAAAAAAAAAAAAAGAAATTACCCTTATTTCTATTTTTAGGGTACCCGTTCTTTGATTTATTAAATACTCTTTTTATATATGAAAACTGAAATTTTTTTTTTTTAACTGACAGCCACCAAGGGCCTCTAGTAAGTAGAGCAGCTCTAACCAGCAGTCTTTAATTTCTTTGAGTGATTTGGAAAAGGCAAAAGAATATTTCTTTCTTCTTGGGCTGTGTATTGGTATTATTCATATTCAAGTGGAAGTATTTATCTAATCACAGTAAATTTTTACTAATACCTAGTATTCATCAGCTATGAAGCTCTATAAATGAGGCCCTCTACAAAAACCATAGCAGAATCATATCTATAGTAATGACACTAAAATACTGGCATGCATTCTGGGTAAGTAAAAGAGAAAATTTAAGGTTGATTCAGTCTGGCTTCAGGTTAAAAAAAAAGCTTTCCAATTCTTTGAAAATTTTTAATCCTTGTAAACTGTACATGGAAACTCTCTAGCATGTTTGATTAACCACGACATACTACTTATTCCTTGGCTTACCACATAACCTTTTTTCAGTCATAGTAAGATTTATTAAGCCTTTATTGTGTACCAGGCCCTCTACTGGCTTACTTATACCTTCTATGTAGTAATTGAATGTTTTATAACAAAAGGCTTTACTAAGATATAATAATAGACTCAATGTATAGAAACTGTGTCTTTTTCATCTTCATATCTATCCCAGAACTAAGAACAGAGTCATACACTTAGCAGGTATAAAATCTTTGCTGAAATATATGTATATAGATAAGTTATGGAGTTTGAAAAATTATCCAAATAATACAGCTATAAATATTATGTAAGCTCCACTGGTCAGGTGACATATAAACACTACTTTCTCCATTAAGTTCCACAAGAAATGTAACTTAGGTACATAGCTTCACTTCCAACCTGAAATAACCACTTAGACTTGTGGTTTTTTTTTCCAGTTTCTGTAATTTTTGCTTCTCTAATGCTGGGATCATCATTAACCAGTTTTTTTCTTTATATTAGTAATTATGATGTAATTGTAATACCTAAACAAGTAAGATTTGGTAGGATTTGAAATGTGGCTTCATTTAATTTGATGATATCATAACAGCAAATTTTCAAAATAAGGATAAACAATACTTATATAGGCTTTAATTGGTCCAAAAATAGTAATTATCATAAATAGTATATTTATATGGGTCTTGCACATTAAATGAATATTGAGAGTCCAGAAAATCAAAGTAGATTAAGTTTTCTCAAGATAGTCTTTAATACTTTGCCCCTAATTCAGAACACAGGACTCTGGTACCTCTCCAGTCATCAAGAACTTTTTCTCACAGAAGAATTGATAAACCAGTATCTATTAAGTAACAACTATTTTTTGATGCACTTACTTAGAAAATTCATTCTTAAGTATTAAGATCAAAATATTATATGCCATCAGTATAAGTTAGCTTTATATAGTACTACAATATACTTGATATGGTTCAGCAGAATTATTTGAAATTTTTACATATTGGAAAAGCATAAACTCTTGTAGTCACTATGACAATGTTGGACAATGTAGAGTTGCATGATATCTTTGGTCCTAGGTTTCCTTACTTCCCTACATTTTGTATCAATAGCCTTTCCAGTTTTAAATGGGAAGTAGAAAGGTGACTGTTTACTATACTTAGAGGTAGAGAGGAGAGTTGGTTGACTTATTTGTCAATTAACAATTATGTCACTAAAAAAAAATAATGGAAACATAAATGTCTGACTCAAGAACATTAAGTTGTAGCACGATATACCTTTTCTGATAATGATGCCCTCCATAAATATTTAAATATTCACTTCCCAGATATATTGCAGTTAGCAAAAGAAAATCAAAGTGGAACATAGGCATCTGTTCATATAGATCAAATCGTTTGTCAAAAATAAATTCAAATTAACATTCTTTAACAATGGAAATGTCATCTTGTACATGTTTACATCTTAATATATTCATTGTATTACCATCCCCATATTTACACTTTTAATTCCTAAATAAGGTAGACATACAGTAGGGTCATATAGGTTTCACAGACTCTCCAGAAGTTGGTAGTACTGTGCTCTTATATATTCCACATGTCATAGCGAGCCTATCAACAGTGCATACCACCTTAAGGGGAACACAGTTTTGAGACTCTGTCTAATCCTATTTCTTCCCACATTGGAATCTTAATTAGAAGAGATAAGGAAAAAAAAAAACATCATTTAACTAAATTATTGTCTTGAATCTGTAGCAAAAGGTATAATCCGCAATTGGGCCAATTAGTGAACCCCATAGTTAGCTATGCTGCAGCGAACAACTTGATTAGATCTGACACCATCCTAGTTCTCACTGTTGTTTTGCCAGGTATGATGGTCAGACTTCAAAGAGCTTGAGGCATCAGCAGGGCAAGGTTTGGAGGCCAGCTTAGGTCCGGTTGTTAATCTCTCTACTAAAACCACAGCAGCTCTCACACAAAACAAGCTTACACGACACAATCATGCGGTATTAAAGTTAGGGTTGAGTCATGCCAATTTGCCTTTGATTTTTTGATGATTGACCAAAGATGGCTACATGACCAGACACATGCTAAAAGTATACTGATTAGGTAAGTTCCCAAAATATTTGAAGTATTTTTTTTAACTTCCTATATAAATGTTGGGAAAGTTTATCCCCTTTGATCAAACTTCCAAAGGGATGGTACTGTATCGGGGGAAAATGAGTATTTCTTATGGCAGCCCGAATCCCAAACTTTTCACTTACCACTTCATAAAAATTAGTGTTTACATTAATAATTCCTTAAGGAGAATGTAAAAGGAAATTCTTTCTAAGTGGTAAGCTTTTAAAAAATCTATTAAACGCATTAAAAGAAAAAAACATTTTTCCCTGAGTCATTTATGTTCACTGACAGTTTTTCTGAAATTTCTTTATAATTACTTTCCACTTAAATGTTGAGTAAAGTGCCCTTCCATGATGTGATTGCATAAGTGTTCTTTTCTCTGCATTCTGATTTGTTGGAACATTGCAGTAATAGTGACATGTTTCCATTCTGAGAAAAGCCTAAGGCTGCGTTAGTATTATTCCGAATGACTGAAGCTGCCATCTTGCTGACTTTCCCTTAGGCAGCACAGGGCCCGTTTGCTTTTGTGTTCATCTCACATGCTTCCTGTGAGTTGGCCTGGCAGAACATCATTGCTTCATTTGGCAAGGAAGAGTAAATTCATGGTTGGCTATTATGTGTCTTAAAGTTTCCATACTGTCATCATCGCCTGAGATAGTTAAGCTGATACTTTGTTATATCAAATGCATCCTGTTTCTTTGAGAATATTTTTAATTATCTTATGACACCTTGACTGTGAATAATTTCTGTATAAAAATGGCCATTTTATAAATTGAACTTAGAGTCTAATATTTCACATTGCACTAATTTTTATACCAATTCATACTACATTTTTGTCAGGAATATAAAGAAAGCATGTATTTGAATAGCAAGATGGTGGCACAAAGCAAAAGTCTAATATTTAGAATCTTGCCAAATAGTTTTCAGTCCATGAGTCTGTTAAAGATTCTGTGGTACCTATAGTCCAGCAGTCTCACTTTTGAGATCGGATGGTACAGATTCAGCATCGTCTAAGGATACAAAGAGAAAAAAAAAGTCTCTTCTCCTCTTTCCTGAATTTTGCCAATACAAGCAATACATACAAGTATGTATTCTATGGTATGGCTCCAGGAGAATTATATGGCAGTACTTCAAGGATTTTCTTACAGCATTTGTAGAACTGCTATAGCAGATATCACCCAGTTTATATGGTGTTTCCTAAACCACTTCCTGCCACAACGTGCTTTGTATAGTGTCTGAGAAAGACAGAGAAACAGAAAACCAAAAATGATGACAAATCATGGCTATCCTATTTCATCAGCTAGAAGGTGAGAACATATATTTTACTGATATAGCCTCCAAGGTGCCTAGAAGAGTAAGAACACATTATAGAGCTTACTAAATATGGTATCCGTGAGCTTTGTGATTAATATAGGTAACTTTGGGAATACTTTTGTGCCTAAAACATCTTTAGTCCTTCTTCAAGGTCTTTGCACAGCAAATGTCCAGAATGTTCATCCCTCCATCCTTTCATGGCTTTTTCTTGTCACTGGATTGCAGGTTAAATATCTCAATCTCCTTAGAGAGGTCATCCCTGACTGGCCCATCTGAAGTATTTGCTCAGTTATCTACTATCACGTACCCTATTTTAATTCTCAGTGTAACACATATTACTACAATTGATTATCAGTTAGTTTGTTATTTTTCAACATTATTCCCTTACTTGCTGTAAGCGTCACACGATTAGGGACATAGTCTGTCTTTTTTTGTGGCAAAATCCCAAGCACACATGGTAGGTGTTCCACAAATATTTGTTAAATTGTTAAAGTACTATTTTTAGAGAAACTCATGTCTACCATAAGTGTATTTAAAAGCATGTATCGAGTATCTCATTCATTCTCAGCATTGTGTTGGGTACTTCCGTATAGACTACCATATTTAACTCTTATTTGATGCTCACAGGAACCCTTGCCATTGGCATTTTTATGCACATTTTAATGTGAGGGAATATACGGAGTTATGTAACCTTCCCAAAGTCATAGAGCTAGGATTAAATCCCGATCTTTTAACTCCATGTACAGAATTACACTGGAAAGTTAACATGTTCAGGAGCTCTGTTAATTATTACTGATTTAAAAATAAAAAGTTTGAGTGTTTAACAGGGGCCTAGGACTATTGCAGGTGCTTTATAGCCATTACCTCAGAGATCTCACAACTACCGCATCCCGTGATTATCTACGTTTTATAAATGAGGAAACTTAAAGTTCAAAGAGATCAAGTAACCTAACTTATCCAAAGTCAGAGTTAATAACTGACAGAAATGACACTTAGACCAAAGACCTGGGCTCTGAAACCACAGCTACTCACCACCCCACAAGAGGTACTGCCATCCCATCTTCAGTGCATGACCAGAAAGCCTCTGCCCTGAGACATAAACAAGAACAAACCTCAAAGATATACAGACACATTGATATATAATCTTCTAACATTCATGTTAAAAATTCTTGTGTTCCTAGTAAGCATTTCTACTCTATTTTTATAAAAATATCTTACAAAATTCAGATTGGATTAATCATAGCTTCTCCCTTATATAACATTAGGATTGCAAGATTGTTCTTTTCCTCAATTTTTACTAATTTCTGGTATTTGGTAGGTATTTTTTAATAGAAAAATTAATTCGCAGAAACTATAAAGCCATTCCCAAAAACACTAACCACTTCTGTAGGATTTCTAGATCTTAGCTATGTAATGTGAGGAAAATATTCTATACAAAGAAACAGGGTTCCCTCGCTTGGTTCACTATTTTGATATGGTTCAAAACTATTAAAATTTAATTACAGCGTATTATTATATTCACTTACATTCGACATTCAGATATTTTTGCAAATATTAATTTGCTCATAGTTACCATGTTTTTACATTTTTCTAAATTATTTTACCTATATCATCTTCGAAGCATCAAAAATTATCTTGTGAGATAAGGCATATACATTTTATAAGGTAATAAGATACCAAACTCAGTTTTTTTTTTGCCTCCTTTTTTATCATAACTTGTTCTAATGAAGGTTTGATCCATTCATATTAATACCTATTTCTTTTTCTGTTGCAAATGTTTCATTTATTGGAAGTCCTTCAAATACCATCTTTAAGCAAAATTAAGCAATAAATCTTATGATTGTGAAATATTTTCCTTTTTTATTGATCAATATTAGTAAAAAAGTTTCTACAGTTTAGTATAAGAAATGTTCCTCATTAAGGAAATATGAGATTAATATAAATTATTAGTTTTTAGAAGATAAAACTTTTAAGAGACTAAGAGAAACTGAGGTGTAATGGAAATGCCTCAAAACTAGTAAAGCAGTTCTCTTACTTAAGTAGAAATTAAAGTTTCATCAGAGTTATTACTGTCATAACTCTATGCCACAATGGACATTTCATAGAGTAGCCAGTTCAGGTTCTTTGTATCTGGTATAGTGAAGTTCACTGAACTGTTTTGTCAGGTGCTGTCAAGTCAACCCACCATTGTTGTAGAGAATCAGACTAAATCATTTTGGCATGAGCCTTCCAGAAATAAGATACTTAATATGAATGGTTTAATGAAATTGAGTATTTGGTTTCAGGTTTTTGTAAGACTGTCAAAAATATATTGCACTCATTCAGAAATTTCTGAGTAAATCAATGGTAATATCCGACCATACTTCATTGAAATTTTGCTCTAAATACCTTTACTTAATATAAATAACTTTTGGAATGTATTTGAGTATTTGGGTATGTTTTGTTGGATATGTAATTATTCCCTAAACATTTCAAAGATGTAAAAGTCCCAGAGAAGAGGTGTCTTTTACTAAGATTAAAATTTTCTGTTATAAAATGAACCTAGTACCAGGTTTGAAATAACTATTTTTGTTTCCAAAGGCTATTTTATTAAAAACAAAGTTGAATTTTATTACATTTTTAATGACTTAATGAATTGTTTATGCAAGTTCTAAATATTTAATTCTTCCATGATTGGAAAAACAGCTTATCCTTCTGATCAATAGTCATTTAAAAGGCATTATTATAATGTAGACTTAGTTAAATGCCTCAGACTTTTTTTGTATATGTATTTTGATAGGGAAAAGGGTTGTTGATATATCTGCTCAACAACCTAAGAAATATTTTACCAACTTATACTGTAGCTATGGTGTAGCATTGAAAACCCTTGTAACAAAAAGCCTCTTGGTGCAATTAAAGGTCACTTGTACATATTGTAATAGGCTACTCATTTACAAGATCTTTGTTAAGGGTCAGTGCTATAGCATGAAATGGATTGCCCTTGTTGAGCCTGTAAATAAATGGGTCAACTTATCTTGTATTCAGTGGGCAAAGGGAAAAGCTAATACAATACTATTTTATTAATATTTTCACAAACAAATTGCTAAAATGTTGAGCAAAACCAAATGCACTAGTGCTACATTCTTGATATAATTATAGGATATTACTAAAATAATATTTTTAAGGTGTTTTTTTTTTAAGTTTTTAAGGAAAGTTTTTAAGGAAAACTACTCATACACATATTCACACAGTTGTTTAAATCCATGGATCATGTCCAGATACAGAAAAGCATAGCACAGTGGTAGTGTTCAAGTGTTCTTTACCATAAAACTAGCATGTTTCAAAACGGCTAAGATGTATATACCCCATTTTTTTGGTATTGAAGTTCAAAATTTGTAAGGGATAGGTATGAAAAAGTAATCAAACTAGACAGTGATTTATTTTCATTATTTCTCACAGCCTTTCCAATGCTCTGAGGAAAACAAATGGTGGTGCAGATAAAGTATTAGTAATGATCTGCGCTGAATGAATTCACTCACCTGATTTTTCAATAAATTAAGATTTTAGGATGAAAGCGAAACTAATGATTAAAATATTTTGTAATTTACAGTAATTTTAATGCATTTAGATTTTGTTTTATGTATACACACATACATACACACACACACATATATATCTGAGGTGTAAGTTATTTTTTGTTCTCAAAATCAAATTAGTAAAAATATACTAATGAAATAAATTTATCCAGCACTTTCTATATTCTTCCCTCTGAATTTGGCCCTTCAGATACACAACTATACACCCCTAATTATTTGGGGGGTTGCTGGGTGCTATAAAAAATTTAAATTTGTAGCCAATGCCAAATCAAATCTGGGTCAAACAAAAGTAATTTAACAATGGATTTGAGTCATGAATCAAATGAATAATGATAAATTACCCTTCAAAAACCTGTAGGACTGATTTTTATAGAAAAATACTAAGGCCAGTCATTAAGGCCAATCATGATGTAAGCAGCCAAGGATATCCCTGATCCAAGTAATCTCTGCTCATTGTTTAGCTCTTGAATATCCACTCTTCAGTGTTTTGTTTGGCTTTGCTGCCCTACTTCTTTAGCATAGTGAAAACATCGTGATCATGCTTAAGCCTCTTTTATAAAATATCGAAGCTTTGGGAAAACGTGTTTCATTTAGGTGTATAAATGCTTTTAAACTTATGTCTGTTTTATTCATCATCGTATCCTCTCTTCCTAGTTCAGTACCTGATCATGTATGTGCTCAAAAAATATTGAATGAATGAATGAATGAATGAATGAATGAATGAATGTCCTCTTGACAGTGCTCAAAACATATTAGTACAACTATAAAATCTCACCATTTCAGACTATATGTAATAGTCTGATACTGCTAATACAGTTTTCATAAATGGTTAATCTACTTCTAAGGTTTTAAATAAGTAAAATAACCTTCAAAAATAGCAGCTGATCCATTTGCAACAATATGGATGGATCTATAAGGTATTATGTTAATGACATAAGTGAGAGAAAGTCAAATACCATAGGATTTCACTTATATGTGGAATCTAAAAAACAAAACAAATGAACAAACGATACAAAACATAGACTCATAGATACAAGAAACAAACTTGGTTATCAGACAGGAGAGGGCTGGGGGAGCAGGAGAAGTAGGTGAAGGGGATTAAGAGGTACAGACTTGCAGTTATAAAAATAAGTAACTCATGGGGATATAATGTACAGCAAAGGAACATAGTCACCAATATCATAATAACTTTGTATGGTGACAGATGGTAACTAGAGTTATCATGGGGATAATTTCATAATGTATAAAAATATTGAATCACAACGATAGTTTCAGTACATCTGAAACTAATAGGATATTGTGTGTCAGTCATACTTCGGCAAAAAATTATTTCAAAATCAGCTAATAATATAATGAACCGTTACTGCTGAAATGAAGTTGAGCTGTACTCTTCAGAAATATCAGATAGAAAGTGAGGAAATATATAATTTTTAGCTACCAAAAAGTGATTGGTATTCTATTTGAATCATTACTCACTGTCATCTTATTGCCCCTTGAAAATTATTTTGAATGCTTCGTCTTGAAAGATATTATAAGAAATTTTCCAAATTTGTAAGAAGTCCCCCCCCAGACCTGACAGGAATCAGTTCTGATTCTTGGGTTTAAAGTACCTATACCTTCTAATCCCCTTTGACCCACCCAGTAATTGCCTGTTAATATGCCTGGTCTTCTTGGGCCAATAGAGTGGATTTTATTGCCTATATGGTTTCCTGGCTTTTAACAAAAATATTACAAAAGATTTGTGAGACTCAGGAGTTAAGCATGAAATAATTACGTACAGTGGAACAATAAACACAACATTTTGGTTAAGTTCAGATTTAAATGTACATTGGTAATAAAGCAACTAATATCACTTCTGTAATAACAAATCATCAGAACTATCATTATTGAAGAATCATCCCACTGACCTCTTTATGCACATGGGGCTGACAAGTCCCAATCTAATTCTTTAGTTTGGCTTCTTAAGAATTTCCTCCTGGGAAACCATTCTGGCCCGGGTAGAAATTTAAGGACAATTATATTCAGAAGAAAGGCTTTACAGTGCATAATTTATAGCTGAATGCATTTCCTTCATGGGTCCTATTGACTTAATATGTAATTTACTCAAGAAACAGAAAGAGTACATGTAAAGATATTTTGGAAGTGTGATCAACTCTTCATAGTGCCATAAGTATGAATCATTTCTTTGCTTTAGCATTCAAATATTATAACATTCCAATCATTTTACTGGAAAGATTCTTATGGTTTAGTTCATGTAAAAATAGGTAAGTAAAAGACAATACTAAACCAGCTTTGCCTCTGATACTTTAAAGCATGAAGTTCACAGACTATGACCTATGGGGCAATGCAGCCTCACTGTTTTTTTAAATAAACTTTGATTGGAACACAGCCAGACCTATTTGTTTATGAATTGTCTATGGCTGTTTTCACACTACATCACTGAATTGATATCTTTGGCACGCAAGGCCAAAAAATATTTACTATCTGGTCATTTACAGAGAACGTTTGCTATAAATAAGAACCGCTACTTTAGAAGACTACATGCTTTAAAGAAAATCCACTGAAAGAATTGTCAATTAGAGGATATGACTGATCATCTTAAAATTAAGCTTTGAGTAATAATAAATTCATATAATCACTTGATATGGAATTTGCACTTTCTGAACTAATAATGCAGGTGTGTCTCTTTGAGAAAATACCTAGATTTCTTAAAGTGCTAAAATCAGAAGGGAGCTTAAATGCTTCAAAGACAGCTTCTTATTGTATGCACATATTTTCTCACCCAGCCTCTTTGTCTTCATGAGGAACCCAGTTTCTTAGAGGCACCCCATTTCAGTCTCTACCAACTACAGTTGCTAGAAAATTCTTTCAGATGCTAAAGCAACTTCCCACCCATTACATTAGTACTAACTACTTTCTGAAGCCACACATTAATTGCTATTTTATATACTATAACTGGATTCTTAATAAACACCTAATATATGAGAAACAATTAAAATTTATGTGTATATCTTCTTATTTTTCCTTAGATTTTGTATTTTATAAAACAAATTAAATTAACCATTTTATGCTATTTATTGTACATTTAACTTGAAATCTTAAACATGAAGCACATATAATCTTTAGAACATCCTTTAAAGGAACTTTTTTCTTTTTTTTTTTTAAATAAGGTGTTAATTAGAAATATTAAAGTAATAGACTTGAATTCTGAGGTTAAAAAGCTTTCATGAATTACAGGTCCATGGAATTTAAATATTAAAAATCAGTATTTTTGTTTTTAGCATGTTTGAATTCACAAATGAGCTTCAGATGACTAAAAGTGAGAAAAGTAACACTAAATGTGATTTTTCAACTTTATTATAATCTATTTAAGATTATTTCACCATAAGTAAATTAATCAAAATGTAGCATTAAACTTTAGATGACTGCGTAATAAGAAGCATAAGGATATATTTCTAACAAGTTTTGATTTTATCAGGAGAAGTATACCAAAGAAAGATTAGCTGCTCATTATCCACACTACCTAGTGATGTAATTGATAGCCAAATTAAAACAGAAGGCTTAAGTGGCCGCTATGGATCAAGAAGCCTTGCTTATTTTTCACTTCATTTTTTTTAAACTGTAGGAATTTCTTAGGCAGGGAAATAAAACCACATTAAAGCTTAAAATATAAATATATTATTAAAAGTAATTTGGGGGCTGGTCAGAGTATTTTTAAGCTGTATGAGACTTGAGTTGGAATCTTTTGCCATTTTAATTAGAAAATTTAAACATGTGAGGACAGTTTTACTCAAAGTTGCTTTTACTTAATTTAATGCCGATTGTTATTTTTAAAATAATTATATAAAGATTAATGTATTTGGCCTTTGTAAATTGTTTTAAAATTAGATAAAACCAGTCCTTCTCAAAGGTGTTTATAACGTAGACTAGAAAAGAAGATTGCATGAAACCACTACAAAAAGGACTCAACTTAGTGTTTTCAGCCTAATAAAAATGTTGTAAAAATACTTGTAAGCTTGAAAATCACACTAGCTATTCTTGTTTCAAATTCTGTTTAATATATTGTTCTGTATGATTTTATAATAAACAGATTACTCCTTGAACAGGAATTAAGAATAAAGCTGCCAGGAAGGGGTTTTGTTGTCAGAGGAGTTCCCGCCTCATGTTTTGTAAGAGATTTCATGGTCCCATTGTAAAGAGGAGATGATTTAAAACGTGTTCCCAAGATAAACTTTCCCATTGTCATTAATGAGGATGGATAATACTGAGTGACAAGTGCATTAGGAATGACACAGAAAGAGCTGTTAGATTTGTCAGAGCATATCACTTCAGGCAGTGACACTTGAGGACACTCTTTTTGTGGAAATTCAGTTGGGTTGGGGGGGGTTGATTTAAAGATACCGAAGTTTGTGTTTGCTGATAGAATAATGTATTTTACAATTTATAAATGTATATTCTCCAGTGTTTAGAAAATATTTGGAAGGTTCTTTAGATTAAGTTCTTCCACATTCTAAGTTTATACCCTTACTATATCCTGATTTCTTCCTAAGGAAGTCATCAAATTATGTAACACTTAAATGTTACTATATTTCCACAAAACCAATGTTTCTTTTAAAAAGTCTGGTCTCTTGGAATTTTCAACTGAAGGAAAGAGAGTAAAAATTACATATTTTTTTTTAAAGTATCTTACTGTCTTAATCCTATATCTAAGAGGGGCCTCTTTATTCTGCATCTCAGTGAGAATAAAGATTTTGAAATAAGAAAATACATGTCATTTATATTGTCTTTCTAAAAATATATTACTTTAGAGGAACATGTTTTAAATATTAATCAATGAACAATTAATAATGTATGACTCTTCTGATATTTAAAGTGTTTCCAAACTGTAATATGCCTCTCAATTTCGATTTTGAACGTGCAATTGGTCACTTTTTCGCCTTGCTTCATCTTTCGTGCTGCCAACCAAATTTTGTCTCTGTATACCTTTTTGACACTAATATTGACTGAGCCTCTGTTCATTGGAGTTCAAGATTTCCCAAGCGGCATTTTGGAACTAGGATAAACTATCTATCATGATTGCATACCACTAATCTGTCTCAACCTAACCACCCTATGACTGAAATTGTATTTGACAGTTCACCTCTTCTTGATGAGCTGAGGTGAACATAGCTACGGACCATCCCTGGGAGGACATGGCAACTACTCCATATGCTAGGGAGGGTCCTTTTATTTGTGAAACAAGACTTAAACTATGCCTGTAGCAGAATGGAGATATTTCTCTTTCTCTCTCTAATTTTTCCAATTTTCATAAGGATTGCTTTTATACTACAAATATTTTTTTTTACCCAGAAATGTTTGGTGAATATTTTCCGCCATTACAAGTGCTATCTATAGGTTAGCTTCACCATGAAGTTAAAAATCATGGTCATTAAAAAAAAATTTGTGCTTTCTAAAATGTTCTCTTATCTATATACCACAATTGTCAAAAATCAAAGATTTTCTATTAGTATTTTGACTTCTACCAGAATTTACCAGTTCTTGAACCATCTCAGTAAATTTTCATATTACAAAAAATGTTTTTAAGAAGGGTTTAATTATCTCATATCAACATAAAAATATTTTTCAAAATAGGTTTCAAATTTATTTTAAAGATAAAAAATCGATTTGAAAGATAAAATATCGATTTGAAAAAAATAAAGTGAACACTGTAGCAGGAAGTATTTAAATTTTTTGATACAGATTCCTTATGTAGACTTTAAAATAAACTTACTTACTGCCCTATATTCTTTTTGTGATTCCTTTGGAATCAGAAATTATCAAATATTTTGAGATGATGGACAAGATGTTAAAGGACTTACTATTAATATCTTAGAGAATGAGAAATCTGAAGTAATTTTCAAGAATGTATATAGAGGTTTAATCATAAGGTTAGTTTTAACAACAAACATGGAGAACCAAGTGATTATGAAATATAAATTGTAAAAGAAAAGATTGAGATGATTTAAACAAAGGCATTTGGATATTAAAATGGGTTTTCAAAGACCACATATAGAAGTTGTGATAAAATGGTATCTTTTTTAACCTGTACTGGATTGTTGAAATGTGACTCTATCTATCTATCTAAGGTATCTAAAGATACTCAGATGGCCTGGAAAGTTTGGCCCATGTTAGTTTATCAAAGGAATCACTTATTCCTAATTGTCCATTAGTTTTATTTATTTTTTTATTATTATGTTAATCACCGTACATTACATCATTAGTTTTTGATGTAGTGTTCCGTGATTCATTGTTTGCATATAACACCCAGCGCTCCATGCAGAACATGCCCTCTTTAATACCCATCACCAGGCTAACCCATCCTCCCACCCCCCTCCCCTCTAGAACCCTCAGTTTGTTTCTCAGAGTCCATTGTCTCTCATGGTTCGTCTCTCCCTCCGATTTCCCCCCCTTCATTCTTCCCCTCCTGCTATCGTCGTCTTTTTTTTTTTTTTTTTTAACATATAATGTATTATTTGTTTCAGAGGTACAGGTCTGTGATTCAACAGTCTTACACAATTCACTGCTCACCATAGCACATACCCTCTCCAATGTCTATCACCAAGCCACCCCATCCCTCCCACCCCCCACCACTCCAGCAATCCTCAGTTTGTTTCCTGAGATTAAGAAGTCCTCATATCAGTGAGGTCATATGATACATGTCTTTCTCTGATTGACTTATTTCACTCAGCATAATACCCTCCAGTTCCATCCATGTCATTGTAAATGGCAAGATTTCATTCCTTTTGATGGCTGCATAATATTCCATTGTATATATATACCACATCTTCTTTATCCATTCATCTGTCGATGGGCATCTTGGCTCTTTCCACAGTTTGGCTATTGTGGACATTGCTGCTATAAACATTGGGGTGCGCGTACCCCTTCAGATCCCTACATTTGTATCTTTGGGGTAAATACCCAGTAGTACAATTGCTGGATCATATGGTAGCTCTATTTTCAACTTTTTGAGGAACCTCCATACTGTTTTCCAGAGTGGCTGCCCAAGCTTGCATTCCCACCGACAGTGTAGGAGGGTTCCCCTTTCTCTGCATCCCTGCCAACATCTGTCATTTCCTGACTTGTTAATTTTAGCCATTCTGACTGGTGTGAGGTGGTATCTCATTGAGGTTTTGATTTGGATTTCCCTGATGCCGAGCGATGTGGAGCACTTTTTCATGTGTCTGTTGGCCATTTAGATGTCTTCTGCCCATTTCTTGATTGGATCATTTTTCTTTGGGTGTTGAATTTAATAAGTTCTTTATAGATTTTGGATACTAGCCCTTTATCTGATATGTCATTTGCAAATATCTTCTCCCATTCTGGTTGGTTGTCTTTTGATTTTGTTGACTGTTTCTTTTGCTGTGCAAAAGCTTTTTATCTTGATGAAGTCCCAATAGTTCATTTTTGCCCTTGCGTCCCTTGCCTTTGGTGATGTTTCTAGGAAGAAGTTGCTGTGGCTGAGGTCGAAGAGGTTGCTGCCTATATTCTCCTTTAGGATTTTGATGGACTCCTGTCTCACATTTAGGTCTTTCAACCATTTTGAGTCTTTTTTTTTTTTTTAAGATTTTATTTATTTATTTGACAGAGAGAGACACAGTGAGAGAGGGAACACAAGCAGGAGGAGTGGGAGAGGGAGAAGCAGGCTTCCCACTGAGCAGGGAGCCCGATGTGGGGCTCGATCCCAGGACCCTGGGACCATGTCCTGAGCCAAAGGCAGATGCTTAATGACTGAGCCACCCAGGCGCCCCTTTTTTTAGTCTATTTTTGTGTGTGGTGTAAGGAAATGGTCCAGTTTCATTCTTCTACATGTGACTGTCCAATATTCCCAACACCATTTGTTGAAGAGACTGTCTTTTTTCCATTGGACATTCTTTCCTGCTTTGTTGAAGATCAGTTGACCATAGATTTGAGGGTCCATTTCTGGGCTCTCTATTCTGTTCCATTGATCTATGTGTCTGTTTTTGTGCCAGTACCATACTGTCTTGATGACAGCTTTGTAATAGAGCTTGAAGTCCAGAATTGTGATGCCACCAGCTTTGCTTTTCTTTTTCAACATTCCTCTGGCTATTTGGGGTCTTTTCTAGTTCCATACAAATTTTAGGATTATTTGTTCCATTTCTTTGAAAAAAGTGGATGGTATTTTGATAGGAATTGCATTAAATGTATAGATTGCTTTAGGTAGCATTGACATCTTCACAATATTTGTTCTTCCAATCCATGAGCATGGAACGTTTTTCCTGTCCATTAGTTTTAATTAAAGTTTATTATTCCCTTGGAAAGATTCCTTTTAATAAAGGCAATTTTTTCTATAATCTTATGAAACAGTATAATCACTAATGCATTCTGCACAGAGTCTTTCTAAAGTAACTGATGTCAAATAACCCTCAACTTTATTTGGATATTTTTGTAAATTAATTTTCTAGTATCACATAATTATTTAGTCAGTACAGTAAGTGAAACACTCATATTTTTAATGCAATATAAATTATTTTTAACAAATGTAATCTTTAACTTTTATTATTTTCTATAGTATTTTTATTTCAATTGACAATGGTTATAAGTGAGTCACATGAGATTTCAGTAACATCACCTAAAATAAGTATCCTGAAAAAAGTGTCAAAGTAAACTATTTATATATTTCCACATTTTTAATTTCAACTATATAATTTCTACCAGTGAGCTGCATAATATGTTTTATGACATGTATTTCTGAAGAAAAGGGAGTACTATCAAAGTAAATTAGTAAACTATATACTTTATTTCAAAGCAATAAAATGAAAAAAGTCTAACTTATACAGTAATTCTAATGGTAGGCAGCCTTAATTTTGTGCTAAATTTTAACTTAGGCAGTAAAAGCTGTGATCCATTCATCTTATCATACCCAGTTACTCCTCCCATCTAATTATATGATCATTAAATGTACTTTTTTATTAATAGGATGCATCTGCATATTTTTTAAAATAAAATTGCTTCCATTTTTCCCACAAGCATCTATTTTCTAATCAGAAAAGTTGATACTACATTGCTTTGCAGTAAATATTAAAAAATTTAAAAATGGTAATTATTGAATAGTTATGATCTGAAAAAGTAATTGGTTCATTTGGAAAGCAGAATGTTTATTTTAAATTTAGAAAACAAGCAGATTAAAATGATGTTTTGTATAATATTTAAATAATTATGCTTTTTGTTTTGGGTTTTAATATAACCTTTTTTTCAACATTTTTAAAAAATATACTTATATGCCTAAGCATGGTACACCATGAATCTTATAAAAAATATGACAAGAAAAGAAAGTAAAATGCTCATTCCTCTTAGTAAATGTTATATAAAATTATCCTGAGAAAAGCCTTAACACACATAAGACAAAATTATTGTGCCCTCAGACTATTTTTAATTAAATAATTGGCAACACTCAAGTCGCTTGTTTGTATCAAGAAGGAATAGTTCCTTCCCACTAAAATAATTCCCTCATCTTTGCTTTAAAAGTTGGGAGATGTACTTTGGTGCCATGAGTGAGTGTGTGTGTGTGTGTGTGTGTGTGTGTGTGTGTGTGTGTGTGTGAGTCCCATAGAGAGAAGTGTGAGAAATCCTGTCAGATTTTTTAATATCTTGACCTAGGATGAAATGTTTGTTATTTCAATATAGTGTACATGCTGAGTCAATTGAAGTTTCGAGGACTGATTATGTGAGAGCCAGATTAACTGTAGATTTTTATTAATTCATTCAATAAATATTTATAGAGGTACTTTTAAGTAAATTTTTAATCTAGTCCAGTGCTCACCTCTGGCAACCTCTCTAGCCCATCTCTTGCCTGAACTCCAAGTTGCAGTTTGACTCTTGTACTGCAATCCCCACAGTGGCCCATTTTTCACTTCCAGGGTTTTGTAAATGCCAAAAATATTCTCCCTTTTCTTCCAAGCATTCTTGCCAGATCAATCTTATTCTTCCTTTTGTTAGATGTCACTTCTTCTAAAATGTCTGTCCTGATTCTTCAAAACCAGGTCAGGTAGCCTACCTCTGTACTCATTACCTCTATCTTCACACTTACAAACATTATTTTAATTTTTTGTTTCCTTGATGTTTCTGTCTACTGTACCATAAGCTGGTGGCAGAAATTGTGTCATGTTCTTGTTTACTAATGCATCCATAGCACCTAACACAGGATGCAGCACACAGTAGGTGTTTAGTAAATATTTGTTGAATGAAAAACTAATAATATGTGGAAAATATTACATCTGCTAAATATAATGATATATCTGCTACATATATCTGCTAAATATCTGACTACATCTCTCTCTTTTTTTAATTGTCATAAGAACACTTAACATGAAGAGCACCTGGGTGGCTCAGTCAGTTGAGCATCCAACTTTTGATTTCAGCCCAGGTCATGATCTCAGGGTTCTGAGATCAAGCCCCATGTTGGGCTCTGTGCTCAGCACTGAGTCTGCTTCACATTCTTTCTCCCTCTCCCTCTGCTCCTCTCCTCTCTCTCTCTCATGCGCACGCACGCTTTCAGAAAGAAAGAAAGAAAAGAAAGAAAGAAAGAAAGAAAGAAGGAAGGAAGGAAGGAAGGAAGGAAGGAAGGAAGGAAGGAAGGAAGGAAGGAAGAAAATCCTTAAAAAAAAAAAAAGAACACTTAACATGAGATCTACCCTCTTAACCAATTTTTAATTGTACAATACGTTATTGTTGACTGTAGGTACAATGTTGTACCCTGACTACATCTTTAACTCTCCATATGGTTCTGAGTTGTCTGTTCTTTGAGGAAGAGCATTAAGTAATCAATTGTCAAAGCCCAAATGCAGCTCCTGGCATAGTAGCCATGCCAGCCTGTTTTAATTTTCTCTAATTAACAAACTGTTTTTTATCTTTAAGGTTGGAATACTTCTCCATATCAACCTAAACTTAACAAAAAAACACTTTGATACGTAACTTGACCTTTCCTTGGTGAAGATTTTGCTAGCTCCTTCTCCAGTCCAGTGACCCTTCCCTACCATTATATTGACTTCCTTCTAAATCTTTGGCTTATGTAAAACTCTCCTTTTTAACGAGAAACTTTGTTTTTTAGTGCATTAAAACACTATCAAATAATTTTAATTCAAATTTAAATGCTTTTTTTTTTAGCTTGTCTATATCATCTCTTCCTCTTGCCTCTAAGACATATGGTAAAGACTGGGTATGAATACCCATCAGGATGACTAATTAAAACCAAACCAACTGAGCATTTAAAATATACCCTTGAAATAGAGGGGAGGTGCCAAGTTGATAACATCTTGATAACATTGGATAGTAATATCCCATGGGCCTACATATTCATTGTTCCTAGTCAATTGACATTTATATCTATTATCACTTGAGTGAAACATGATTAATTATTTTATGATAATTTGGATCATTGTTTAAAATTAAGTTTGGAAGTGTTATGTCCTGGCCATCTTCTTTTACCATTCCTTTAGAGGATTGGGAGCCACTCTGCTGCTTAGGGAAGATGATTTCTCTTTCCAATTATTATATAACAGGCCTCATTGTTTTCTAAATAGGAGACTCCTTCTCACTGTTCTAGGAGTAATAATTTTATGCTGCAGACATCAAAGATGAGGATAAAAATGTCACATCGTGATTCTGTCTCCATGACACCCCACAATAATACAAAATGAAAAATTCAAGCAAAGAGAACCTTTTGCTTTTTCCATGGTGTTAAAAGACATGTTTCTCAGTTTTTCGTCTCTAAATTGGGCATTAAAATAAACATTTTTATATAATTATAAAGTTGTAATTATATCTTAAAATTTATTCATGAATTATTTCCCCCCAAATACTCTTTTTCATAAGGTGGTTTGTTGTGTTTTTTTTTTAACCAAGAAATAGGAATTCTAGTTTCCACTATTCAATTAAATCCTAGCTATTTTAGTTGGAGATTTATTGCCTTAATCCATATGTAATGTGTTTATCACTTAGGAAAAATTTTTTAAAATGGGTTGGTAATTTTGTATAATGCCATAATTATATCTTTCATCAGGATAATTATGTAAAAGTAAATAAAGGTAGGGCTAAGATAATACCTAATTTAGGATGCCTTTCAAATGTATGATGCTTATAATTAAAGATTTCAAATAGAAAGTAAAGGGCCTTCATTTCCTTATACATCAGCCTAATTTTCAAAATAAAACCATAAAAATTAGTTAAATGGTTTCTTTACTCACACACACATGGAATCATAACTATCCACTTAGAAGCTTTTTGTAAAATAATAATAATAAAAAATAATTTTTTAGTGTCTTTAGCAAACAACTTAAAAGGTGAATTTCGTAGCTCATTCTAACATGCAAGACTGAGAACAGAAATAATTTAACTAGCCTTGTGCCATTGGAAAGTATTTAAGATTTACAGTGGGAAGTATGCAATTATTCATTTCATATTACTTAAACCACTGAAAGAAAATATCACACATTATCAGTCATTAAAAGTAAGGATTATACATTATACATGATTTCATAGATTTAATACATTTTAGATAATAGCTCACTAAATAGAGATATAAGATTTTATGTCCTTATAAACAAGATGTTTCCCCTCCTTTATTCCAGTTAGACTAAAAGGCACATAACAAATGCCTAGCCTAACCCCTAATAACCTTCACTGACACATATGCATATTCAGATGCAGATAACTCAGCCTCAATACCCCAAAACACGTATGTTCATAACAGCCTTTCTAATGGCACATTGAGCTCCCCAGTGAAAAATGGTTGCAGCATCGAAGGATAGAAAGCAACAAGACTTACTGTGAAAAGCACTTCTCTTCCCCTGACTCTGCTGCATACAAAATTCCGTGAACCTCTGAAGTAGTCATGTGACCTAAGGTTTGGCTTCAGGCTGCTAATATAGGTCATTTAGTTCTAGGTCTGCTACGATTTGACCATTCTTTCACTCCAAGAATTGTGTTTTAAGCAGGGACTGTCTCTCAGCTGCTTAGTATTCATTTTTGTTTTTCTGGTGGGGGTATAGAAGGTGGGTGAGGGGGGTAGGGTGGCAGGGATGAGGCTGATGATGTGTAAGTAGGGTACTCTTCAACCCAAAATTCTGATAGATAGGAAGACCTCTAGATACCTCTGTAGATCACTCCATGGCCTTCACCAGCCTACTCAACTGGACCCAGTTTTAAGTAATTAATGGTGATGGAGCCAGCGTGAGTGTACCCTATACTCATCTCATTGTTATTACATGAGTCTATAAAGGGCTTCTCTGTTGCAGAAGTTTCTAAGGGACTATACAAGTTGTTTTGTTACATTGAAGTTGCATCAGTTATTACTTTTAAAAATATATAAGCCATCATTTGGGACTTTGAAGTCTTTTGTTGTAAGGGGATTTTGTTATAAAGGCATTTGTTATAAGTAGTGTTTATTCTGTTACTATGTAAATCTACATAAAACTCCTCAGAAATGACTTTATTGAGCATCTGTGAATTAGAAGTAATAATTCAATCAGACAGCCATTACATGCACAGTTCATTTACTATACAATTCTAATAACATATTCTCAAATGGCTTCCATATGAACTGATGATATTCTGTTATGGGTGGAAGACTAAAAACCAGGAATTAATAAAACTATCATGGTATGGCAGTAGTTTTTCATAAGCCATGTTTTTGATGCATTAACTCTCATCCCATTATCAATTTGTTTTTGTTTTTGTTTTTAAGATTTTATTTATTTATTTGACAGAAAGACACAGCAAGAGAGGGAACACAAGCAGGGGGAATGGGAGAGGGAGAAGCAGGCTTCCCATGGAGCAGGGAGCCCTATCTGGGGCTCGATCCCAGGACCCTGGGATCATGACCTGAGCTGAAGGCAGACACTTAACAATTGAGCCACCCAGGCACCTCCCCCCCATTATCAGTATCATAACAAACTATACTACTTTAATGATCAAGCCTTTCTAGGTATAGATATGAATTATATAAAAGAAAATACCTAAAAATATTTCTTTCAAAACACCAAATATGTTTGGAATTCCTAGTACACAATATAATGTGCTGTTCTTACTTCTTGATTCTTTTGATTATGTATTAAGTAGCTCATTGTTACTTCATTTAATGGAACTGGAGGATTTCTTAGAGATGCTCTTAGGCTACGACTTATTATTTAAGATATCTTTGACCTAAGGGATGTAGTACATGACCATAAAAACAAACCAAAGTGTGACCTTTGGAGGTATCCAGCATGGATATACTGTTAGCAATTCATCAGTCTGTTTACTGCATTGGAGAAAGTAGTCACTGATAGTGTTTTTTTAATGTAAGCAAACAGTGAAACAAGATCTGTGTAGAACCTCTTTTTTCTTTTTAAGATTTTGTTTATTTATTTAAGAGAGACAGAGACAGAGCATGAGTGGGATGGAGGGGCAGAGGGAGAGGGAGAAGCACACTCCCCACTGAACAGGGCTCAATCCTGGGACCCTGGGATCATGACCTGAGCTAAAGGTAGGCACTTAACCGACTGAGCCACCCAGGCACCTCTCGTGTAGAACCTCTTGAAAAATTTATTTAATAGAGCATTTAATAGAATACTGTTTAGTAACCTTTTAGAACATCTTAAAGATTGTAGAACATTTTATTTAATAAAGGATTCACACCAGAGCATTGAAGACACATTCTTCATTTACTAAATAAGGGAAAAAATTGCCTCTAGTCTGTGTGTTAAATTGCTTGCATGCTCTTGGCATTTTAATAAGAAAACTAAGTGTGATGCTACCAGTCATCACCATGTCTTTGGTTGACACATTTTCTTTAATAAAAGATAGAATATGGGGAAATATGTACTTCTATCTAATTTGAATAGAAGTCTGTATTATGAGTATATTTAAAAAGCTATGCCAAAACACTTGATATGGAAAGTCTCATTTATAAGACTGTTAATATGAGTTACTTTTGTAGCTTGACCTACCAACCATTTTTCTTCATTTTGCCATTTATGCATTTTAGGATTGGAAGTAAATGGAGTTAAAACATTCTTCCCTACAGCTTTGAGGTCTTCACATAAGACCTGTTTGAAAAATGCCAGGGCATGGTTTTTCTCTCAAACCCGAAGACACAAAATTAAACATGTTTTATTCAGGAACAGGAACTCTGAAACAATTTGATTTTACATTTATGAACTGAATTTACATTTCTGTCCCTATTACCAAAACAAAGCTGAACATTACCTATATATATAACATCAGTAACAGTGTCTTCATTAATTCAGGTTTCTGGTACCTAGTTAAAAAAAAAAAAGTACCTGGGATTGTAAAGTATGCTAGGTGTATTTGTACATGATGTGGTGGCAGTAAAGAAGCTTTGGAAATTACTGAAGCTAAATGCTTGGTAATTGCTGTGACCCTCTTTTTCCTCTTTCCTCTTTTTATTGCTAATCCCACAGAAAAGGTAGTTATGTATCCATCTGATTTCCTTAGCACATAAATTCTTTGCAAGCAGGAAAAATCATCACTGTCAAATAGAAATGAAGAGTGAGGGCAGGAGAGGAAAGAGATTGTGACATATTGAATGGATAGAGTTCTTGCCTCCAGGAGTGTTGAGAAGGAACTGTGATAGAGCAATTACTACATGTAAACTTTTTTTTAAAATGTGTGTATTTATTAAGCACATACAATGTTAAAGTTATGAGGTAGGCCCTGTGGGAAATGCAGACTTTACATACGGCTTCTGTTCTCACATCTCCTCTTAACGTACTTTTTCGAAAATTCAAGTATCACTGAAATACAATTATCATATTAGTTTCAGACCTCTTGGGTACTTATACGGTGGAAGCTGTGGAAGTCCCACCTCTCTGAAAACACTGTATTCATATAATCTTTTTCAGGTGTTTACAGTAAGATTGTGTTCTCCTCCTTAAAACAATCACTTACCCAGCATTCAATCTGACAGAAAATCCTACTGACTCTGCCTTTAAAATATATTCATAATGAAACGAGTTTTCTCTACCACCAATGCTACCATTCAGTGCAAGCCATCATCATGTGTTGCCTGGATTACTGTAGTAGCCTCCTACCTACATGCCTGCTTCTAACCCTGATCTCCTTCAATTTGTTCTCCTGCAACAGCCAGAAGGATGATTCGTTTAAAACATAAGACACATCATGTCTGGGGGGCGCCTGGGTGACTCAGTCGTTAAGCGTCTGCCTTCAGCTCAGGTCATGATCCCAAGGTCCTGGGATCAAGCCCTGCATCGGGCTCCCTGCTCAGCGGGAAGCCTGCTTCTCCCTCTCCCACTCCCCCTGCTTGTGTTTCCTCTCTCTCTGTGTCTTTCTCTGTCAAATAAATAAATAAAATCTTAAAAAAAAAAAAAAAAAACACATCATGTCTGGGGCACCTGGGTGGCTCAGTCATTAAGCGTCTGCCTTCGGCTCAGGTCATGAACCCAGGGTCCTGGGATCGAGTCCCATATCGTCTCCTTGTTCCACAGGAGGCCTGTTTCTCCCTCTCCCACTCCCCCTGCTTGTGTTCACTCTCTCTCTGTGTCTCCCTCTGTCAAATAAATAAATAAAATTAAAAAAAAAAAACACATCATGTCATTTCTCTGCTCAAAACTCTCCATCTAATCTCCATCTCACTCAGAAGTCCTTGGTGGCCACCAAGACCGCATGCCACCTGGCCACCTAGTTCTCTGATTTTAGGCTTTATTCCTCTCCCCACATTTGCTCTGATTCAGCCACACTTGGTATTCCTTGCTATTCCTCCTTGCTGCACCTTGACCATGCCATGCCTTAGGGCTTTTGCTGCCTGTTCCCTTTGCTTGAAATGTTCCTCTCTCAGATCTTTTCATAGCTAACTTCCTCTCCATCAAATATTTGTTGAAATATCACCTTCTTAATGAAGCTTTTCCCGACCATCCATTTCAAAGTAGCAGTTTACCACCATTCTGCCGTTCTAGTTACTCTTGATCTGCTCTCGATTTTCCATAGCACTTACCACCTTCTAACATGTTATATCATTTCCCCATTTATTATGTTCATTTTCCATCTTCTTCTCTAGGATGTGAGCTTCACAAGAATAAGGATTTTTCTCTGTTCTGTTTAGAACAGTCACATGGTAAAGTGCTCAAAAAACACTTTTAAATTGATGTTTGTCTCAGTTTACCTGAGACTATCTCATTTTCCTCCCCTTCCCTATTTAAGTTATGTACAAGCATGAATGAATTTGGGAGCTAGTATTAGTAGTAATAACAATAATGAGATCACTTATTGCTGTCATTTACTGAGTACTGAATAGTGGCAGACAATACCCCAAGCACATTACCTGTATTCTGCCATTTAATCCCCACAACTAGTCCTAAAGTCAGATGACAGGGCTTGGAAAGGTTAAGTCACTTGCCCAGGGTCACATTTCGAGTGAATGGCTAAGCTGCATTTCAACCCATAACAGACTCCAAAGGCCGACTCTCTTTATAACTTTTGAATTATAGCCACCTTTAGTTTTATGCAACATCAATTTTTTTATTTATATTTACTAAACAAGAGTGACTAAAAGAATTCTGCTGTTATCAACTGTGAAATTAACTGGCTACTGACTTGCTTAATGCCATCCCTTTGTTTTTTCCATCCCTTCTTTTTAAGTAACTATATATTTAGAGATAAATACTGGCTTTATGGCTTTATAATTTCAAGTGATAGAAATATTGCTTTCAGATTGAAGGGAGAGGGTATTCATAGTATCTGGTATTTTCTTGAAGAAGACTTGGAGAGAATGCAGGAGACTGAAATTATGTAAGTGGGGCATTGAGTAACATGAATTTGCTCAAGAACAAAGGAAACAGAAGTAGAGGTATAAAAAGTGAGGTATTATTAAGTGGCATGGTAGGGATCATATTGTTCATGTTTTTTGTTTGAGTATTCTCTAAAATAATTTTTTAAAACCATGTACCTTATCACACATTTTTAAGTTGACATTTTTCATTTTAAGTGTAAATAGTGACAAAGGATATCATTTCTGATCTATGAGATGTAGGCTTTAAATATATTTTTATCAAAACCATGAAATAAGGATTTAGCTTAATTTATAGAAAAAGTTCATAATATAGCATAATTGGCAATCATTGTCAAATTAATGAGAAGAAAGACTGACTTCATTTTTTAATTCCAAAAAACATGTTTCTAGGATAGTCTTCTCGCTTTCATTGCCATGTGTTTGTTCCCTGCTAATTATGAAACAAGGTGCAAGCCCCCATTAGTTTGGTGTTGTTCTGCAGTCATGGGACTCTTCCTTGGGAGCAATGCCCCACACCAAGATTCAGGGAGAGTGAAAGCTATGACTTCTGTCTGCCAAGTTCAATCAAATGGAAAAGGAGAACCTGCAGACTATAGGTACACTTTCAAGTAGGTCAACTTTAGGAGAGAATAACTATGAAAATTGAAGATCTCAAAATTGAATTCCTTTAAAACTATCCATACCCCCATACCCATTACAAAGTCTTTGTAAAGGGCATGCATTTTGCAGTTTTAAGATCTCTGCTTTATATTAAGTAGCACATTAAAATTTAGAATATACTCCCTTTTTCTTACAGTGGACTAGTTTTCCTAAAAATGTCTACTTCCATTATAATCTGCAAAAATAGATCTTTAAGTTTCCTCCATGTCTTTTTGTGACTTGATAGCTTATTTATTTTTATCACTAAATAATATTCCATCGTATGGCTGTACCACTGTTTGTTTATCCATTCAGACCTATTGAAGGATATTTTGATTGCTTCCAAGTTTTAGCGGTTTTGAATAAAGCCGCTATAAAAATTTGTGTGCAGGTTTTTGTGTGGATATAAGTTTTCAACTCAATTTGTGTAAATTCCAAGGAGTACAAATGCTGGGTTTTATGGAAAAAAAATGTTTAGTTTTGTAAGAAATTGCCCAACTGCCTTCCAAAGTGGCCATACCATTTTGCATTTCCACCAGCAATGAATGAAGGTTTCTGTTGCTCAACATCCTCACCAGCATTTGGTTGTCAGTGTTTTGGATTTGAGCCATTCTAGTAGGTGTGTAGTAGTATCTCATTTTAATTTGTAGTGCCCTGATAACATATAATGTTGAACATCTTTTTATGTGTTTATTTGCCATCGTATGTCTTCTTTGGTGAGGTGACTGTTTAGATCTTTTGCTTTTAATTAGAGTGTAAGTTTTCTTGTTGTTGAATTTTAGGAGTGTTTTCTAAATTTTTGATACCAGTCCTTCATCAGATAGGTGTTTTACAAAGATTTTCTCCCAGGCTGCAGCTTGTCTGCATTCTCTTAACAGTATCTTTCACAGAACAGAAGTATTTAATTTTAATGAAATCCAAGTTACCATTTTTTTCTTTCAGGATCATGCTTTTGATGTTATATATAATAAGTCATTGTCAAACCCAAGATGACCTAAATTTTCTCCTATATTATCTTCCAGCATTTTATAGCTTTGCATTTTAGGTCTTTTGTTCACTTTGAGTTACTTTTTGTGAAAGGTGTAAGGTCTGTGTCTAGATTCATTCTTTTGCTTGTGGATGTCCATTTGTTTAAGTACCATTTGTTGAAAAGACTATCCTTTCTCCATTGAATTGCCTTTGCCCTTCTGTCAAAGATCAGTTGACTACATTTGTGTGGGTCTATTTCTAGGCTCTGTATACTGTTCTATTTATCTACTGGTCTTTTCTTTCATCAGTACCACACTGTCTTGATTAGTGTACCTATAGAGTAAGTCTTGAATTAAGGTAGTTTGCTAGAGCTGCCTAACAAATACCAGAGACTGGGTGGCTTAAACAACAGAAATTTTATTTTCTCACAGTTCTGGAGGCCAGAAATCCAAGATCAAGGTGTCGGCAGAGATGGTTTCTTCTGAGGCCTTTCTCCTCAGCTTATAGTTTGCCATTCTTCTCCCTGTGTCATTACATGGTCTTCCTTCTGTGTATGTCTGTGTCCAAATTTCTTCTTTTTTTTTTTTAAGTGTTTTTTTTTTTAAGATTTTTATTTATTTGAGAGAGAGAGAATGAGAGAGAAAGAGAGAGAAAATGAGAAGGGGGGAAGGTCAGAGGGAGAAGCAGACTCCCCACTGATCGGGGAGCCTGATACAGGACTTGATCCTGGGACTCCAGGCTCATGACCTGAGCCGAAGGCAGTCGCTTAACTAACTGAGCCACCCAGGTGCCCTAAATTTCTTCTTTTTATAAGGGTGCCAGTCATAATGGATTAGGGCTCACCCTAAAAGCTCATTTTAACTTAGTTACCTCTTTAAAAACTCTGTCTCCAAATGTGGTTACATTTTGAGGTATTAGGAGTTTAGATGGGGGTTAGATCTCCAACATATGAATTTGGGGGGAATACAGTTCAGCCCATAATAAATAGTGTCATTCCTCCAACTTTGTTCTTCTTCAATATTGTGTTGACTATTCTAGATCTTTTGCCTTACCATATAAACTTTTTATCATTTGGTCAATATCCATAAATAACTTGCTGAGATTTTTATTGGGATTGCGTTGAATCTTTACTTCAAGTTCAAAGAACTGAAATCTTGATGATATTGAGGCTTTCTATACCTAAGATTTGGCACCCCTTGGATTTTTGTAATCTTAGAACTCGTCCACAATGAGCTTCTAGCAATTTGTCATTTACAGTTTAGTTTGTTTGTTTGTTTGTTTTCCTCTAGTACTGGTTCCTGTGGAGATTTTTATTCTCAGTCTTCTGCTCTAATAAGTTGTGATTCTCTGTATCTGCCTATCATTTCTATAGATTTCTGGGCAACGGCTTGCCCTGTGACCTCACTGCTCCAATAGGTTCCATTTATTCAGCTTTTTTTCTTGTTAGGGGGGTAAGACTGATGACTTCCAAGCTCCTTTTATTCAAGACCAGAAACAAGAAGTCTCCAAGGTACTTTTTATTCTTACAACATCATTAACAAAATTTAGCATTTATTGGTTCCCTATTCTTCAGAAGGCGCTGAGTTAGGTATATTATGTTTTGAAACTGCCAAGAATCCTTTTTTGCCAAAATGGTATTTATGAAAGTATTTTATATTTGCATCTTAGGTTTTTAAAATGTGTATTCCCTATAGCATTGGTTTTCAAAATGCTATGGCCCTTGTGGTACTAAGAGGTGCCTCTGGAATTGCAGATTTGGATTGTGAGTGAGAGGGAAGCAAAAGGCAAGGGACAGACTTAAATTGAGTATATTCACCCCAGGTTCAACTCTTTTTCATATATTTTATATGAAGTAAGGGTTGGACAACTAAAAAATATTTAAATCCACTGCCCTTGAGTTTTAAATGAAGGCTCTCCTAAAGTACTCTTCCATACACTGCATAGTAAACTGTCTTATAAAAACCTTTATAGAGTTTAGTAACAAAATTGTTCAGGAAAAAACTCTATGGTACTCTTATTTCATTAAATGCAAAGTGTTAATGTTGGACTGAATGAATCCCTCTTTGTTAGGGATTGTAAGTACGCAATTAAAATATAATTAGTTTATCCTGAGGAGCTCAAACCTTCGCAAATTGAATATTTGTGAGGTATTAATTAACTGATGTATCAAAAAATGCACAGCATGAGCATACCTTTATTAACCTGTGGTTAAGTTTTCGGGATGGAACCTGTAGATGTCAGTGCATCCTGGCTCAATACTAACACTTGGAATTAACCAGCTTAGTGACTTGTATTTCTATAAAAATTCAAACTCACATATTTAGTTTTGGGTGTTTTATTCTGTTTTCAATTTGGCTTTGTACCCTAGGACAATTGGAGACAGGGCTAGAAATAAGACTTCAGACTTACATACATGTTCCAGAAGGAAACAGCAGAAAGAAGCGTTTTTAATTCAGCTAGCAGTCACATATAATGATGCTTGGTTCTACACTGTGAGAGATATCTGTAGGGCAGCACAAGCTTTACATCATTCATATCATATAGAATTGTTTGTAAACATGCGTACTGTAGTGTAATATAATTAGTCTAAATCAGTTCAGAAAAATATTTAGAAGCCTGCTGTGTATAAAGCAAATAAGTAAAACACTATTCTTGCACCAGAAAAGTGAACACAGTAGAAGAGATTAAGCAAATATGCAAAAATCAATTCAAGACAAAATATTCTAAGCGTAAAAACAAGCACAGAATGCTATGGGGCTCATAGAAGACAGAGATACTACGTCTGTTTGAAAGCAAATGAGAAAATTGAAAGGGAAGGTAACGTGATCAATCTAGAAACCTGGAGAGAAGATATATCAGTTAGGACATAATTCATTCAGGTGCATACAAAAGGAAACTTGATTGATAGAACCTTTGATAAATAAAGCTTTATATTTTAAATAGAACAAGAAATCTGAAGGTAAACAGCTGCTGATACCAATTCAGTGGTTCTAGAATGTCAAGGTCACGTTTTTGTAACTTTTGAGACTTTCCCTCATACTTGTTGCCTCATGATCACAAGATGGTGGTTGCAGTTCCAAGTACCAGTCTGCAATCCAGCAGGAAGAAGGGATTGAGGGAAGGAGAAAAGGAAAACTTTCCAGATACTCCTCTGTAGAATTCTGTTACAACTCATTGGCCAGAACTTTTGCAAATTGCCACCCAGGCTACAGGCAGTCTAGGAAGGGGGAGTGTTTTTAACTATTCATATTGCCCCTCTCCAAACAAAATCAGGAAATGTTGAGGTAAAAAGAATAACAAGAACAAATCACGTGTTTCTTTGAGGTAAAAAGATATAGTGGAAGTTTGAGATAAAAACAGTTAACTTGGACTATACCCACAGAGCCTTTGATCCCAAGCTGAGGCATTATAATTAAGCTCATAGGCAGTGGGGAAGCTATAAAATGTTTCTGAACAGAGGAATGATGCCATGGATGCTGACCCATCATCACATTTTAACTTTCTAAACAAAATTATTTTAAATATACTTCATAGTTTATAACAGATGAATTTTTATTTATTTTTTTAAACATTTTATTTACTTATTTGAGAGAGCACACAAGCAGGGGGAGGGGCAAAGGGAGAGGGAGAAGCAAACTCCCCGCTGAGCAGGGAGCCTGATGCAGGGCTCAATCCCAGGACCCTGGGATCATGACCTGAGCCGCAAGCAGATGCTTAACTGGCTGAGCCACCCGCCCAACAGATGAATTTTTAAATTGTACTGTTAGGTTATGATCACACTCAGATATAAATTAATCCTGTTAAGACAATTCTGTAGGGTGGGTCAGCAATCATTAACAGAGCATTGTTCTGCTAATGTCGTTCACTGTGGCACCAGAATGTTGATTCTATAAGGTCCACTCAGTCTAGGTATCTATATATTAAAAAAAAAAAAAAAATCTTGAATTTAGGAATTTCTAAAAGATTTAAGAGTGGGGGCACCTGGCTGGCTCAGTCAATAGGGCATGCAACTCCTGATCTCAGGGTCTTAAGTTCAAGCCTAGAGCTTACTTTAAAAAAAAAAAAAATTAAGAGTGATTGAACTCACTATAATGAAAACAATAAACAATTTATTTTTAAAGTCACATGACTAAAATGTTTCCCTTTCCTCCTTAGGAACTAATGCCACCCGTCTAACGTGACCACATAATTTATTGTCTTAATTAAATTAAAGAAGTATTCATCATCAGGCCAAGACAATAGGAGTAAACCAGGGATTGCCAGTGTGGCTAAGGGACTAGTTCTGGTGCAGCCTGAAGTCTCTTCCGGGCTGTCACATTGTTCTTGCATGAGAGGAGGTCTGTGTCTCTCTTCAGGGCTGAATAAACTAATCCAGCTTTGCTTGCCAACCCCAGGGACAGCCGCACTCGCTGTAGCTTTCTGCCTTGTCCTCCAGCCGCGCTCTCCATCATTGGTCTCCCTGCTGGCCACACTCTCCCTGTGGGATCAGTGTTCTTTGACTCAAAGCTGTATTTTCTCTTAATGTTGTGGTCCCAAGGAAGGAGGGGTGAGGGAAAATTTTAAATTCCCTTTTTGTGGGAAAAGTCATTTCCAGCTTGAATTGGGAGCTGAAAACAAATCTCACATTTACATAGCACTATAATCTTTACTGAGTGACACCAGTAAGGATCTCCCAAGAAACATTAGCTCAGAGCATTCTCGTTGAATTATGTGGTGCCCAGGGTTATTTATTTTATTTTATTTTATTTTATTTTATTTTTTTAAATATGCAGACAAAGTTAATAGAGAGGTTATTACACTAAAGTATTTTATTTCTGTATGGAATTTTGTGTTCTTATCCTTGTTTACATCATATACCTTTTTTCCCCACATATCTTTTTAATTATCTCTTCTCTTTGGTTTCCACTAAACTCTACCAGTTCTCTATAGCCTCTCTGAATTTATTTTAATCTCTCTAAGTGTTCTTTCTCCTCTTATTCCCCAAAAATGCTAATGATAACTTAGAAAATATTAACCCCAACAATAGCCAAGATTTCATGAGTACTTACAGTGTGCTAGGCGCTACACAAAATTACACATACTAACTCACTGAATTCTTAACAACAGTCTTATAAGGCTGTATTATTATCCCTGTCTTCCAATGTGAAGTGCAGGGAGTTTAAATAACTTCCTTAATGTCACACAACTAACAAATAATGGAACCAGGTTTCTAATCTGGGTAGTATAACTCCACATGCCTGTGTTCCTAACCTCTAACCCACTGTCCCTGATCTCCAGGAGCTTCTGCTCTCACTGACTCCCTCTTGCATTCTCCATCCTACTCCATTCTAGGACCAATTCTAGCAGACAATGTTTAAGAAACCCAGTCTTACTTGTTTCACCAGTCTAGCATAAGCCTTTGGGTAGCCTAGTGTCACCAAGTAAAGTCCTACAGGTCTGGTAGGCTCTGTGACCCAGCAGTCGAGGCTTCAGCATGTCTTATCCAACTATGCAACAGTTCCAACAAACTGCATAGCCAAGAAATATGGTAAATGAAGAGCTGACGGTACTGTACTTGCCAGGTTAGGAAAGATGAAAGGAAAGGAAGAATCATAGATTGCTCTTAAGAGTATAAAATTCGTGGCCCATTAATAAGAATCTTAAGTGCTTGTTTACAAAATTGTCTTCCCCTCTAGCTACTGGAGTTAGAAAGATGCAGACGCAGAAAGTCTGGTAACTCTACTTTGACCACACCAATTCTACTTCCAGGATATTCTCCTTCCTTGTTTCTGCTGAGATCCTACATACATTTTCAGAACTGACACCTCTCTCTCTCTCTCTCTCTCTCTCTCTCTCTCTCTCTGTCTGTCTCTGTGTTTCCTGTTCATTACTAGTTTGTAAAGTTAGCACCTGTGTACTATTTTTCAGTTCTCTCATTTTTATACATTTTGTACAATACTATATTAGCTCAATTTGATTAAATATTTATGAGTTCCTACCATGTGCCAGGCTATAAAGAGGATATATAAAACACAACCCCTGCCCATGAAGAGCTCATAGTCTAATAGAGAAAACTGACATATAAACAAATACCTATAAAAAAGATTGATTGGTACAAAATAGAGTGAGGTATGAAATGCTGTGCAAAGGCTAATAATGCAGTAATTTGGGGCGCCTGGGTAGCTCAGTCGGTTAAGCGTCTGCTTTCGGCTCAGGTCATGATCCCAGGGTCCTGGGATTGAGCCCCGCTCCCTGCTCAACAGGGAGCCTGCTTCTCCCTCTCCCTCTGCCTCTCCCCCTTCTTGTGCTCTCTCACTCTCTCTCTCTGTCAAATAAATAAAATCTTTAAAAAAAAATAATGCAGTTAAGTCTGGTAGTTGTTAAACCATGTTCAGGGAAAGCTACAGAAAGAACATATTTGAGTTGTATTGTGAAAGTCATTTGGATTATAAAATATAGTCATTCCCTTCTATTCACACTGTGCTTATTTTGACACTTGTCTATTAGATAATAAGTTCCTTGAGGTCAGGAATTATATGTTCTATGCCTTTGTTTCATCCATAGTGCCATAATATTTCACTGAATGAGTATATTTGGCACTAAGCAAGTATTTATATTTACATAAATATTTGTATTTCTTTATTTTCCCTCTTTTCCCACCAAAGCCCAAACTCACCAGTATATTTCTTTGTATCTTTATGCTCTATTTAATTTAACATAACATTAGCCATGTAATTCATTTTTAGAACAGTTTGTTTTACACACAAATGTGTAGTTTCTTTCTCAGCCGTATCTGGTAAGTAAGCATTCCGATTTTGGCTTTTATGGTGTCTTGTGCAAAGACAGGCTTTTATGATGCTTGATAAAAATGCAAAGCTTGGAGGGGTTTTTTTGTTTGCATACAGCTTGTGGAGATCTTTCATTTATTATTTTTCTGTAGCAGGTCAAAATATATGAGGTTTCAAGTTGATAAAAATACAGTTTAAAAGTCATGTTAAAATACTATAGTGTTAAAGTTGCAAAGTGGCAAAATGAGTAATATGAATTTTACTCCAGGATGGAATAAAATAAGCAACAAGATTCTCCTAAATTTCATTAAATACCATCGAGGTTTACCTGTGTGAGCATTTAAACCCATCATCATTTTTGCAAGTTCCAAGGCCAAGGACATTTTAAGATTAAAGTTTTAAATGAATTAAAATTATCTTAAAGTATATTAAAATTGTTTGCCAAACATCTAATTGAGAATCTGCTGTTTGGGAGGCACTGGAGGTACCGAAATGAATTAAAACATTATTTCTATCTTAAAGAGTTCAAATTTAATATTTAAGGGATTTGTCCAGTCTGTATTATGGGGTAAATTCAATTGCCTAGATATAAGTTTCAAATTGATTAAAGTAGAAAAGACCTCTGTTTAAGGACTTTAACTCAGTTCAACGTTTTATAAGCACCGTGACTTGCACTTAGTAGGTAGTAAATGTTTATTAAATGAATGAACAATAAGAATCATAGAATATAATGTTAGGAATGAGACCTCAGTGGGTGAATTTTTTTAACCCTTTGATATCAACATGGTTTTGGTTATTATAGGGATAGTCCAGTAGTATTTAATGAATGAGGCTGGGTTATCAGACATTCAGCAGTGCTCTGGGCATTCCCACCCAATGAAGAATTGCCACATTCTACACAACTTTGAATGCCTGACTAAATCTACTACAAATATAAATTGATGTGTCACTTTCTTCAGAATTCATGTCTATATTAAATGCAATTCTTATCAAAATTCGAACAGAATTTTTTGTGAAAATTTTTAAGAAAATGCAAAGGCCCAAGAATGCAATCTTTACACATAACAAAGCTAGAATACTTTACACTTCCAGATATCAAGACTTAGGTATTGGCGCAAGTATAAATCAATAAGCAAATGGGATAGAAAAGACTTCAGAAACAACCAACACATATGTGGTCACTTGTTTTATGACAAAAGTAACATTGTAGTGCATATGAGAAAAGATAGGTTTTTCAATAAATAATACTCAGTTAATTTTTAAAAAATGAATCTTGACTCCTCTTTCACACCATGAACAAAATTCATTTCCAGATATATTGCAATCTAAATGTGAAAGACAAAACAAAGTTTTAAAAACAAAGGACACTATCTTCATAGGTAGTGTCTAGAAGGGGGTGTAAGGAAGTTCTTTTATTAGTCTTGATTTGCTCTTACTAAAAAATTGTAAAGTGAGATTTACACACACACACACACACATAAATTGGTACTTTAGGACATAATACTGAAAAGTTTTTTAAAGTAGTTATGCAAAAAGAAAAGGTCATAATACAAAGGAAGTTTATTTAAAAAAGACATCTTGAAATTATTGAATAATTTACTCACCCTGTCCATTTTTTCTACTACATGTTTTTTTTTAAAGATTTTATTTAGCTTTATTTATTTGACAGAAAGAGACACAGTGAGAGAGGGAACACAAGCAGGGGGAGTGGGAGAGGGAGAAGCAGGCTTCCTGCTGAGCAGAAAGCCCGATGCAGGGCTCGATCCCAGGACCCTGGGATCACGACCTGAGCCGAACGCAGACGCTTAACAACTGAGCCACCCAGGCGCCCCTCTACTACATATTTTTGATTACATAGTTGAAATGGGTTTCAGTGCACTATGAACTATTCAAGAACAGTGAGATGAATTGCAAATTTTTAACAAGTTGAAATTTAGTAGATTTGGATTCAAACTTTAATAAGTTAGAAACATGAAATGCAGGGACTTTAATAAATTTCATTAATATAGTTTATTTTTAAAATATACTGTTCTTTATATATTTTTAAATGACTATAGCACACTAATACATTTATGGCATGAAAATTACTTATTGGAATTGTCTTTTCAAGGAGTCACTATACAACCTCTCTATGGTCTCTTATAATACAGTTTCTTTTCTAATCCTTCCTCTGGACTCCACTTATGAAAGAGAAGGCCAAGCCCACTTGTGAAAATATATACAGATTTTATATTTCAGTAGTCCATAATTTATCTGGTTATGTTACCCTAATTCAGTTCAGACTGTTACCCACTTTCTCTTCTCAGTACAGTAAGTCTGGTCTGTTATTATTTATCCTATTGCTGATTTTTATTCTGGATTCTACCTGTTCCATATTTTTGATCTTTCACATTCCTGTGGTTTTTTGGTATGGAATGTCTTCTAATCTTAACTAACTTAAATGCATACATATTTCCTATAATTAGATGCAAACATCTATCTCATTAAGACTTCAGTTTAAACATGAATAAGGAAAGGAAGTCTCCCTCCTTCCAAGGGAGAGCCAGATCATAATGTTATTTCCAGAAAGGATGATTTTAGATTCTCTCCCATGGGTAATGGAGATCCATTTAAATATTTAATGCAGGGAATACCAATCAGACTTATGTTTTGGAAATATCATTCTATCAACAGTCTGAAAAAATAAATTGGGGTGGATGGCAAGACTGGAGGCAGAGTACAAATAGGAAAATGTTGTATGAATCCAGGTCATAATCACCACCATGACCCAAACTAAGAAAAGAAGCTGGCAGAAATGAGATAAGATCAACTGAACTTAGTCATTTGGTGAGGAAGGAAGAGTTTAAGATGGTTCCCAAATTTCTGATTTGAGTGACTTGATGGGACAGATGTCTTTCACTAAAACAAGGACCGTAGGAAAAGGTGCAGTTTGGGACATGCAGGTGGAAGTAACCTATGAACATTTGGATGTGTGAATTTGTTCAGGGGAGATATATGGGCCAGAGCTATAGATTTAGGATTCACTGATATATCACTAGTATTTGAAGTCTTTAGAGTAAGAAGGATTGGAAAAGCATGTTTATTTAGAAGAGGGGAATGGAAAAGAATCCTGAAGAGTGGTCTCATGGAAATTGAGGGAGGAGAGAATTTTGAGGAGAGAATAAGGGACAACACTATATGCCTTGAGTAATGAATAGAAAGTCAACAATTGAGTCATGGGTAGAGATGTCCATTCTATTTGGCAGTATAAGAATTGTGGGTGACCACTGGCCAAGAAGTTCCAGGGATATGTGGTACAAAATCTTGATTACATGCAGTTGGTTAAAGACTAAATGGATTTTACAGTTTTTTTTAAAGTGAATGAGAGGTGAAGAAATTGAGACAGCAGGTATCCACTCTGTTCCAGGTTCTTGAATATGAAAGATAGAAAAAATAAGAGCCAGGGAAAGGTGCAGAATGAAGAGTTTTTCAGTTCTTTTGTTTTTCCCACTTGTTCCTTGATTAAAATGTTGCTTTTGTTTGCATTTTCATGAGTTAATGTTAAACTTTATATTTTTCTATAATTAATCATTCTATAATACTTTGGTTAGTGGCATAAGTTTTAAAGAATCAGGGTTGATCCAAACCAAATTAAGTATAAATACTAAATTGTGTGATTTCCATGAATACACAGGATTAAGAAATATTTATGACAGAAATATGTAAAATCATGATTGAATAAAAGGAAGAAGTTGACAGCATGTTGGATAAATGTGAGATATCTTACAAATGATTTTTAAATGAGGCCATCTGTTAAAGCTTGCTGATGCTCTCAGTCTGGAGCAAGAGGTTATTTATGTTTTCACGCAAATCAGGCTTTTCCAAAATACTTTGGAAAAAACAGATGCCTTATAGAAATTCATTATTCCTAAAATAATTACAACCCTCTAAATGTTAACATCTCTTCCTACAAAGAATGGTATTATGCTAATACTGTTTATATATATGAATGTGAAATTATTGTATCATTGCCGGAGTGCAATGCAATGGTTTCTCCCTACCCCCACCTCAAACCTCCCCCAGGAGATACATGCCTGGAGATACATGCCTGCTTACCAGGACCAATTTTCTACTTATTTAGCCAAAAATAATTGACCTTTGAAAGTCATAACCCAAGTAGTTACATTTGAACTGAAATCTAAAGACAAACCCACTCTTTCAGACATTCTTTCCTTCCAGTCTCATGGTCTTTTTTTTGACAGACACCGCCCCCCTCACCCCCGTAAGTCTTACCAGATATATTAAAAGTAAAGGGAATTTCATAATAGAATGTAGTCATTTTGTCATGTTTCATTCGTGCTATAGATGAAAAATTAGTAATATTTACTAAAAAATGAAATTCAGTGTTACTGCTATTTTATGAACATGCATATTCACTTACTTGCAAAGAGTAAACAGTATGTGCAAAAGTGCTTAGAGATAGAGAAATAATGCAAATCCCTAACTTCTACATTCATGTTAGATTAATTTGAGTCTACATAAAAAGAGATCAAATTTGTGAGGGATGGAGGGAAAAAATTGGAAGAGACTTCTTATTTGCAGCTTTTATTATTACTGGGAGGCAGTAAATTAGATATGATAGATAGAATAATATGTTTGGTTTCTCTAATTTATGGCATTTTTGTTAATGTTGTCCCTGAGTGAAATGCTGAACCAAATTCCTATGGCCTATGAACACCTAGCTCAGGGTTCACTTCAGTACTTTGAGAAGCTTTTTTTTTTTTTTTAAAGATTTTATTTATTTATTTGAGACAGAGAGAATGAGAGAGACAGAGAGCACATGAGAGGGGGGAGGGTCAGAGGGAGAAGCAGGCTCCCCGCCGAGCAGAGAGCCCGATGCGGGACTCCATCCCGGGACTCCAGGATCATGACCTGAGCCGAAAGCAGTCGCTTAACCAACTGAGCCATCCAGGCGCCCCCTTTGAGAAGCTTTTAAGCATAGATTCTTTCTTTAGAACACTAATACAAGTATTACTAATTGGTGTCTTCTTGTCCTCTGAGAATGTTTTTAGCTCCAATACGTTCTTATTCACTTGAAACTAGCAGCTTACTCACTCAGATAGTACATCTTATTTCTCCTTCCTAACGGCTCTTTGGGTTGAAGCATTTGTCAGAATGGAGGATGGAGGGGCACCTGGGTGGCTCAGTCGTTAAGCGTCTGCCTTCGGCTCAGGTCATGATCCCAGGGTCCTGGGATCGAGCCCCGCATCGGGCTCCCTGCTCGACGGGGAGTCTGCTTCTCCCTCTCCCACTCCCCCTGCTTGTGTTCCCTCTCTCTCTGCCTCTCTCTGTCAAATAAATAAAATCTTTAAAAAAAAAAAAAAAAGAATGGAGGATGGAAGGATGGGAGAATAACACACTTGAAAGGCCCTGCCTAGCTCCTTGCTCATGGTAGGCAGTCTACACCCACTAATGTCACATCTTGCATTCTATATCCTCTATAAAGTAGTGTGCCATAGTGACTGACCCACAGTGAGGGTTTGCAGTCCAATGGCCTGCATTTGAGAGTTGCTTCCACCACTTAGAGGTTGGAACCTGGGTGAGCTTGGCAAATGACTTCTCTCGGCCTCAGTCTCCTCATCTGTTAAACAGCACTTGTGCACAGCATAGTTGAGAAGATTGAATAAGTTAAGTTAATATATTTCAAAGGCTTGGTTGGCACAAGGGCTGAAGAGTTGCATTTTGGTGGTGGTTTTTCTCACAAAGAAGCATTGCTCTTCTCAAGGAAACCAGAAGTATTTATTAGTATTATAGTCCTTTATATACAGGGGGAGTATTGATGGTTCCTGTGAAATGGCCCCCAAAATATTTTTCCCCTCATAAAAGAAGGAAAAGAAAATACCATGTGCTTTCACAAACACTATCTCATTTAATCCTCAGAACAATTCTTGCAAAATAGATCAGCCAGTTTTTACATGTGAGAGACCTGAAGCCTGACACAGATCAAATGGCTACTGGATAAAAAAGTCAAGATTTAGAGACCAAATTGCTGACAGGGGCATAGCTGTTTTGCTCCCTTTTCAGATGTGGCAAATTAAGGGAGACCTCACCAGTCTAATCCATCTGTGTCTTCTCCCTTCAAGTGAGATATGGCGCACATGGTAGACACTCAAATGATGCCTGCTCATTGACCAGTTACTTTTTTTTTTCCTAAAAAGAAAAATACACATTTTGCATCTTTAACATTGCAATGGTTTATTCGCTCTAAAATATGAGCTGCTATAACTGCAGAAAAGTAAACGAGAACTTCATATATGAGACAGTTATCCCAATTTAACTTATATCCTCTTCCCCTAAATAGATTACAAAGTCTGAGTTAATGAGAAAGCATAATTCTAGTAGCTTCCTATCCTCATTCTATTTTGATCTTTTTTATTTCTTTAAAGAAAACGACCCTGGAATTCTTGCCTTTGGCCAAAAATAATAAAATTCTTACCTAGTAATAACTTTGAAAATAGGAAAACCATATGAACAACAGTTATTTTCCACCTAAGATAATAATAAAGATAATAGTGTTTACATGTATAAGGCACTTATATCATCAGAGACTTTAGAGAATCAAATTCCAAAATAAAGTTATCTTTAAGGCATCTTTTTCAAACTGACACACAGCTATGAGAATACTGTTGCTATTTTGCTCAGCTAAATCATGTTCTTGGATTGAAACCCTTTCATGCTTATCCTGCTTATGCTAGTCACTCCAGAAACTCTCCACGATCCCATCCATCCCTTTAGCCATATTTATGTCTCTGTCTAACCTATACATTTAAGTATATATTCGTCACCTGTATTTATATATTTATCTTGCTTTCCCCATGGCACGGAACAGAAGACTCTCTCACTAACCAGTTATGTAATATAGTTATGTAACCTTGGGAAAGTTACCTGACCTCACTGTTCCTCACCTTTTAATCTTTATCATGTGTCAGCCACTGTGCCAGTTGCTGTCTTTCATTTATTGTCACGTAAATATAAAGGAGAGGCCAGAAAGCTTAAATAACTTACCCAAAGTTATATGGCTATGAGTAGCAGAGCCAGAATTCAAATACACTTCTGTTTAAAATCTTTGCTGAGCACTACTAAAGCATACTACCTCCTCTGACCACAATGCATTAATTTGATGGAGGTTTGTCATATTACTCACCCTCCATACACACCCCACTGTGCCCCCAGCTAACTGCTCTTACAGGTGTGAATATGTAATGTCCCGCTAAATAGTTGTCATCATTTTTTTCCACCCCAGCACACCTGAGGGGTATGACCCACTTGCACTAGTGGCTTAGCATGAGTTCTCAAAAGATGAACAGTCCATTTCATCTGGCAGGATCTGGGTGATAAGGAACTTGAAGAATCCCCTTTCACTGATGAGAGCTAAATATGTATTAAGATGTAACAATCCAGAGTATCAGCAAGACATTATTCTCAACACTTGCCTTGTGTTAACTCATTTAATCCTCACAACTTTGAAGTTAGGTCTCTTATTATCATTCTACTGATTAAGGTACTGAGATGCAGAGAGGTTAAGTACTTTGCCTGGCTTATTGCTCAGTTTTTTGCAAAGATGAACCATACACTCATTGCCTGCCCTGGTAAACTCCAACTCTGAAGGACACCTGGTTAAAAATTTCAGAGTATAAATGACTACTTCTGCCCCCATTCTAACTTTTTTTTTTTTTTTAAGATTTATTTATTTGAGAGAGAGAAAGAATGCACCAGGGGGGTGGGGGCAGAGGGAGAAAGAGTCCCAAGTGGACTCCACACTGAGTGTGGAGCCCAACACAGGGCTCAGTCTCAAAACCCTGAGATCGTGACTGGAGCCAAAACCAGAGTCAGTCACTTAATGGACTGTGCCACCCAGGCACCCCTCTCACTTCTTTGCAAGTGTCATCATGTCCCCATGTTTCTTCATGGGTTTCTAAACAAATATCCCATTGACTTCTAGTTCTTTGCACCAATAGATGCTTAAGAAATGTTATCTTGGGATGCCTGGGTGGCTCAGTCGGTTAAGTGTCTAATTCCTCATTTTGGCTCAGGTCATAATCTGTGGGTCATGGGATCGAGCCCCAAGTTGGGCTCCCCACTCAGTGCAGAGTCCCTTGGGACTCTCTACCTCTCCCTCTGGCCCCCCCACCCCCTGACGCATGTGCGTGTGCCCACTCTCTTTCTCTAAAATAAATCTTTTTTAAAAAAAAAGAGGGGCGCCTGGGTGGCTCAGTCGGTTAAGCGGCTGTCTTCGGCTCAGATCATGATCCCAGGGTCCTGGGATTGAGCCCTGCATCGGGCTCCCTGCTCAGCCCCTCTCCCTCTGCCCCTCCCTCTGCTTGTGCTCTCTCACTCTCACTCTCTCTCTCTCTCAAATAAATAAAATCTTTAAAAAAAAAAAAAAAGAAAGAAAGAAAGGAAAAGAAAAGATAGAAATGCTGGGGCGCCTGGTGGCTCAGTCAGTTAAGCATCTGCTTTCGGCTCAGGTCATGATCTCAGGGTCCTGGGATCGAGCCCCGCATCGGGCTCCCTGCTCTGCGGGGAGTCTCCTTCTCCCTCTCCCTCTGCCTGCCGCTCTGCCTACTTGTGCTCTCTACCTCTCTGTCAAATAAATAAATAAAATCTAAAAAAAAAAAAAAAAAAAAAGATAGAGTTACCTGGCTGGCTGTCCTAAAGAGAACACTTGAAACAACTAAATCTATTGGCAAGAATGTATAGTATAGTAAAGAGTGCAGACTCTGGAGTCCATCAGACAGACCTGTCCTACCACTTACTAGTTATGTTATTGTAGGCGAGTTACTTCACCTTTTTCCTTGACTGTAAAATTGGGACAATAATAATATTAGCATCATGAAATGACCATGAGGGTAAACCAAGCAAATGCTGTGAAGTGCATGGTACACTTAGTAAATATTAGTCATTACTAGTAATAATTAATGTCTTATTTACTCAGCAGGTTTTCTCATGTGCTTTCTTATTTAAAACCTTTTTAATGTAATTCTGTGGCTCTTTTCTCAAATCTTGGTTTTGAGGCAGATATTTGGAAATAATTTTAATACTTTCAAATACCAGAATACCATTTCGTACCTCCCCAGATTTCCTACATTGACTTAAGAAGTCTTAACATTAGAGGCATCTGGGTGGCTCAGTCGGTTAAGCATCTGATTCTTTTTTTTTTTTTAAAGATTTTATTTATTTATTTGAGAGAGAGAGAGAATGAGAGAGAGCACATGAGAGGGGGGAGGGTCAGAGGGAGAAGCAGACTCCCTGCTGAGCAGGGAGCCCGATGCGGGACTCAATCCAGGGACTCCAGGATCATGACCTGAGCCAAAGGCAGTCGCTTAACCAACTGAGCCACCCAGGCGCCCAAGCATCTGATTCTTGATCTCAGCTCAGGTCTTGATCTCAGGGTCATGAGTTCAAGCCCAGCATTGGGCTCCCTGCTGAGTGTGGAGCCTACTTTAAAAAAGGAAGAAATCTTAACATTAAAGAGCAGCTACAGTTCCAGTAGTTCAACACAGCAAGTTAGTACAGATAATTTAAATGATACTGTCACAGTGCCTTCATTCTCATTGATCACTTTTTCAGAACATCTTTTCTGTTACGTACCTTATGAATTTAAAACATGACTAAAGATGAATTTCTTAATATGTACAGTATGTTTTCTGAGCCTGTTAATTCTTTAAGGAAATTAAAGGAAAAATAATGAAGACATGTTATACAGGTACTTAATTTTTTTTAATCTGTGGTAGTACTATGGTAATTAATGCTTATTTTATGCAAACTAGACTATATCTGTTAACGGACACATTACTGTCAAGAAAATATTACTTGTCTTAATTATCAGTAATGAAGCAGGGATAAGCTGTTCACTTAGATATAATATATCTAATGACCTTTTCAGTTAGAGGTTGTGATGAAAGGTATCAGTTTCACAAATTATGCTTCATTCAGCTTCTGGCCTTTGTGTAGATTAATGTTTTGTGGATGAGTTTTAAAGTCAGGCATAAATTGTGTTTGGTGTTTAAAATTGATTTAGTGTCTTGCTTTTAGTACATCATTTTCTCATTTATAAGGCCTCAATTTTATCTTCAAGCTTAAAAATATAGTCTGTAGTAAATTTAGGACTACTTTGCTAACTGCCGATGTTCTTTTAACCTTACCAAATAAAACAATATATATATTTACAATTGTTTAAGCAAAGGACAAGTTTCATTGTTATTTCTAAATTTAGGACAGTAAGCACCATGTTTATAATGACAATTTTGAACTAGGAATATATTTATAATACTATTTTTCCTAATTAGATTTCCTGAGATGATATAAAGCTGGTTATTGTGATAGAATTTATGATATCCCTTAATCAGCCTCTTACTGAATAATAAATATCTTATCTCAGAGTATTGAAACATCATTCAAGAACTCATAGATTTAGCCTTGTATTCAGACCAACAGGAGAATTGCCCCCATGTTTTATGTAATTAAGTAAGGATTTAAATTTTGGAGGTTGATGCAAAATGAAACAATGACAGAAAAAGTGGTTTTCAGATTCTTAGGCTATGGAACCCTTTCTTCCTATGAAATCTTATCAGATTGTAAAGAAATGTTACTGGAGCTGCTCTGCTTGAATAGAAAGGTATTCCTATGATAACTTGAAGGAACATAGGACTCTCAAAGAGCAGAGTTTTGATACTATGATCCTGATGGTTCTATTACTAATACTAGGCCAAATACTAGAGCAGGAAAGAAGAGTACAGACCATCTTTTTCAACGCCCTCATTCTAACAATGAGGCACGTAAAAGTTAAAGATTTAATGTAACCAGCCTAAGTTCCTGTGGTCAATACAGTGCTATGATCGAAAATCTAAAAAAAATTGGTACGAATGGGTGGCTCGGTTGGTTAAGCGTCTGACTCTTGATCTCAGCTCAGGTCTTGATCCAAGGGTCATGAGTTCAAGCCCCACGTGGAACCTACTAAAAAAAGTTAAAAGTAAAAATAAATAAAATCTAAAAAAATTACAGTACTTACAGTGATGGAATCTTTTCCTTACTTTCTGTTGCCCTACTACCATTATAATGATTTTTGAAAACTCTTAAAAGAATAGTTGCCAAATTGAGCTTATCTTTGCATTTAAAAAAAAAAAAAAGCCATAGATTTCCATTTTCAAGGACACAATAAAGTGTCCTACCTATCCCAAAACATTGACTCTTTATTTACTTCTTGCTCCATTGCTCTTTTTGGAATAGTAGAATGATGGGTGCCGATTCTCCACTCTGGCTTTGCCAAAGAGCAGGAGCAGGACTGGGTCAGCAAAATAAGAATTTTCCTGTGCTATACTTAAATTCTTTCAATTCCTCAAAGGTATATTCATACCCGGTGTTGCCTCGGACTGGAATTCTCCATTTAACCGTTCCTCCACCCCCTACCACTTTCATCTCCACCAGCTTAACTTGTATTTATCCTTCAAGCTATGGTTTAAATGTCACTGCCTCGTCTGGGCCTTCTCTGATCCATCCATACCAAGTCTGGATTGGATATCACTCGTTTGTGCTCTCACAGAATCCTGTACTGTCCCTATCATAGCAATCACCATGCTGCATTGCAATTACTTCTATCATCCCCTTCTACATGCTCACTTCCATAAATATAGAGACCACAGATGTCTTGTTCATCACTGAATCTCTAAAGCCTAGCAAAGTTTCTCACATGTGGCTAGTGCCCTGTAGGGAAGGAAGGGAGAGACAAAGACTCCCATTTCCTCAAAAGATGTAACGTGTTGAATGAAGTAAGTCTTAAACTGGTTTCTTGTTGAGGAACAGCCACTGACCTCCCACGTGACCTTAGAAGAGTTATCTACCCATAAGCTTTTTGTTTCCCTTTCCGGTAGGATGACAGTACCACCTGTGCCTAGTTTTTGTATTCCTCCTGCAGAAGTGAAAGTTTTCTGTGTATCAGAGCTTTCTTTTCAGTTTCTGAAGTATAATAGAGGAGAAAGTCATGTTTTCCTTAAGATATCAGATTAAGGAGGCTTCTATTGGAAAATCATTTCTTTGTTTTTTAAAGATTTTATTTATTTATTTGAGAGAGAGAATGAGAGACAGCACAAGAGGGTAGAGGGTCAGAGGGAGAAGCAGACCCCCTGCTGAACAGGGAGCCCGATACAGGACTCGATCCCGGGACTCCAGGATCATGACCTGAGCCGAAGGCAGTTGCTTAACCAACTGAGCCACCCAGGCGCCCTGGAAAATCATTTCTTAAAAATCATCTTACTTTGGGCGCCTGGGTGGCTCAGTTGGTTAAGCGACTGCCTTCGGCTCAGGTCATGATCCCGGGGTCCTGGGATCGAGTCCCGCATCGGGCTCCCTGCTCTGCGGGGAGCCTGCTTATCCCTCTCCCACTCCCCCTGCTTGTGTTCCCTCTCTCGCTGTGTCTCTCTCTGTCAAATAAATAAATAAAATCTTTAAAAAAAAAAAATCATCTTACTTTTTCCTGAAGTCCCAAGAAATTGAATAATGGCCACCTTCTTCATTTACAAATAATCCCATGGACTTTTAATAGTGATGACATTCTTTAAATGAAGTATTTGTAGTTATTCTTGAGAACCTTAGGATTTTATTTCTTTGTTTTAGCCCTGAGAATGGTACTTATACACCTCATAATTTAACACATGTACTAGGTAGCCATGATGGAATTATTGTCTACAATGTAAAATGTCTAAACTCGTTTCAGTCAAAAATGAGGAATTTAAATACACCTAATCAGGGTCTCATTAAAAGCAGTACCACTCTTCCAGTTATTAATTGTATATATATATTTTTTGTATTGGCAAGGGCAGTTGAAGTGACTAGAGTACAAGTGATAGGAGAAGAGGTAAGAGAATTGTCTCAATCATTTTTTTTCTTCAGAAAGTTCAGAAAGGAAAAGTTAACTTCAAGAAAAAGACCCCTTGGGGGCGCCTGGGTGGCTCAGTCATTAAGCGTCTGCCTTTGGCACAGGTCATGATCCCAGAGTCCTGGGATCGAGTCCCGCATCGGGCTCCCTGCTCTGAGGGAAGCCTGCTTCTCCCTCTCCCACTCCCTCTGCTTGCGTTCCCTCTCTTGCTGTGTCTCTCTCTGTCAAATAAATAAATAAAATCTTTAAAAAAAAAAAAAAAAGAAAGAAAGAAAAAGACCCCTTGAACTTGAGTATGATTCTACTACATATCAGGGAAAATAAATTGTTTAAGGACTTTTAGGGGAAAATAATGCATGAATATAGCCAGAACAGCAGTTTATATTTAACAGAACTAAATGGTCACATTTTCAAGTAAAGTACGCCCTGGCATTTGAACAGCTGTTATATCTAATCAGATTTGAATACTGTTGTTTAACCTTCCCAGCTGTAGCGGGGGTGGTTTGTTAGTCTAATTCAGTATAAAATATGCATAGTATACTTAAATTTGATACTTTAAACACACATTTGTATTAAAATGATAAATTTTAGTCATATAAGCCTATTTTAGATAAACCCATTATCATTCTGTTATTTATTGTTCTCAACTATATTGTATGTTTGAGCAGATTTGAAACAATTAAAATATCCTTTAAACTCTTTCCATGTAATTTATGGGATTTTTTGTTTGTTTCTTTTGTGTTGAGAATGAACAAAAAATATATACATTTCTATACATACAATTGCATTAGCGTATTCATAGAAAAGTCTGAATTATATTTTTTCCTGTATTTCTTGCTACCTGATTCCCCTGCGGCAACTAAATTTTCTTTACTGACACAATCATGGAAATGGAATGAAGATGAGGTGGTTGCTGTAAGAAAGCAAAATAAAAGACCAGTACTTCTTGATCTTACAGGACCGAGGCTAAAAGGGCTTAAGATCAAAATACATATAACCATGTAACAGATGAACATAATGAATAAAATTTTTTCATAGAGCCCTACTACACTAGTAAATATTGCTTGATGTTTGAAAAAGGTAGTTTTGGAATAAACACAAATGCTTATGGGTATACATCACAGTTGCATGTACACACACAGATACATATAGAAAGAGTTTTAAATTTATCTGTATGTGTGTTTTTATGTCTCATATACGTAGATATATTATCTAGCTTTGCCTTCTGGAAAGCTTAGAAACAATAACAACTGAAGGAACACCCCAAGTATCCAGATACTGGTTTCTAAATATCTTCCCTTGCTAATTAAAAAAAAGACGGGGAGGGCAAAATAGCTAATTCTAGGGCTGGGGCACAGAAAATGTAACATGAGACTAGAAATTTTTGCCAAAAAGTGTGAAGGTACTCAAAGAATGATGGGGAAATGAGAAAAGACACCAGAGCCACTTTGAAGAAGACCTTTCTAGCCAAATCCTGGAAATTTGAGTTTCAAAGTAAATAATAGAAGATAACCGACTGAGTAAAATGGAAATCCATGAGTCCGTACTGCTACAGATAGATACATAGACGGATACAGGAAAAGAGAAACCTCTTCTTTATAGTAGAATACCAACTAATAAACATCAAAGGAACGATGAAATAGAAAATTGACATTGCTGTGTCCACTTCAGATGGGAGCTCTCAATGGAGGCTAAGGTTGGCCAGTGGGTTTGATGAGGAACAAAATCCTGACAGAATCTGAGAATATTTCCCTTACAAACTACTGATCAGTTACAAAGGGAAGAAAGGTACTTTACAGAGGAAAACCTGATGAACAACATGATAGGTGACCATCACAAGTGGGTTGACATCATGTGTGGCACCAGAGAGCAGAGTATCATATTAGTGGTTTCCCTGCCCAAAAAACTTAATTGGGAGGAGAAAGAAGATAGACCCACGTTTATGTTTAGCTTACAGAATAAAAGTCATGTATTCTTGAAAAACTGTCAACATGAAAGGCAAGAAGAGACTGAGAATATGAGAAGAGAACGGATGTCCTGATATTGCTGGGGCAGTTGACTGAAGTGTGAATGGGGTCTGTGGATTGATGCTAGTGTTGTGTCAGTGTTGATTTCCAGACTTGAAGGATTGTATGAGGATTATGTAAGAGAATGTCCTTACTTTGGGAAATACACAGCGGAGTATTAGGGATGATAGGAATCATATATGCTGGTTGTTCTTAAATTGTCCAGAAAAAGGCTAATGATGGGTATATAAACATGTTTGGGGAAGTATACCTGTATTTTTTTTGGAGTATACCTATATTTAAAGAAAGATAATTTAAAGGAAGTTGAAGCAAGTGTTGTGAAGTGTTAAAAGTTGGGGAATCTAGGTATGAGGTATACGAGAATTTTGTTCTATTCTTGCATACTTTTCTACGTTTGAAAATGTTTCAACAGGTTATTCTAAAGTGTTTGTTTAAAAGGTAATATAATAAATACCTCAATCAAATACATTAATATTTCTGTAGTAAAACTTATGAATACTTACCTAAAGCGGATTAACAAAAATTATAGATAGCTTTATGCTAGTTCAGGCTTTGCCACCAAATGAGTTAAGGTATTCACAGTAGTTTAGATTTGTGAATTGAAGATAAAGATTGTGGATCTGTGTAAGGTATCCGAGGCCCAGATAAATAAGGTTTCCTGTCTCACACAGAATGTAGTAGAACCAAGTCTAGAACCAAAGTCTCCTGATTAACAATCCAGTAGTCCTTGCATGACAGATTAGTGAAACAAGATAGGGACATTTGTGTTCAAATTCTGACCTTTGGAAATTCATCCAGGGAAGTGTTAGATTTACAAAATGTCCCTTAGAGATACATTATTAGTTTCACCTAGAGGGCATGTTCCATGTTGCAATTTTCAAAAGCATCCCAAAGAAGTATAGAAAAGCTTCTTCTTTTCCTCCCCTATTCACAATAGGGTGATATAAATATAGGAATGAGTAGATTTTTTCCTCTCCTCTCTGCCTCTCATCCCCATCCCAGCTCTCTTACCCTATAAGATTTTCTTCCTCTCTACAGGATTATAGTACAGACTTGGGCTTCAATCACTACTTTTTTCTGATTCTGATTTATCAATCACTTGAATAAGACCTAATGTGTTGAAGGATAATAACATATAATATCCTATTAGTTTCAGGTCTACATCATAGTAATTCATTATTATTATACATTATGAAATGATCCCTATGATTAGGCTAGTTACCATCTGTCACCATACAAAGTTATTACAATATATTGACTATATTCCCTATGCTGTACATACATCCCCATGCCCAGTGTGTTTTTAAAGTTTTAAATAACCATTGACTTGAACTGTTGTGTTAAAAAAAAAAAAAAGAAAAGAAAAAGTCTTCCCTGGATCATGTATCTCCCCATACTATTTTGGATAGTTAACACTTTTGTACTCAAGCATTTCCTTTTCCTCTTTTTAATATCCTTGTCTTACCAGGAAAAGAAAATATTTTTGAATATTTTCAGTTATATAGTCAATATGGATAAGTCCATTTTGAGGATTGAATGTTATTATTTAAACTGTCACAGTTGCTTAAGTGGGTTTTCAGTAAGCTTCTTCTATCTTTTAATGTTTTTATTCTTTAAATCCTTTTAAAAGATTTTCTGGAAATAACCAAGAATTGTTAACAGTTTTGCTACATAAATATCTAGATGATTAAAATAAGATTGTTTATGAGTAAAATTATGCCATTGCCTTAATTAATTTCTAATGTCTTTCGACTTATCTTGGGACACAGATATTCAATGTCTTTTTTTTTTCTTTTTTTTTTTAGGTTTCTTTCTTTCTTTTTTTTTTTTTTTGATGTAGTGTTCCATGATTCATTGTTTGTGTATAACACCCAGTGCTCCATTCAATACATGCCTTCTTTAATACCCATCACCAAGCTAACCCATCCCCCTACCCCCCTCCCCTCTAGAACCCTCAGTTTGTTTCTCAGAGTCCATAGTCTCTCATGGTTCGTTTCCCCCTCTGATTTCCCCCCCTTCATTTTTCCCTTCCTACTATCTTCTTTTTTTTTTTTTTTTAACATACAATGTATTATTTGTTTCAGAGGTACAGGTCTGTAATTCATCAGTCTTACGCAATTCACAGCACTCACCATAGCACATACTCTCCCCAATGTCTATCACCCAGCCACCCCATCCCTCCCACCCCCCACCACTCCAGCAACCCTCAGCTTATTTCCTGAGATTAAGAATTCCACATATCATTGAGATCATATGATACATGTCTTTCTCTGATTGACTTATTTCGCTTAGCATAATACCCTCTAGTTCCATCCACATGGTTGCAAATGGCAAGATTTTGTTTTTTTGATGGCTGCATAATATTCCATTGGTGTGTGTGTGTGTGTGTGTGTGTGTGTGTATACATCACATCTTCTTTGTCCGTTCATCTGTTGATGGGCATCTTGGCTCTTTCCATAGTTTGGCTATTGTGGACATTGCTGCTATAAACATTGGGGTGCAGGAAAGAATGTCTAATGGAAAAAAGACAGTCTCTTCAACAAATGGTGTTGGGAAAATTGGACAGCCACATGTCTTATTTTTTTAAGATTTTTTTATTCATTTGAGAGAGAGTGTGCGCTCACGCCAGTGAGAGCTCGAGCAGAGGGCAGGGTCAGAGGGAGAAGCAGACTCCCCACTGAGCAGGGCTGAAGTGGGGATTGATCCCAGGATCCTGGAATCATGACTTGAGCCGAAGACAGACACTTAACTGACTGAGCCACCCAGGTGCCCCACAATGTCCTATTTTAAATGTGTGTCCAAAACTATGTCCTCAACATAATTTTTTAAATAGCTGTGTTTCTGGGCTTCTGAAACTTTTTTTTTTTCACTCTTAGTCCTACATCTTGATGGCCAGGTTAGGTTTTTTTGTTTGTTTGTTTGTTTTGTTTTTTAGATTTATTTATTTGATGGGGGAGGGGCAGAGGGAGAGGATGAGAGAATCTCAAGCAGACTCCCCATTGAGCGCAGAGCCCAAAACATGGTAACCTGAGCTGAAATCAAGAGTTGGACATTTAACCAACTAAGACACCCAGGTGCCCCCCAGGTCAATTATTTGTTTTCCTGTGCTTTCAGTTTACTAATTTAATAGCTACATAAATTTAAGGGTTTTGTAGATTCTGAATATGTACATTTTTAATCTATTCTAAATGGATCCTTGATAATTCTTATTATACATATCTTTACTTTTTATATATTATGCCCTTAGATTGACTATCAACTGTTAATACAGTAGGGAACAAGTAATATTTTGATGAATTATATTTGTCTGTCCTTCTAAATCTACTTTATTTGGTAAATAAAATTATAATTGTATTTCCCAAGTAAACTTTTTAGTCTCCTATAATTGCATAACAGGTACCTGGGGTTATAATATACATGTTAAGACAGAAGTGCTTTGAACACTAACATTCTGAGATTTTATTTAAATAATTAGGCTTGAATTAAAAATATATATAGGAGAAGAGAGAAATGGCAGTTTATTGTTTACTGTATACAGAATTTCAGTTTGGGATGATGAGAAAGTTCTGGAGATAGACAGTAGTACAACTGTGAGAATATACTTAATGACACTGAAATATACATTGAAAAATGGTTAAATGATAAATTTTATGTTATGTATATTTTATCACTATATATATTTAAAATCTCATTCATAGTTTTTCATCTGTAGGTGTTTCTTCCTTGTCATGGACATTTGCTAGCATTTAGCCCTTAACCATAACATACACTATTTATTCATTTAATATATCTTACATTTTTATATTGTGTTAGGTGTACATCTGTATGTAAAACATTAATGAAAGGTATTTTTAAATTGACTCCACCGTATTTTTAGCTATGTGATCTTACGTAAGGTACTCGACCCCCTCCAAATTTCAGTTTTCTTATGTATAAAATAAGGATAATAACACCTATTCAAAAGGTTGTTACAAGGAGTAGTTAATATACAAATTTTTATTGGGAAAATGAATGTTATTCATGTAAAGCACTTAGCACACAGTGAAATGCATAGAAAGCACTCAAGAAATTTTATCTGTAAGCACTTTTTATTAAACATTGCAGGGGCACCTGGCTGGCTCAGTCAGGGGAGTGTGCACGACTCTTGATCTCAGGGTAGTGAGTTCGAGCCCCACATTGGATGTAGAGATTACTAAAAAAAAATAATAATAGTAAACTTAAAAAAAAATGGCAGATATTTTTGCATCTGTTGCTTGCAATTCTTGTTTGTCTTTGGGGCTGCATGTATGGGTTACATCTTAGTCACTGCCTGCAGTCTCTTTGTTTACTTGACTTGCTAAACATGACATACACAAAGGATCCTCTGACCCTGTGTTTGGTCTCTTAGGGCCCCTTCAGCGTCCAGGCATTGCATCAGTGGCTTAGTCAACAAGCCTGCTAAATGAGGGGAACAGAGAACGCAGACAGGCATGCAACATGCTGGTATTTCTGTGAAGCAACTCTCATTGCCCAGCTATCCCCAGAGAGCTTGAAACAGCTCTAACACCTTTCAGATTTAGGTAGCCTCTTTATTCATTTATCTTGTGGGACTTAATTTTAAACAATTACTGTTGATCAAAAAGGCTAACCAGTGTTTTTCAAAATATGAATATACTATTTGTAACATAATTTGTAGACTTAAAACCTGCTTCATTTATGAGAGGATTTGAGACCGAGATCTAATTGCTATTATTCTCACATTACTGAAATGCAAAATAACTAGATAAAAACGAACCTCAGAAGTTTGTCTCCTCAATCCCTTTTCTCTAGGCACCTTGTCCCTTGTCTGTGGGTATCCAGCTGTCCTAGAGCGAGCCTGTGGTTTCTCTGGTAGCAGACTGTACCACTACTTCACGTCATATTTTTTAAGGAAACCAAAGTATTTTCAAACTGAAAAAGAAGTATTAGGACAGTTGTTTTTTTCTTTTAGTTAATATGCCTTCTCTGAAAACAATTCTCAAATTGAAACTGAGAGCCAAGAACATGGAGGGGAGTGGAAATAACATGAAAGAGCTAAATATGTCAGCTTTCATGTATTTGCCCCAAAACTTAAAATTTAAAAATATCATATGCACTCACATATTCTGTACTCTAACTTCAGCTAGAGCACACTTCTGAAATCTGATAGGAACAATATTGTAAAGTTTAATTATATTTTTATGGCCTATATGCCATCTGTGCATTTGTTCTGCTTACAATATTAATAGAGTGTTCAAAAAAATAATAAATTTAGTTTGCAGTGCAATCATCTTATCATAAATGCATCAAAGGAAATTATCTCTTATCATTTTGGATTCTGTTCTTGTATGGTGGATTTTTGTATTTGTTTGAAACCAGAAAAACTTCTCAGCTACTAAAAACCATGTGTGGTTGATCCAAACAGAAGACACAAAACTCGTGTTTTTGTTACTTGAAACAAATTCTAATTTAGGTGAAAGAAAACACTATAATTATTTAATATACAGTAGTATATGACTTAAAGATTATTTACTGATATCTAACAATTAAGACTTTTGAAGTCACCATGTGAATGTACCTATATTTAATTGCTTTATTGTTAGGAACTTTATATTGAAGCAAACAGATAGATTTAAGAACTATTACTGTACTAACTTGAAACATGCAGGTGCAAAATCTTTCTACTTCACATTTTAATAATTCTCCAAAAAATATTACAAAGGTTAAAATTTCTCTGCAGCTAGAGTCTAGTTATTGTGTATCTTAATAAATGATAATGATGGTTATGTCTTATTTTTAAAATTCTTTGAATGAAAAAAAACAAGCCACCATTATCACAACATCTATTAATTTCTCTAGAGGCAAGAAATGTGTATTAAATTAATTTTTGTGATGCTTAAACATCGCAAATGTTTGACATTCTGCATGTTAAATTTTCAGAATGATGTATTTTATACATAACACTACATAATATTTAACACCACATATAAGTTCATATATGAAATATATAATTCCATATATATATAACCATATGAAGTAAATCTTACAATTCATGTTAGTAGGAATGCTCTCTAATATCCTTGATATTCAACTAAAGATATCAACTTGTCATTGACTTTATTTTACCAGGTATAGTCTATTGAAAAAATTTTTTAGAGTTGCTTGGGTGGCTTAGTTGGTTAAGCATCTGGCTCTTGATTCCGGCTCAGGTCGTGATCTCAGGGTCATGAGATCAAGCCCCACATTGGGCTCTATGCTCAGCTGGTAGTCTGTTTGAGATTCTCTCCCTCCCTCCATTTCCCTCCACCCCTCCCCCTGCTCATACGCTCTCTCTCTCTCTCTCTCTAAGATAAATAAATAAATCTTCCAAAAAATAAAAATAAATTATTATTATCTTTTTTTTTTTTTTTTTACTAAGTAAACTACCCCCAACATGGGCTTGAACTCGTGACCTTGAGATCAAGAGTCACATTCTCTACTGACTGAGCCAGCCAGGCGTCCCATATTGAAAATAAATTTTTACATACAACAAATAGTGAATCATCTTTGTGTGTTGTAAGTGTGGAAGATGTAATAGATTCACATATCAGAACCACTCTTTACCTATTCTATAACAATATGTTATTTTATAATGTCTTCTGTGACTCACATATGTTCATATAATAATATAAGGGTAAGAATTGATCAATTCTACTTTAAGAATTTATGCTTTCTTTTTTCTTTAAATTATACAAGTAATACTTGACTAATTCTATACTAATTTCTTATTGCTGCTGTACCAAATTAGCACAAATTTAGTGGCTTAAAATAACCCAAACTTATTCTGTTATAGTTCTGGAGATCAGAAGTCCCAAATCAGTCTCACTGGACTAAAATCAAGGTGTCAATAAGGCTAGTTCCTTCTGAAGGCTCTCAGAGAGAATTCATTTCTTGCCTTTTCCAGTTCTAGAGGCTGCCAGCATTCCTTAGCTTATGGCCGCATTACCCCAACCTCTGCTTCCATCATCACGTCACCTTTCCTCTGACTTTGACCCTCCTGCCTTTCTCTTATAAGGGTTCTCGTGATTACATTGGTCTTAGAACAATCTCCCCATCTCAGCATCCTTAACTTAATCACATCTGAAAAGTCCCTTTTGCCATGCATCACATCTTCCCAGTTTCCAGGGCTTAAATGCGTAGACATCTTTGGGGGCATACACGGGTGTTATACAGCCTACCACACATCTTTTTATTTTTAATTCCTTACAATAGTATTGTTCTCTTCTGCCACAAGGCCTCTGTACTAGCTCTTGAGTCCTCCTGAAATACCTTTTACATTTTCCCCTACCTACATAATTCTTCCTACAGCCCCCAAAGTAATTTATCCCACACAGGGAAACCTTTTACAACCTCTCTGACTAAAATTTCTTCTCTCGTATACCCTCAAACTACCGTGTACTTCTTCATAGCACTTATCAGTTTACTGTTTTTATGTTTACTGGTGTGATTCTTGGATTTACATTTTTACTCCAATATACTTTATAAACTGTAAGGACAGGTGCCATGAGTTTATCATTGTTTTTTTTCCCCCTACCTTTCCATTCCCATTGCCTATTCAATAAATATTTGTGAAAGGAGTGACTTATATTTGCACATTTCATGTGAGGTTTATTCCTAAATTTTTTCTGAGGCTTTTTCTCCTAGCAGTTGTGAATGGGATCCTTTTTCTGTTTCATTACATTTTTGTATTAATGTTAAATGTTGATCTTATATCCAGCCACTTTACTGAACCATCTCATTAACGCTATAGTTTCTCAGTTTAGTCTCTTGAATTTTGCAGGTAAATGATCATGTGGTCTACAAATGATCGTTGTCTCTCTCTTTCTGATAATTATATATTTTATTTCCTTTTGTTGTCTAATTGCAATGTTCAGGACTTGCAGTATAATGTTAAATATATTGGTGAAATTGTCCATCAGCTTTTGTTCCTAATATCAATGTGATTTATTGTTTTGTGTTACCATTTAAAAATTTTTGCTTTACATATTTGTAGGTCTCGTTTTTCAGTTAAAAGATGTTTCCTTCTATTTTCTAGTTTATGAAGAGTTTTTATTTTTATTATTTTTTTTATTTAGTATTTCTTCTGCTTCTTATTCTTCTTCAGTCTTTTAACATAATAGTAAATTCCCATTTTTATATCCAGATTGCTTCCTCCTTGCCATTTTCTTTCTTCTCTTCTTTTGTAATGCCTGTTAAACAGATGAAGTTTCTGGATCTAGTGTCCATAACTTTTCTCTAATATTACCTTTTCTCTAATAACTTATTTTCTTTCCTTTTTGACTTATATTCTGGGAGAATCCCTTTAGTCTGTCTTCCAGCTCACTAATTCCTCAGTTATGTTCATTCTGTTCATCAACTGAACTTTTCTTTTTGACAATCATATTCTTATTTTCTATGTTTTCAAATTAGTTCCTCTCTTAACTTCCTGTCTTACCCATTTGAGGATATTAATTCTGTTGTAAAGTGTTCTTCTGTATGCTTTATAAACTATTTCGTATGGTCTAAGTTCTTTTTGTTGAGTAGCCATGAGTACTTAAGTGTTTAAATGTTGAGTGATTCTTAGTTAGGCTCTTTGTATTTGAGATGGATATGGATCATGTATGGGTTTTGTTCTTGTTTTTACAGTTTCCTATTTTAATCTGTCTCTAGCATAACAGAGGATGAATAGGATGTGCTCCCAGGTTGAGAATGCCAGTAGTTGTCTTCTGGGAGTAGGCTTCCTTGTGCCTTGGGGAATTCAGTAAGGGTCACTGTCTGAGTTCTTGAATTATATTTTTATAAAGAATTTCTATCTGTAATACAGATTAGTAAAACTATAACTCCATGTTTTGTTCCTACATTTTCTTTGTTTTTATTAATCTGTTTGTTTTCTGATTTTCCCTTATTCATCTTATAAAGTTTCTTGACTACTTCCTTTTCCATTTGTTAAGCTTACTGTTATCCTCTAGGCAGTTTCTTTCTTTGTTCTTGAAACGCAACAAAGCCATTAAAGAGTTCTATCTTATCTCAGATGTTTTCTTTTATAAACCTATAGAATGTAATTCTGATGTTTAAATTTAGATTTTAAAATTTTAGCAGCATGTTATTCATGGCATTATTTGAAAGCCAGTTTTTTGTTAACTACAAGTATATTGCCCACATTTCAGATTATCAATGAAAGATTTCAAGTTTTTATTGACAATTCACATTATTTACTTAACTAAGGACTTTTTCATTTAAATATTATATAAGGTATCTAAAATAGTCAAACTCATAGAAGCAGAGAATAGGATGGTGGTTGCCTGGGGCAGAGGGGAGGGGGAAATGGGGTATTGTTGTTCAGTGGGCATAAAATTCATGTTATGCAATATGAGTAAGTTCTAGAAATCTGCTCTACAACATAGTGCCTATAGTTAACAATACTGTATTGTATACTTTAAAATATAAAAGAGTGGCGCGTGGGTGGCTCAGTCAGTTAAGCGTCTGACTCTTGGTTTTAGCTCAGGTCATGATCTCATGGGTTGTAAGATCGAGCCCCGTGTCGGGCTCCACACTCAGCAGGAAGTCTGCTTGAAAATTCTCTCCCTCTGCCCCTACCTCCCTTAAATAAATAAATAAATAAATCTTTAAAAATAATAATAAAATAATATATAAAAGAGGATAGATCTCATATTAAATGTTCTTATCAAAAAAAGACAAAAACTCCACTACAAAGAAACACAAGGAAACTTTTTAAAGTGATAGATATATTTAATGCTTTGATTGTGACGATGTTATAAAGGGTGTACATCTAGATGTAAACATTAAATGAGTGCAATTTTTTGTATATCAGTTATACCTCAATAAAGCTAAAGAAATAAAACATTCATTTACTGTAATCTTACCAGATCTAGAAGAGAAGTTACCAGTTAGTTCCAGGAAAGGTGAGCGCCAACAAATTTATAAGCTGGTGCTTTTTTAAGCTTTAGTACTAGTACATCAGTACAAATGCCTTAAGAAATTATGCTTTTTTTCCCAGCAGTGAGAAAGAAGATTTAAGCAATAGAGTTACAGAAGCTAGTTCACTTCTAGCTTCTTCCTAAGAAAACCACAGTAAAATTGGTGAAGCTCATTATGCATCAGATACACTCCTTTCATTTAAGCTGCGCCTCAGGTCTCCACTTGTTAAGTGTAACTAATCGAGTAAGTGTGCACAAGGAAAGGTGTTATTGTTAGTGTAACTAATCGGGTAAGTGTGCAAGGAAAGGTGTTGTTGGCATTCATAGTTTTGTTTAAAATAAAAATGTAACATTTCCCCATTTTTATTCTACATATGAAATTAAAATATAGACTTTCTTTGGCAGCCTATCCTTTTGGTCTTTAAAATACTTGAAACCTAACTCCAACTCTGTGAAAGGGGAGTCCTTAGTTAATTGATTTTATTAAATTGTTTACTGTGTAATAACTCTCTGATCTGTACATCTTATCATTGACTGTTTTCAGTATTTGAGTCAAAACCATTTGAGTGAAACAATATAAGCTCAAAATAGGCAATTGCTAATGTGGGGCTCACACAAAACCAAATACCCTGGGTAGGAAAACTTCATGCATGCAACAACTTGGTGCCAGTTGGAAACAAGATGATGAGAAGCCATGGTAGAAACTAGATTTGAAATACCTTTACCCAGAATTTTCAGACCAAGCGTCTCTGTTTCCAAGAAAAGTCTTTGGAAGCCAATTAAGTTCATGCAGGAACAGGGAAGCTGCCTCCAGGGAAGTGTAATGACTACTGAAAGAGCCAAGTCAGTGTTAAGTACCTGATATGTGCAAAGGACTGATACTAAAAGCCACTAAATATGATCCCTGTCTCCAAGAAGGAGTTTATCAGGGTGGTTAATAAACTGCACTTTGGTGTTTGCAGACACCATGGATTTTAGTTCCAGCTCTGCCACTTAATAATTGTCCAACTTGAAGCAAGTATCTCAGTCTAATTCTAAGCCTCCTTTTCCTCATCTTGAGTAAAATGAGATAATAATAATAATACCTACCTAGTTTCCCCCCCTCTGATTACTTTATTTTATTTTATTTTATTATGTCATGTTAATCACCATACATTACATCATTAGTTTTTGATGTAGTGTTCCATGATAGTTTTAAGGATTAAATGATAAAATACATGTGAATTGCCCAGAACAATTACTGGTACATCTTAAACACTCAATTTATATTAGCCACAAAAATGTGTCCTTGTTACTGCAGTCTTGTTTGAGAAACAAGATTTATACACAGGATAAGTCAAATTAATAGTACATTATTAGTTATCACTGTGTATTGCAAATACTATAGGAAATAAGCCTTCTCTGATCACACTATATAAATAATGTACATGTGCACATTCCCTCAGCAAGCTGTTTGTTGCCTTCCTTGTGCTATTCACAATCTTCAATCTTTTTTACTAGCTTCTTACCTTACTACATGGTAAGCCCTTTTAATGCAAGGGCCATGCTTCTCTTATTAATTTCTTGTACCCCCAGCACCCTAATACAGAGTAGACACTCAATAAATATTTATTGAATGTGCAAATTAGAAGGGAATTATTGTTGGCCAGCATTATTAACAAAGCAGCATCGTGGAGAAGATGAGATTTGAAAGGGATCTTGAAAAAGGAACAGGATTTGGTTGGACAGAAAGAGGCAGAAAGGGGTTGGGGTTGAAGAAAAAGTGCTATGTTAATAGGCATGAAATAACTAAAACACAGTAAGTACACACAATGAATAAGAATTTTTCACACCTCTTCATTTTACAGATGAGAAAAATAAGACCCAGATAGTGACAGTATCAGGGTGAGAATCCATGCTTGTGGTATGCCATGTCACTAACAGCTTACAGTATAATGGAGGAGACTAGAACCCATGACCTTAGGCTCTCAGTTCCATGAAGGAAGAATTAGAGAGGTAATGACAAGCCAGAAGTCTGCTTAGCAAACGTGTGCTATCCAAGCCCAAAGCAATAAGGAAAACAAGAGACAGAAAAGAGGAATCATATATTATGTTTTATCATGCTCTTTTAGGTTGGATGTGAATATTTATAGTTACAGTAAACACAGAGGCAGGTGGAGAACTGGTGAAGGGTAGATATAACACTTTGGTATACTGTAACTCAGAGTCCATGATACCACACTGGAACCATACATCAATGTAAAAAGCAAAATGTGCTTTATTTTTAGATACTCTTTATGAAAAAGCAGACAGGTTCCATAGAACCTAGGGATGATCAAAAACTTACCTGGGATACTTTTGAAAATGAAGGCTCTGTGTATACTCTGTGGCATTAGGTAGCCTCATAACAAATCATACGCAGAAAAGCCATAGACAAATCAACCTTTCAGAAGTGGGCTGACGGTTTCTGACAGCAGTATAAAGCCGTCTTTCAGAGCCAGTAATTCAGTCAGGCCCATCTGAATCATTTCCTCTATAAATTGTCTTTAGTGGGATACAAGAAAAAGCACTAGTGAACTAATTATTATCCCTTCTTTGTCATCAGAGTGGCCTAGGTCAAAAAAACGCCACCTTAAAATTAATTTCATAATGTTTTATCTACCTGAGATTATTGTTATTTTCTTAAAATACAGCACATTTGTGTGTGATCTGGGTTTTTTTTTTATATGTATGGATCCAGAAAATCAGTGTAATAGTAAAAATAAATTTATACCTCAGAATTATTTTAGAGTCTGTGATTTATTAAATCAAATATTTTGACCAGGTTAACTATATTATTCATTTGTAATAGACCAGTAGATATAGCTTTAGTCTTTTAATTATTTTTCTTTCCCTTCACTTGAATAAAAAATTATATTACATAATGAATTAAATCATAAACCTGCGTATTCAAAATTGGTCCATACTACAACTTTGTATTAATGATGCAGCTGATGAAAATAAGTATCAATAACCTAAAGATGCATGGTGCTAGGGACAAAGGTGGCATTTTACATTTTTATTAACACTTGTAATTTTCTCCTGCTTGATTTCTTTTAGGCCAAGCCCAATTTCTTCTAAACCATGGGTCAGTGAGCTCATGCTGATTCTCATATGAATGATGGGCTTGATTTTGCAAAGATATCACCAACTACCAATACCCAAGTCTAGCTACCATCATTATAAACAACCTAGAATAGAACAGTATGAATTTGAATGCATTATTTTCTTTCATTTCACTAACTATAGCAATCCTGGACACCATCAGAATTGTGTATATTTGTGAAGCATTACATTTTTAAATGTTATTAATGTGATAGTAACAAAATAGCATAAAACAAGCAAAATATTACCATGTTATACATATTTGTTATCTGTCCTTATTAAACATTACAGAAAAAAAAAGAATATACTTTAATTTAAATGATCTTAATAAGGTAAAGTTTTGTATTAAATCCTCTCTTACAACCAAATGTAAGTTTAAGAACAACAGGGTTTCACCAGAATATGATGCATATCTGCTTTAGTAGCTTTTCCACATTCTCCCAAATGAAAACAATATTATATTAATAAATCATAAGAGGCTTCTATTAGCTTGATAAATAAGTATGTTTAAAATACAAGTTAGAAAGGGATTTGTTTAAACACGTTAAGTCCTTATCATACTATTCTAGTGATGTCAAATATAATTTTCATTTTTAAAAGATTTTGGTTAGAAATTTAATCTTTGAAAATATTAATAACAGCTTACAGCAGGTAAGCTATAAAATAACACTGGATGCTGTCTATTTAGTTTCTGGTTGAAAAAGCACAGCAGTACTTTAGTTCATTACCTTTGAAAAAAACAGTAACAAGATAATACAGCTGCCTCTGATTAAGATGTAAATTCTTTCTAATTAGAATGTAAATTCTTACATTTAAATGAAGACATCAATTGTCAGGATGCCATATGATATCTTATTCCACCTTGCCTGAATGAAGCCCTCACTGCTCATCTATGGCACTAAAATAGTTTTGCAATCCCTTTGTTCTCTGATTCTTGTAATATTCTCTCTTCATGTTCCCTTTTCACATTGCTTTTGTTTGTTTTCCCCCTTGCATCTGATATTGTTGTGCCTTGGGATTTTGCAGAAATTTGGAATGAAAATTGAGTTCAGTCAGTGCCAGTATTTGCTTGTGCCTCAATTACTTCTGCTGAATTTTCCTCAATGCAAATCAGGCAGGTTGCATAAAGTGGTGCATGTATTTGAAATAATTAATTTTCCGTAAAATGATGGATCAAGTCCAATCAACCTTCATGAAATCTAAATAATAGAATAGAGAATTAGAAATTAATTAACATTTTGTGTTGTTAATACTTTATAGTATAAACTAGCAATAGTAAGTTTTACTGTTGATTCTAACTTTTTCTTTATTAAGTGTTGATGAAAACCTTCTGCCTCAATCATTTCTTTCCAGAAATATGCTAACAAGGAATCCTGTATCAGTAACACTGAAGCAGAGGTTTCAAAGATTATATAAACAATTAACAAGTGAGTTGACTTGTTCGTGCTTTTCTTTACCAAGCAATAGTGAAGTTTTATCTTGAATAATGTACACCAGCTTATAGAAATCTGCTGTTATATTGGATAATGCCATTAGCCTCTGGGCATAGTATCATACCTTTCTTTTATATCATGTTTCTTCAGCCAAAAGAGGTATAGCTTTAGAGGCAAACCAGTCCAACCAACCTTAGAGTGCTAGGGAAGGAGAAACCTACAAATTGAATGCTTTAGTGATACAAGGGTGTCTCCTTAGCTTTTTTTTTTTTTTTTTTTTGACTTTTTATTATAGATAGCTTCAAACATATACAACATAGAGACAAATATAATAAATCTTATGTACCCATCAACCATCATCAATCATCAAGGAGCTAACAGGGAAATAAAACATACAAGCCTGAAGTAATCATGAATAACATGCAAATAATAGAGAATAATGCACAATAGAAGCTAAAATACAGTTAGAAAACATTAGTGCTATAGATGCTTGGAAAACATTAGTCTGTGTTGAACAGTCAGAGAACATTCCAGGTAGAGTAGAGATGCCATAAGAAGAGATTTAGGGATGAGCAAAGTGGAGTGCCTGGATGGCTCAGATGGTTAAGCGTCTGCCCTCGGCTCAGGTCATGATCTCAGGGTCCTGGGGTAGTACCCTGCATCTGGCTCCCTGCCCATCAGGGAGTCTGCTTCTCCCTCTCCCTCTACTCCTCCCCACCCCCACTCGTGCTCTCTCTCTCATAAATAAATAAAATCTTAAAAAAAAAAAAAAGGAAAAGAAAATACATTTAAAAAAGGAATGAGCAAAGTCTGTGATAGTATAGAAAAGACTGGCATGATTTAAGCAGAAGTTTCATGTTTGTAAAAGTGGTTAAGTTTGGTAACAGGGGATTTGAGAGCCGGGCAATACATTTTAATACAAATTAGCGGGGTGCTTGGGTGGCTCAGTCGTTAAGCGTCTGCCTGAGCCGAAGGTCCTGGGATCAAGCCCCGCATCAGGCTCCCTGCTCCGTGGGAAGGCTGCTTATCTCTCTCCCACTCCCCCTGCTTGTGTTCCCTCTCTCACTGTGTCTCTCTCTCTGTTAAATAAATAAAATCTTTTAAAAAAAAAAAATACAAATTAGCCAAAGACGTAATTTAGGCTTTGGAGTGATATTATCAAAAATACCTTCTCTTTGGGCGCCTGGGTGGCTCAGTTGGTTAAGCGACTGCCTTCGGCTCAGGTCATGATCCTGGAGTCCCAGGATCGAGTCCCGCATTGGGCTCCCTGCTCGGCAGGGAGTCTGCTTCTCCCTCTGACCCTCCTCCCTCTCATGCTCTCTGTCTCTCATTCTCTCTCTCTCAAATAAAAATAAATAAAATCTTTAAAAAAAAAAAATACCTTCTCTTTGCCCAAACAAAAATCTCTCCTATTATAATTAAAATCCTTTCGTTATTTTTCTCTTATCATGTTCACAAGTAGAAAGACATTTCTAGTTACTAAAGAATGGATTGCAAAGAAAAAAATGTCTCTAATCCAGCTAATTAAAATAAATGTTATTAATGAATCTGTAATAAGTTTTACTATATTGCATTTTACTTGACTTCTGTACCCAATACAATCAAGAGAAATGTCACTGTTATTATTCATATAGTCCCTTGAAAGTTGTTTAATTTTTTTTTTAAGATTTTATTTATTTATTTGACAGAGACACAGCAAGAGAGGGAACACAAGCAGAGGGAGTGGGAGAGGGAGAAGCAGGCTTCCCGCAGGAGCAGGGAGCCCGATGCGGGGCTCGATCCCAGGACCCTGGGATCATGAACTGAGCCGAAGGCAGCCTCTTAACCGACTGAGCCACCCAGGTGCCCCAAAAGTTGTTTAAAACCACGATATATAGGGGCACCTGGCTGGCTCATTTAGTAGAGCATGCAACTCGCCGTCTTGGTGGTCATGAGTAGAGGTTACTTTAAAAAAAAAAAAATGACATATTTGTTTTTGCACATTTCTAAATTCGTGGTATTATTTACGTACGGTATTAGTTTCCCATTGCTACTGTAACAAATTATCACAAATTTAGCAGCTTAAACAATATAAATTTACTGTCTTACAGTTCTGGAGCCCAGATATCCAGAATGAGTCTTACAGGACTAAAATCAAGGAGTCAGCAGAGCTGAGTTCCTTCTGGAGATTCTAGGGGAGAATCTATTTCCTTGCCTTTTCCAGATCCTAGAGGCTGCCTGCATTCCTTGGCTCATGACCCCATTTCTCCATCCTCAAAGCTAGCTGGGTCAGGCTGAATCCTTCTTACACTGCCATCTCTCTGGTTCTCTCTCTGCCACTGTTTTGTTTTGTTTTTTTTTTAATTTTATTATGTTATGTTAATCACCATACATTACATCATTAGTTTTTTATGTAGTGTTCCATGATTCACTGTTTGCGTATAACACCCAGTGCTCCATGCAGTACGTGCCCTCTTTAATACCCATCACCAGGCTAACCCATCCCCCCACCCCCTCCCCTCTAGAACCCTCAGTTTGTTTCTCAGAGTCCATAGTCTCTCATGGTTCGTCTCCCCCTCCAATTTCCCCCCCTTCATTTTTCCCTCTCTCTGCCACTTTTAAGGACCCTTATGATTACTTTGGGCCCACTGAAATAAATCTGGAGAATCTCCCTATTTTATGATCAACTGATGAGCAACCTTAATTCCATCTGTAACCTTCATTCCCCTTTGCTGTGTAAAGTAACATATGACAGGTTCCAGGGATTAGGATGTGGGCATCTTTGAGGGGCCATTCTGCCTTTCATACATTTCTTTCGTATTTGCTCACAGGAACCACTTTGATAGACCATAGAGCCAGAACTACTTCATTGGCTCAAAAAGGAATTCTTTCTCTGATTTAAAATAAACTAATATTTATCATTTTAGCTGATTTTGAGGAAAAGAAAAAAGAGAAATTAGACTAAGTACTACAAATTTCAACAAGCACACAACCAAAGATTAGCATTTTTACAAAATCGTATGCTAAAACCAATCCTTGTAGACATGACCAAAAAATTGTGTTTCGAGGAAGGGAGTAAGAAACTAGCTTTTTTTTTTTTTCTTTTGAGTACCTACTACGTGGCAGACACTATAATATATATTTTACAGATATTACTACCTTTTAATCTTTAAACACTCCTATAATTAAGTATATTTTCCTCCTTTTAATGATCAGCAAGCTGAAGCCGGATCACTTTAGGTATTCCCAAAAGATACAGTTAACGGGAGATCCCAAAATTTTCATACTACATACACCATGCTAAATTCTGTGAAATCTGAATTGTATCTATCAGTCAAGAAATGTTTTTTCAGAGGACCAAGGTGTTCAAAGTGTTATGGAATCAACTAGCAAATATGAAACATAATCCCTGCCTTTAAGGAATTTATAATCCAGTTGGAGAAATAAGGCAAACCATAGGGAAGTAGTGTAACATCATGCTTTAAGCAAAGATTAAAATAGCCTTGATTTAGAATCCTTGTTCTTCTACTACTTAATCTTTTACTATATTTGAGCCTAGCTTTCCTTTCCTGCCTCAGAAGGTTGTTACAGAGATTAAGTATACATGAAACCACTTAGGCCAGGTTCTGGTATATAGCAAGTACTCAGTAAATAGTAGCTGCAATTATTGTAATAAAATTCTAATAGTACAAGGACTGAGTTAATGATTACCCAGTCAGGGGATATAGGAGTTCAGTGGAAGAAAGGCTAATTATAAGATGAGTGATTTCATGTTAAACTTGCAGGTATATACAAGGATTTCTTCTATTTATGAATGTGGTTAAGTGCTCTAGCTCTGGAAAAGAATACCCGGTTTCAAATTCCATCTCTTTACAAATTGCCTGTTCCTCAGGTTCCTCATTTGTATAATAGGGATCAATATACTACCTACATCACGGGGCTAAATGAGAGGATTAAATGAATATGCAAAATGCTCAGATCAGTATCTGGCCCATAGTAAGTGCCACATAAGTGTTATTATCAGTATCAAGGGTACACCCTGTATAGCCCATCCTCAGTGATCCATTGTGGGTGACAGCAACAGTAAAGAACACATGGAGTCTCAGTTTTATGGGAATAGCCATAAGTGATTTGCACAGCTGGACAGCATCACTGGTAGGATGGACATTGGATGAGGATATAACATACGCCTACAATGTTCTTAGCAGTATGCTTTAGGCAATACAAAATGGCAAACACTCTTTATTTCTACCAACCTCCCTGGCTAGACAAGAAGACAAAACTGATGGTGGATGAAAGAGAGACTAATTAAGTTCTAAAATGAGGGTGAACTGACTTCTAAGTACAGTAAATCAGAGAAAGAAGAAGTCATTATGGATCATATCACCTTACTAAAGAAAGTAGGACTTAAACTAGACCTGGAATAATGGGTGGGATTTTATTGACTGGTGAGAAGATGATAGACAATTCTGAACATAAAAAACTGCCCCCAGCCTGAAGTATCATGCATCCTTTGTTCTAACCTTTCTCCCCAACATGTTAAATAAACAGTAACAAAGAAAGGAGAGAGCAAATGAGGAGACCGCAAATGCCGTAAGCCCATGGAATCATAAATAAATGTGTTTTATATTGAAGGAATTTAAGAACAAGGAATTCATGGATAGAATTTAGGTGTTCCAGAAACTTGGATGGAAGAGAACCTACATCTTTATTTTCCCAACCTCCCACTGAAATTTAGTATTTTCTTAATTATGAATATAGGCAATAAACTATAATTCACATTAGCACAGATTTCTTTCATGTAAGATTATAACTATACAGGTATCTCAAAATACCATTTATATTCATCTCCTTTGGTATATATATAATATATATATTATATATATATATATATATTAGGCCTACTGCTGTTCTTACTATTTTATTGTTAATTGAAAAAGCACAGATATTACTATATCAAAAATGAGCTTATTATTCGATAACATTTCAATGCAATCTGTTTCTTTTGTAATTCAGTGTATTTCATTTTATACATTTAAAAGCGTTATTCTGAAAAGGAGTTCATAGATTCTATCACATTGCTAAATGAGTCCATGGCACTAGAATAGTGCTTCTGGGAATATATCGTTTTTTTAGGTAACCACATCCATAGTTGACTCATACTGAGCTTACAATCAACTAAAATCCCTTTTCTGAACATGTTAGTTTATGCTATATTTATTCCCTAACATAGGCAACTAGCATTACTATCCAGCCAGTGGCTATAACTGACTGACAAATATGCAATTCTTAGAATAGCATTTTATTTATAAATGTTTATTTATTTTTAAATGTTTGCCTACCTAAATATAGAACTTAATATTAAACACCTGAAGTGATATCTTACAAGATATTTTCTATATGCAGATAGAACTGCTAAAAATTACATATTTCTTTTATTCCTGGTTTTATTAAGATATAATTGACATATAACATTATATTAATTTAAGGTGTACAACATGATTTGATATATGAACATATTGGGAAATGATTACCACAATAAATTTCATTAAGATTTCTTACCTCACAGTTACAAAACTATTTTTTCTTGTGATGAGAATATTTAGGATTTAATCTCTTAGCGACTTTCAAATAGACAGTACAGTATTATTAGCTGTAGCAACCATGCTGTACATAACATCCCCAGTATTTATTTATCTTATAACTGGAAGTTTGTACCTTTTGACTACCTTCACCCATTTCCCCCACCACCACCACCACCCCTCTGGCAATCTGTTCTGTTTCTATGAGTTCAGTTTTTTTAGATTCCACATATAAGTGAAATCAAACAGTATTTGCCTTTCTCTGTGTGACTTATTTCATTAGCATGATGCCTTCAAGGTCCATCCACATTGTCACAAATGGCAGGATTTCCTTCTTTTTTTATGGGTGAGTACTACTACATATTATATATGTGTGTGTGTTTATATAGCACATTTTCTTTATTCATCTGTCAATGAACTATTAGGTTGTTTCCAAGTCTTGGCTGTTGTAAATAATGCTGCAGTCTTAAAATGAGGGTGCTGATATCTCTTCAAGATAGTGATTTCATTTCCTTTGGCTATATACCCAGAAATGAAATTCCTGGATCATATGGTAGTTCTTTTTTTTTTTTTTAAAGACAAGGTGAACCATCCCTTTCTTTATGTATGAGTGAATTCTTCGTATATTTTGGAAGTTAACCTTTATCAGATATATGATTTGCAAACATGTTCTCCCATTCCATAGGTTGCCTTTTCATTGTGTTCATAGTTTCCTTTGCTGTGCAGAAGCTTGTTAGTTTGATGTAGTCCCACTTACTTATTTTTCCCTTTGTTGCTTTTGCTTTTGGTGTCAAATCCAAAAAAATCATTGCTGAGACTCACATCAAGGAGCTTACCCCCTGTTTCCTTCTAGGAGTTTTATGGTTTCAAGTCTTTAATCCATTTTAAGTTGATTTATGTGTATGGTATAAGATAAGGGTCTGGTATCATTATTTTCCATGTGGCCATCTCGTTTTTCCAGCACCATTTATTGAAGAGACTATCCTTTCCCCATTGTATATTTTTGGCTCCTTTGTCAAAAATTAATTGACTACTGGGATGCCTGGGTGGCTCAGTCAGTTGAGTGTCTGCCTTTGGCTCAGGTCATGATCCCAGGGTCCTGGGATTGAGTCCCTCATCGGGCTCCTTGCTCGGCGGGAGCCTGCTTCTCCCTCTGCCTGCCACTCCCCCTGCTTGTGCTCTTTCTCTCTCTCTGACAAATAAAATATTAAATAAAAAAAAAAATAACTGACTACTTATGTGTGGGTTTATTTCTGGTCTATTTGTTCCATTGATCTATATGTCCATTGTATGTTAATGCCATACTGTTTTGATTATGACATAATCATAATTCATCATAGTTCATAATATATTTTGAAGTCAGGAAGTTTAAATGCCTCCAGCTTTGTTCTTTCTCAAGATTGTTCTTCCTATCCTGGTTCTTTTATGGTTGCATACACATTTTAGGATTGTGTGTTCTATTTCTGTGAAAAAAATGCCATTGGAATTTTGATAGAGATTGCATTAGATCTATAGATTGCTTTGGGTAGTGTGAACATTTTTAACTATTAACTCTTCCAATCCATGAGCATAGAATTTCTTTCCATTTATTTGTGTTCTTCAGTTTTTTTAATGTCTTTTAGTTTTCAGTATACAGATCTTTTACCTCCTTTGTTGAATTTATTCCTAGGTATTTATTCTTTTTGATGCATTTGTAAATGGGGTTGTTTTTCTAATTGCTGTTTCTGATAATTTGTTGTTAGTATATAGAAGTGCAGTTTTTTTGTATATTGATTTTGCATCCTGCAACTTTATAATTTGTTTATTAGTTCTAAGAGCTTTTTGTGGAGCCTTTAGGGTTTTCTATATATAGGGTCATCTGCTAAAGTAGAGAGAGTTTTACTTCTTCCTTTCTGATTTGGATGCTTTTTATTTCTTTTTCTTGCCTAATTGCTCTGGCTAGGGCTTCCAATACTATATTGAATAAAAGTGGCAAGAGTAGGCATTCTAGTCTTTTTCCTGATCCTGAAGGAAATGCTTTCAGCTTTTCACTAATGAGTATGATGTTAGCTGTAGACTTGTCATATGTGGCCTTTATTATGTTGAAGGACATTCCCTACACCAGTTTGTTGAGAGTTTTTGTTATGAATGGATGTTGAATCTTCTTAGATGCTTTTTCTCCACTTACTGAAATGATCATATGATTTTTACCCTTCATTTTGTTAGTGTGGTGTATCACGATTGATTTGCAGATATTGAATCATCCTTGCATCCCTCTAATAAATCACACTTAATCATGGGATATGATCCTTTTAATGTACTTTCTAAATGCAAACGAATCTGCCAAACAAGAATTACATATTTCTTCTAAAAACAGAGGTGCTTTTTGGTTTGTTTTGTAGGGTGGGAAACAGAGAATGACTGTTCTGGTTATTATTGCTGTATAACAAACCACCACAAACGTTATTGAGTAAAATGGTCATTTTACTACATCCAGAGCTTCTGTGGATCAGGAGTTTGAGCAGGACACAGCAACTATGCTCAACGGATGTACTGTTCCATGATAGCTAGGTCCTCCGCTAGAAAGACTCGGTGACTAAAGCTAGGAATCAACTAGGAGCACCTTCCCTCACATGTCTAGTGGTGCATGCTGGCCATCAGCTGGGACCTCAGTTGAGGCTGTCCTCCCTGTAGGTAGCCCTCACAGCACATGGCCTGGGCTTCCTCACAGCATGGAGGCCTCATCTTACATGGCAGTTGAATTCCTTAGATAGCAGCTTAGCTTCCAAAAGTGAGTGTTCTAGAAAATAAGGTAGAAGCTGCCAGGCCTTTTATGATCTATTATAAAGCATCACATCTGGCACACTTTACTGATTGAAACAGTCGCCCAGATTAAAGGAGAGAAGATATAAAACTGCCACTTGATCATACTTTATAAGATCACTTTGTACAACAGCATGTGGAATGTGTGATGCTGTGCAGTTATCTTTGGAAACTATAGTCTGTAAATAGGTGGAAAACTATGGTAGTATTTGAACCTGTGGTCGCCAGTGTCACCTGTCAATGATTATAGATGAAATATCATTTATGTAAATGACCCAGATTTGAAGTTGAGGTGTATAACTATGTTATCTATCATTCTAGTAATGAAATTTCTCATTTTATTAGGGTTGCGGGGGAGGTGTTTTCCAAATCTGAAATTTTGATTTTTCCAAAACTTGTAGCTTTGTGTGTTCCTCAGCAGAAAATCTGAAAGTCACAAGTATTGTCTGACATATATAATGACAGAGAAAAAAGGTTCCATATTTTCTCCACTAAAAGTTTTGATGTATAATGGAACCCCAAGGGTAAATTGTACGGTATGTGACTTATACTGCAATAAACCTGTTTTTTAAAGAATCATAAATTTTAGCTAATGATATGCATGCCAGAGTGATTAGAGGTAAAGTGTGCTGATATCTGCAAGCTACTTAGAAATTCACCAAAAATAAGATAGTTGGGTGGCTAGATAGATGTTTAGAGAGGTGCTAAATCAAGTATAGAAAAAAGTTAATTGTACAGTTTAGATGGCGGTTATATGAATGTTATCCTAAAAAATTCTCTTAATTTTCCTATATGTTTGAAATTTTTCACAATAAAATACTAGGAAAAATCAGGAGACAACACTACACAACCAGTGTAGTATCAGGTAGAATGGCCTAAAAAAAAATTTTTGTTCTTTTCAGGTTTTCTTATTTTCTTCATTCAAAGGTCTGACTCGTTTTGATGTTAACTACTATATCACCTATTTTTATTCAAGCAATTGGACAATTATGTGGTAAGAGAGGAAGCAGAAGGGAAGTTAGACACAAAACCTCACCACAGTTCTGCGACTATAAAACCAGAAACGTTTAAGACAAGTAATTATAATTAACCAAATTTTGCCACTAGAGAAACTAAAACTCTACGCTGAATGTGTAAACAGAGTATGATCTGCATCTCAAATGCTGTTTGCCTTGCTAAAATCTTGCACCTCTTTTTTCTCTCAAGGCAATTACTTTTAATTTTTTTCCTTTTCTTTGACCGCAGCAATATGTTCCCTGTTTGCATTATTCATAGAATCATGAAGGGTCACTGTCGTCTGCCCAATCCCGAAATAGATTGGCGCTTTTTCCCGAATTGGTCCGCTTGCATTGTATTGAAGTGGTAACCCGCTGACGCAGGCACTTACTCCAGCAATCTTGTGCTCCACTCAGGCCAGAAAAAAAAAGATAAAAGGAATGAAAGTGTCTTTCAGTTGCTAAGCAAAGGAGTAGCTGGTAAGGAATAATAAAGCTTTGGAATTTCTAAGTCCTGTAGTAAAATTTGTACGAATTGAAACATTTAATACCTTCACTGAGGATAGTACTAACTGATCAACTGACACCACTCAACAGAACAACTCAACTTTTAAAAAAAAATGCGCTTCTTACATGTCCATCTGTAACTGCTACTGTGACATGCTAGGTAGAACCCTTGCACTTAAGAAACATTAGGCACCATAACTAGGAAGAAAAGTTGGAGAGGACACCAGGGCATGAGCAGATTCGCACTGCAAGATAAAGCAAAAAAGAAGATAAGTGCCAAGGACCAGATGGAATGAAATCATGTTCCCCTGGCTCTCTTGCCCAACCTGAGAAGCCAGGCCAGGGGAGTTTATGATCGTGGTACAGGAATGGGGGCTATTGCTAATGCTTAAGCTGCCCCATCAGTCAAGATTGCTATTCAATATGCCTGTTACTCTCTCTTTTGTATTTAGTTTTGGATTCTTATATGAAACTTGGCAGCTTTGGAAGCTGACTCATATTTTGTTCTGCTTAAGACTTTCACTTCCAAGTACATATTCAGGCTTTGTTTGCCCAGTTTTGTTGTTCGCGTGGTTGAATGCTATCCCTGGAAAGATGTACTTCTGAGCTAGTATGAAGTCAATGACTTCCCTTCAGCATTCATGAGGAAGTTCTGAAGTTTCTGTTTCAAGGCTTTGACATGTCAGCATGTGCAAATCTAGGCTGATGCCAAGATGCCTTATGCCAATAGGTTCCTTTTGATCTTGGTGGGCAAGATTTTCCTTGTGGCTGTTAACCTGTTGCCATTAAAAGAAACAAAATTATAAGATTATGGTCTGTAACATAGGTTATAGGCACTCATATAATTAATACTGTACCACAACACTGTTTTCGGTTTGCTAGAATTTTTAACTGTTTTGGCACTTTTTGGGAAAAAAAAAATCTGTTTTCTAAAACTGCATTCAACTCCTGATTTTCCATTCAACCCATGATGATGCTTCCCGACTGCTCAGCTGGAATCTGGATTGGCCTTCTTTCATTCAGCATAGTTTTGAACCAGTGGCAAGTCTTGTTGTGGGGAATATTCAGGGTAGCAAATTCTAATTTGGCAGCACCCCGGGGACATTAATCAATCAGAAAACATAAATGAGCAAATCATTTCTCAGATGAAATGGTTCAATTGAGAATAATATTGAAATGAAAACACCAAAATGTTGACTTGACTACAGTTCATTGGTTGCATGGTACTATTGATTTCATTTTTATTGCTTTTATCAGGCTTGCTCTTTAAGTCTTTTTGATTTAAATAATTGGCAATCACTTATTAGCTGTTCTGAGGCTGAGTTCACCTTTACTACTTGCTCCCTGACTGATCCTCTCCATTGCCTTCCTCCCTTCTGTTATATCCCCATCTAAGCCTGATACACCATCCCATTGTCAGCAGCTTTCACAATAAATTGTTGCTCCACAGTGTATTATTGATTCAGATTTGGGGTGGAAATTATAATTTAACTGTAATTTATATCACTAGCATAATATAAACATACACAGTATTTCAAATATTTAAGTATCCGAAGTGTTGCTCAATAAAGAGCACACTTATCCAGGTTGGCCATTGAAAGGAAGAGAAGACCTCCCACAAAAAACTTTTAAAATATTTGCTTTTGTTGTTTGTTTTCAGTGTTTATTCTTTTGTCCAGAAAGCTAATCATTAAGATTTGAAAATTCAGGAAGGAGGCAGTATTTGATTTCTACTATATAGATTGGGAAGAATGGTAATCTTGAAAATACTGAGTTAGTATGAATTTTTTAAATTAGAGCCATTCACTTTAAAATTCATGTATGAGGGATGCCTGAGTGGCTCAGTCAGTGAAGCAACTGCCTTCGGCTCAGGTCATGATCCTAGGGTCCTGGAATCGAATCCGCATGGGGCTCCTTACTCAGCAGGGAGCCTGCTGCTCCCTCTGTTCTCTCTCTCTCTCTCTCTCCCTCGCCCAACAAATAAACAAACAAAATCTTTAAGAAAATAAAATAAAATCCATATACGATGTTTATGATTATTATTTATATTCCCATAGTTTAATAACATTATCTATGACTTCTCAATGATAATGCCTAGTAAAAGTGCTTGTTTTAAAGCTTTCTGTTGGGGGTGGTGCCTTGGTAGCTCAGTCAGTTAAGTGTTTGACTCTTGATTTCAACTCAGGTCACTGTGCAATGTTGGAAGCTTTGTCTTAAAGCAGATTTCTAGAAAATAAGATCCTGGTTGATTGTAGATACCTTGGGTACTCACTTGTGATAGGTGATTGCCTTGATCTAGTTAAAGCCTCAAAAGGAACTAGCAAATAAATAGGCCTTTCTATGAAGTAATGTCAAAGAGAGAGATTAAATAGAAAGCAGAGGGGATTTGTGGATACTCCTAGAATTGCAACCTTCTGCAGATGTCTCCTCTAACCTTCACTCCGTATTGCCCTGTCCAAGGTTATGCAGCTAATTAATGATAGAGCTGGGCCTCAGACCTTTTTGTACCAGACAATTAAGTGGAAAGGAAGCTAGCAGGCACCTCTGTTGTATTTTTGGTACATGCTTAGACCTCTCCTTGAGAAAGCTGGACTAGGGAGAAAGAGTATGAGGCAGAGAAAAAGGGGGTGTCAACCAGTATTTACTATAATGCCGACCTTATTTTCTTATTGTCTCCCTTATTAAAGGTGATTTTATGTTTCTTTGTGTAAAATACTAATGTTGACTGCAACCATTTCATTTTAATCATAATTGCTGTTACAGTAACTCTTTTAATTAAAATGGCTGTTATAAAATCTTTACTAATTATAGTGGAGGAATTGCTGGGTCAACTTGTCTAACCCATCTCTCCAAAATAGGGGAATTCAAAGACAATATGCAGTGTAATACCTTGACACCTGTGCTTTCAAATTGCCAGCAAGATAGATTCTAATAACCCTCATTAACTTTATTTGTGAAATTTGAAAGTAACAAGGCCAGAGGCCATGATGGTTACTTCCTCCACTTTCCTTTACTCTGGAGTATAGTATTCCTTTCCTTTACTCTGGAGTATAGTATTCCATATATATGGAGTAAGAGTCAAAGCCAATCTGTTTAATTAGTTTATTGAGGAATCTCAACTCAGGAAGTATACACATTAAACAATTTTCTTTATTCTCATGGTGGTTTTCAACTGTCAAATCTTTTCCTTAAATATATCTTTGTCATATTTAATAACTTTGGGGTCACTTGCTATTAAAATGAAGCATTGTTTAAAACTTTAACCTCAAATGCAGTTTAAAATGTCATCTGCCCTTTACTCGATGCAGGCTTGAACTGGAATCTTCACTCTTTGAGAGGTTGAAGGGATCGGAGAGCAGAGTCTGGTTACGAAGATTCCTGCTTTCCTGTTTGTAAGGCCCAGGTCCTCCAACTTACAGGGCCAGGGAGAATGGAGTGGTAACAGAGTATGTGTTTCTTTACACAGCTGGCCACTCTTACAGTCCTCTGTTGATTGTGACTACTTTCCTGACTACCTCTAAAGCAGGCCTCCAAGTGCTGGTCCTCTCGAGGACTAAATATACGAGTGTTTCAGAGGGCCCGGTAAGAGTGTCCACACCATATTGTTTTCTGATGTCAGAAGACAGCATTTGTGCCCACAGTGGTATGCCTCATCAGCCTCTTGCTGACTGATTTCCCTTACCGAGCAGGCCATCATCTTGGGTAGAGCCCTGGCAAGCTGACTGAAGTGCCTGCCACGTGTCCTCACCAGGCCAATCCATGGCAATGTAGGCTGCTCCCCCAAAACCCCTCTCTCTGCCCTGCCATTCCTCTCTAGTTCTCTCCGCCTTGCTCAGGTAGGCCTGGGCACAGATTAACACACTCTGCCTAAACAGATGTCCGTGGGGAATAAAATGCCAATCTTTTCATTTTACAGCCAGTCTTTGAGTTAGTCTCTTGGAGTTCCACCAGCACCTTTGAACTAGCTTCACAGAGTAGAATCTCCTCTCACTATAAGCACTGTATTTCCCACAAAGACTGGTGGCCCCATAACTCTTAGCCTCTTTTCCTCCAACCTCTTACATGCAGGTTGGGTGATGGCTGTGGTAGATTTTGCTACCATTAGGCTTGGGAGGTGTCTGGGCCCAATTGCTAAGGATGCCTTTAGGCCTCACTTAATCAACGAGGGGTCCATCCTGTAAAAGTACTACTCACCACGCTGTTACAATTATGCTGATAGAAGGAGCAATTTTTAATGCACAGCAAAGTCCTTGAGAAATCCTTGCACACAGTAAAAATTAGATAAATGTTCATTCCTTTGCCCTTTCAAAAAAGGCTGAGATTCCAAGAGAAGGCTTAGCAAAGGAGGAGGGTAGGATATCAAAAGACTTTGACAAAATGGACAGAATTTCAGCCATAGGAACACATGAACAGAGGTTGAGATATGGAAAACTGGAGAGAGATTTGGAGAAAGTGAGTAAACTTTTTGATAGCAGAAAACAGGATATCAGATCAGAAAAGCAGGTTGGGAACATCAAATCAAGGGTTTTTACTGAAGATAGGATTAAGGAATCTAAATCTGGGCACAGTGGAAAGGCTTATCAGGAAAGAAAGTGACATGTTGAAAATGGTACATTTGGGGAAGTTGACTGGTAGGTGACCTGCAGAATGGAGTGGAAGAAAGGAGACCAGAATTATACCAAGTAGTATTATAACAGTTTAAAAAGGAAGAAATGAGGGGAGGAGTTGCAGTACAAGAGAGCACGTAGAAAAGGAAAATATAGGCAATATTGGAATCATTTGTGATTTTTGATGACTAATCTTACAGGCTAGGATATGCCAGCATGTCCAAAATGCATGCTGCATGCCACTGTCCTTGTCAGATACACCAAGTCAGCAAAGCATTCTCTGTCAAATGAGCTGAGGAAACGCAGCATAATACTTAGGGATTCATAAAGTAACAGCAGTCATAAAGGGGGAAAAGACATATGACTTCGTTTAATGTAGCATTCCCCAAAGTTGTTTGATTATAGAACTCCCTTTTTTATAACTTCTATCATACAGAGTCAAAATTCAAAAATAACACCTTGAGAACCACTGCACCATGTTATTATGTTATTGAATGTTGATTTGCACATTAATATTGTAATTTTATTTAGTAAACAAAAAACAAAAGTGTAATTTATGATAAGCTCAATTTCTGAGTAGAAAATACTTCTTGGACTCTCCAAGCTTGAGCTATATCTTTTGAGGCTTGACCTTGTCTCATATTCAAAATGAAATATTCTTTCGTAGCATAAGACCAAGAATGAGTTGCTCTAATTTATAATTTGGGGGATTGACTTTTGTGGCTTTAAGAGACCTCTATACATTGGTATCTGTGTCCTCAGCTCTGAGCTCAGGAGAAAAAGGGCTTTATTTTGAGAGTACCGTTCCCCTTTTAAAGTGAGTACATGTAAAACAAGGATTTTGTTTAGAGAATAACAAGATGAAAACATTCTCATTTATTGTATTGTTACACATAATAAACGCTAACTAAAAATTTGTTGGATTATGAAAGTAAGGCAGATAATAATTACACTTTATACACAAAGAAATTTGAGACTTAAAGATGACAATTTATTGGCTCAGGGTAGCTAGTTTATGATAGAACCAGGACTTGAGAGAATCAGGTCACTTGTTCTTTCTAATAAAGCATGCCTCCTTAAATAATAAAAGATAAAATAACCACTTTTGTTGAATGTCAAGAGGACTTTTCCTTTGTAAATTATTCCAAACTTCTCAGGAGGCCTAGCCACAAAAGCTTTCTGTTCACACTTATTCCTGGACAGAGGTCCCTCCCTTCCACACAATTATTAATGTCGTTGAATGTAGTGAATGTGTCTGTATTGCCTTCACTTTCACTGTATCTTAAAGAATATCAAAGGCTAGTAAACTCTGACTCTCAGGGCAGGAATTACGCCCAGTTGAATAATAAAGAAGCTGAGACTCAGGCAGTGACTTCTCACAGTCACTGGGCAAGTTAATGCCAGGCAGAACACATCTTAAAAGTCTTTTAGCAGAAACACTACATAGCACTGAGCACGCAGAACAGTTCCTCCAAGTACACATCTATTGAATAGCCTCCAGTTCATATACCTCCAGTACATTTTTTCACTTAAACAGATTCATCTATCTCAAAAATAACAGTGCCCATTACGTTATATTTTTCTTTAAGTAAGCTCTACACCCAGCATGGGGCTTGAGCTCATGACCCCAAGATCAAGAATCTCACCCTCTACTGACTAAGCCAGCCAGGTGCTTAATAGTGCCCATTCCTTTAAATCAAGCAAGATTATGGCTATGATATTTTTTAAAGCCTGTAGACAAAAGCTTATAAAAGCAATAAACTTCAACAATAGAAATATGGCGAAATATGTTTTAAAAGCCATCTGCTTTATATCTTTAATAATGTTCAAATACTAGGTTAATAAAAAGGAAAAACTTCGATTTTGTTTTATCATTTTTCTCATATTTTTTGATGTGTCATTAATAAAATCCATTTCAGATATTTTGCTGTGAATATATAGTTACATATTTGTTCATTCTGAGAAGTGTTTTCAATAATAAAGAAGAATATATAATCTATTAAAAGGAAGGATAGTTACCTCAGAGAATGCAAGTAGGGAGGGGCAATTTTAGTTTTTGCTTTATATATATTTTATATTATGTTTTATAGGATATTCATTGATTATAAGCATGTATTACTGTTACAATTTTTTTTCAAAGTTCAAAAAATGGATTTTAAAGAACTAAGGCCTATAACTAACTTAGTGGGCATGTACACTTTTGTCAGAAAATTAAATATTTCAAACATACAGATACTCTATGAAAGCTTCTGTGTATCCATCACCTAATTATGACAAACAGGAACATTTTAGGGAAGTGCATTTTTAAAAAAGTAAATACCCCAAACTTGCCCTGTTGACCAAGAGTAAACGTGAGTTCTTCATTTTTTCCTGTCTGAATCAGTGGGATAGCAAATGGCATATGCTGCGGGAGCTCCCCGTCTTCCGCCGCAGTGCCCTGCTGCAAAACAGTCGTAACCTTTGGTTGCTGGGCAATGGACAACACAGCAAACCTAGCTCCCTTCACTTCTACATTTATTTATCTAGATTAATGATGTAGACCATCATAAACAAACAAGGTATTTGGTATATAAATAGGGTGGCTAATGCATTTCAGGAAATTTTAAGATTTTCCTTAGTGTTCATGTGTACCTTCGGTGCTTTTAACCTCGAAAGAGATATAGGTTGTTTGGAAACCAAAATTAAAGTTAGATTGAGGGGCGCCTGGGTGGCCCAGTCATTAAGCTTCTGCCTTCGGCTCAGGTCATGATCCCGGGGTCCTGGGATCGAGCCCCGCCTCAGGCTCCCTGCTCAGTAGGAAGCCTGCTTCTCCCTCCCCCACTCCCCCTGCTTATATTCCCTCTCTGGCTGTCTCTGTCTCTCTGTCAAATAATAAATAAATAAATCTTTAAAAATAACTAAATAAATAAAGTTAGATTGAAAGAGTACAATATGATTTCCTTACCCCATTGATAAATAATACCATGAATCTTAGGGAGGTATGTTGGGTTTTCTGTTTCAATTGTTTCCTAACAAATAGAAAGAAGTTATAGAATTATTCATTTATATTAAAGCCACAGAATAGTCTTAGCAGAAAGAGGGAAGAATCTCAAGTTATTCTTGGCTCTCGTTCTCTACCAAAATTCAAAAGAAAAATCAAATCCAAAAGAATCTTCTAACCAGTAAAACAGAATGTTGTAATTACAGCTAATTTTAGAATGTGCTCATTTATTTGTAAAGGCTAAGAAAGCTAGCGATACAGCATATTTTGAATTTTTATAAGATACTATGTCTACTATCAATTGCGGTGGCTATACCGTACCACATTAACAGTCCAAAAGCTCCACCATCTCTAAACAGATTGTTTCCACAATTAGTATCTATGTACTAAGTTAGCCATAAAAACACATATCGGTCCATTTCCTCAGGCTCTGAGGTTCTCACAGAAGTGTTGCAAAAGTAATATGAAGTAATAGATAATTATTTTAGGAGTGAAATGTGAAATGTCACCCATGAAAAAATGTCTAATAAAAATAGGGGCATCTGGGTGGCTCAGTCACTTGAGAGTCTCACTCTTGATTTCAGCTCAGGTCTTGATCTCAGGGTTGTGGGTTCAGGCCCTACGTTAAAATTAAAAACAAACAAACAAACAAAATAAACCAGTCACAGAAAGACAGATACTGCATGATTTCACTTCAATAAGGTATCTATCGTAGTCAAGCTCATCAAAGTAGAATGGTGGTTGGCATGAGCTGGTGGGTGGAGAAATGGGGAGCTGCTATTTAATGAGCATGAAGTTTCAGTCATGCAAGTTGAAAAAGTTCTAGAAATCTGCACAATGGTTACGTGCCTATGGTTAACAGTATTATACTGTACACTTAAAAATTTGTCAGGAAGGTAGATCTTGTATTATATGTTTTTTTTTTTTACCACAATAAAAAAAGAAACAAAAGTCTAGTTATTTTGTTCTTATACACGAACATTCTCATGACCAACAGGGAATATTAGGATGAGACGGTTTACATTGAATAAGACATGACCAATGAAAATATAGTGAGACAGTTAAAATTCTCTAAGCCTGATGACTTCTGAAAAATATGCATGACTCTACTATATTGAAATGTAGCTTTCACTGCTTATATTTTTATTTTTAAAAATGTGAATTGACATTTATTGTGGAATCAGAGGAATTTTTCTTCACTATTGTATTTTAGCACTTGCTAACTTTTTTATTTGTGATTTGTTCTATCTCAGGGCTACTTCAAATATGATTTTCTCATGGTAGACACATAGAAATTATTTTCTTGACAGGTACAATATGTTCACAATACTTTCTCCAATCTTTCTTTTTGATGTCCAGCGTTGTTAACAGTGACAAACTACGCTGTTTTAAGTGAAATCTAGTAATTTTTATTTTAGTAATAATGATTAATTTTACAGAATCTCTTGTTGAAGTTCATGCTGTGTTATCATTATTCTAAAACTGTGCAACCTACATGGTTTTTTTTTAAAGAAGTTAAAAATGCCAATACAGAGTGATACTCTAATACCACATGTTTATCTACAAATATCTTAGGTTATATTCATTATTTGCTAAACTTTCTACTTTCTATATACAAAACAAGCACATACTTGCCAGACCACAGGCAAATACATAATTTGCATGATTGATGTAAATGTTTCTATTTAATTTGAACATACAGCACATATTCATCTAAATATTTATCATAGAGTTCCCATTTCCTTAATCATTACTACCAATACCCAAATTCTGAAAATGAAAATGAAGAAAATTTTTCTTTACAAATTCTTAGACACACTTTGCCCCCAAGCTTTAAAATAGCAAACACAGTTGCCAAGAGAAGCTTTAAGGAAGCCAACTTTATGCCTAGAGGCTATAAAGTTGAAAGAATTATGTATACATCATTCTAAAATTTGTGCTGTATTATCTGATTTGGCTATCTGGCCTAAAGTTCACCAGGTAATTTCCAGAGCTATAATTCATTTTCACTTATGAGACCTTAGTCAGTTAGTGGGAAAAAGGTTTTTTTCCCTCTCTCAAGTTTTTCCAGTAATGCTTCCATGTACCATTAAGCTATTGGCACATTTTACTCCCAGAGGATAGATTTTGTTTGGCATCCTGAGGAATTTTGATATATTTAAGAAGGTGAGAAGTACACATTGGCATCATTTAAACAACATAAGTCTAAACCCAAATTGGCTTTTACATGCCAAAGATATGAAATGTGCCAACTGTTTAATAGTACACAATAACTGTTCAACTACATAAGTTGATTTCAGCAAAACAGTTTGGTATGTGTTTTATCCTGAATCATTTAGATACAATTATGCCTTATGGTGCCTTAATAATAGAGGCAAGTTGTCCATGACTTTCACATAAGCAGATATGAATAATATTGAAATGTTAGTCATACTGTAGTTGAATAAAATATAAGAATATTGCTTTAGTTCAAAAATGCCTCTTCAGCAGCTTCAGTAGCTTCCATGCTGTCAACAAATGTGCAATAGGAAAATCAAGTTTGAGGTTGATGATTATAGACAGTGAACCTCCCAACTTTTATTTTTTTAAAAGATTTTATTTATTTGAGAGAGAGAGAGAGCGAGAGAGAGCACAAGTGGGAAGGAGAGGGAGAAGCAGGCTCCCCGCTGAGCAGGGAGCCCAACGATGTGGGGCTCCATCCCAGGACCCTGGGGATCATGACCTGAGCCGAAGGCAGACGCTTAACCGACTGAGCCACCCAGGCGCCCCCCAACTCCTTTTAATAAAGTAAATTTGAGGGGTGCCTGGCTGGCTCAGTCAGAAGAGCATGTGACTCTTGATCTTGGGGTCCTGAGTTTGAGCCCCATGTTGGGTGTAGAGGTTACTAAAAAAATAAAAACAAAAATATCCTCTAGCATTTTAAATCAATAAATAAATCAGTAAATAAAAATTTGGACTTGTAGTGAATTGGAGATTCACTACAGCACATTACAGATTTTCTTTTTTTAGACTTTTAAATATATATATATATATACACACTATTCATTTTAACTGGACTGACATTCATTGAGCATATATATATGCTTGTATATGTATGGAATGCTGTGCCAGCCATGGTTGGAAAGATAAACATAAAGAAAGGTAGATATAATATAACCTTTTCCTTTAAAACTGCTTTCGGTCAATTGGGGGAAATATGCAGAGAAAGAGCATAAGTAGTAACTCGAACACAGAGCAGATAGTGCTTGTGTTTTAATATAGTTAAAAACCAAAAGTTAGTATGCATAAGAGAGTAAGTATTTACAAGATGGTGGAGCCTATGTTAAAAGGATGGTCTGAGAGCCTCATGTAAGTAGACTTTAAATAATGATCCCCATGGTAGAGGAAGATGGAGAATAGAAGCAAGCATTGGAGGTGGACAGTGTGGAGAGAAGGTGGATTAGAAGAGGTTGAAGTTATATAAATAAGGTTCATTTCTCTCTGTTATCAAATCAAGGGAAAAGGACTAGGTGGGATTTTACATAATATATAGGATATACTCGAGATGATTGTAACATATTAGTTATATGTCCTACATAAAATTCACTTTTTTAAAAAAATTTTATTTACTTACTTGAGAGAGAGAGAGAAAGAACAAGTGTGGAGAGGGGCAGAGGGAGAGAGAGAAGCAGGCTCCCTGCTCAGCAGGGAGCCAAGGTGGGGGCTCGATCCCAGGCAGACAGACGAAGGCAAATGCTTAACCGACTAAGCCACCCAAGCATCCCCATAAAATTCACTTTAAGTAACCTGGGGTCACTCCAAAGAGTTAGGCAATCCTTTAGACTGCTGATACTGAGGTGCATTGGGAAATAATGTGACTACCAGTCAGAAGAGACATGCCGTTGGTAGTAAGTTACCATGGATAGAGAAAAGCTGCAGTAGTTTTAAATATGATCCCCAAATAAAAAGTCACAAAAATAGATGCTCTAAATTTGGCTGCTTGTCTCAAAGGCAACTCTTTATAGTGTGCCCCAGAGTGAGAAGAGGCAGCAGAGGTTTACTTATTTAACAATGATTAATGATTTTTGCAAGCAACCTAGGGGCCACGTAGTCAAAAGATAAGTTAGTACCAAGTCATGAAAACCTTCTTTATATTTAGTGCATAACAGCTTTTCTACAAGATGAAGTGAATTAAAGCATAAAAAATATTACTTAAAGTTACAGTTGGACTATATTCAAAAGAGCTTTTCTTATAATATGCAAAACAGAATACTTTACAGTTGTAGATTACAATTCCTTTTAGAGATAAAAAGCTGAGGATAATTTTAGAACATCCTCCAATTGTTTTCTTTTCCTGGGATGAGCAGATTCTTCAGTTGTGTTTCCTCACCGTAGTAGTTCGTATTACTGTCTCTTCCTCTTACACATCTACATAAAGTCCTCTACAGCAAAGTAAACCAAGATCTTATAGCACAGATTTCTGGTTGACATTTACTTTAATGAATACTGACCTATGAATATTATTGGTGTCTTTTTTCCCCCCACACATCAGACTATCCCTGTGACCCTTACGTGAACTTACAGACATAGTAGGGCAGAAAAGGCCAGTAGATAAGAAACAGTCATACATAATGAAATGTCAGCTTATATAGAGTAATCTATGATTATAGCTCAACAAGGAGAATCAATTAGGTCTAGAATAAAGAAGGTACTAGGACTTGGCCAAACCTTGAAATGTGGTAGTATTAGGAAAACACTGAAAGAGGAAGGTCTTCCTGATAGAGAAAAGCGTCAAAAAACAAGGAGGTTTGAATACCAACGGCACACTTGGAAACAGTGTAGGAACTGGTTTGACTGAGGGAAATTTGTGCTGGGGAAAATAAGTAAGATGGGGATGATCTGTGGAATTCCTTGAAACCCATGGAAGACATGGAGAACCATTGTAGGTTCTTGGCAATATGCTAAAGGCAACATTTAATATATGTCAGTATGATAGAAATATACAGAACATACTGGTGGAGGCAGAGAAATGAGTCAGAGATGCAATTATTTTAAGTACAAGGTTATGATAGTGTCAAAAACTATAGTAAAAGTGAGTAAGGAAAGAAAGATACACATAAAGTCCCTCCCAATAAATACCCAACAAGGCTTAGAAACCGTTGAGTTACAGAGTGACTGTGTGAATGTGACAGAAATACAGTTGTTGTCCATGGCCGTGTAGTGATACTGGCTTTCTAGGGAGCCTTCCCCCCAGCATCCTGGACCTACATCTTTATACATACCCATCCACACAGCTATTACTCCAAATTGTTTCCTCTGACAGTGACTTTTAATTCTAACAAATGATCTTTAAAACATCCATTATTCAATTTCTATGTATAGTCCCTCATGAAAACTCGGAGGCTCTTAGGTGTACTTAAACTCAGCCTCTGTGGAGTGTACGTAAAAAGAGAAAAGGAATTGCACGTGAGAGGAAAAGGAAGGAAAAATGCTCAAAAGTAAATACATCAATTGAACCACATAGTCATTTCTGTAACTAGAAGATAAAACTAAAGAGATGCTTTTATTGAGTATTGCCAGGGCCATTTAGGCTGCTTTATTCCCCGCCAGCTTCTATGAACCTTTATGACTTTTAAATACTGATGAAGTGTACTTTCTAGAAGCAGATTGTTCGGTGGGTAGTTCTTCCAGGTTTGCTGCGGGCAGAGTGGTGCTTCCAGAAGGGGGCACGAGCTGGTGACGGAACTCGGCCTCAGTATGGACAGCAGAGGCTCTCAGTGGTTACCAGTAAGGCCTTTCCTGGGCTCCAGAAAAGCTTGAGGTTTTTTTCAGAGCACTCAGACCTCCAGGAAAGCAACTGCTCTCTTCTTAGGACATGGTTAACTCATCCTCCCTCAGAAGCATCTGCTCCTTCCCTGTCACAGTGGTCTCTCCCTCAGGCTATTTGGGATGTAGTCAGTGGTTTTTCAGAGTCCTTGATTGTCATGCCTGAAGGTTCAACCTGACCCAGATGGATGTGACATGTTGCCCTTGTCCTGTTGCTCAGTTCACTTTCACAGGGGTTTTTGTCCAGAAAAAAGTGTTGGGGTTTTTTTTGTTGTTGTTCATTTTTATTTTTATATTTTCTGCTTTCTGCCCAACATCTGCGAGTCCTTGGAGAGTAAGCAGTGTATACTTTCTGATTTCTCCCTCCTGCCAGAGTGTCTTCCTGATAGCATGTTTCTTACACGTCTCATTTAAATGTCTTTTGTGGTGAAATCCAGGCTTTTGTCTTCATTCCCCGTGATTTCCCTGACTGTTCAGTTCTGTGACCATATTTAGTTCCTTGTATTCATGATTCACCTTTCCTTTGTCTAGCCTTTAGGCAGACATACATTTAACTGAAATATGCAAAAAGAATATACCTTTTCTAAAGACCTCCACAGAAGAGAATTCTTCATCCTCCAGTGTTTAATTACCAGTATCTCTGTATATACATCTATTTATAATATATCCATTTATATATAAACTATATAAAATTTTAAAGGCTGAAGAAATTTAGGAAATCAAGTCCTAATAACCCTTTATTTTATGTATGAGAAGATTAAGTCTCATAGAGGTTTGTGCTATTCACATCCTAAACCCTACTCAACTCAGGGTAATATGTGCATCTTAAATGATGACTTTCTAACAAGTCTACTAGTGGAAATTGGCTTTGGCACCTATTTGTAAAGCTGGCTCTAACTATAGCCAAGAACAAAGCCCAAAGCTCTTTTAAGGACTTAATTTATTTCAAGCATTAATTAAGTTCTTGCTTTATATCCAGCCCTCTTCCAACTTAAAAATTAATTTCAAACCCCACATACAGTCTTTTTTCCAACCCCCATCAATCATGTGCCCTCTCCCGGGTCTACATTTTGGAAAATCTGGGAGAAGAAAAAGGAACCAAAACCCTAGTGTTAGGGAATAGAGGCACAGGAAACGTAGCTGCTATTAATAACAAATGTCATGGTCCCTCTCAGGCTAAACTGGGAGGAAAAGGAGAAAGACTGCATACCCAGAGTTGGACATTGAATAGACACTTAAGAAATCTTCTTTGAATGAACAAAATGAAATGAATCCATGAACCACAGACCCAAAGCTCTGTCTCCAGCACAACCCCAGCAACCTCTTGAGTAACTCCATTTGATATCCTAAAGAAACTGGAAATCAAACATGTCAAAAACAGAATTAATTACCTTTTCACCCATCTCCAGCCCTTCTAATGTTCCATATCCCTGTGCTTAGCATGAACCCTGCCACCTAAACCACTGAGCTTGGAGTCATCCCCCCCTCTCATTCACACCTCGCCTCCAGTCCTTTAACAAGACCCATCAACTCTACAATATCCCAGATCCAACAGAAAGTCTTTCCACAAAAAAAATACAACATACAGTTTGTCACAATTTCAAGTAATCCCTCTTGTAAAAGCTATGAACAGACAAAGGGAAAACTATTCAGCTCGTCTTACCAAAACTAGACAGGGATGATACAGGAAAACTATAGATTAGTTTCACTTATGATCATAGGTACAAAAATCCTAAATGAAACACAGTCAGATGGAATTTGGCAGTTTATTCTCTCCCCCTGTCTCTCTCTCTCTTTCTCTTCCCCTCCCAGCTCTCCCCCCTCCCTCCCTCTCTCCCTCCCTTCCACACCCACAGACAGACACACACACACACACACACACACACATATACACACACCCCATTACTAAGTATGGTTTCTCTCTCATAAAAACAAGAATGGTATAATACCACAATGCGGAAAAATGTTTAATAAAATTCAGCACTCATTATTGGTAATTTTTTTAGGAAACCAAGCATAGAAAAGAAGTTCCTATCCTGATAAATGGTGACTCTCAGGAACAAAGAGGAAATATTTTTCTTAATGTTAAACATTTGGAAATGGTCCCTACTAAAATAAGGAGTAAGACTACTCTCTCCAAGTCCATTTAGCATTGTTACTGGAGATGCTAACCGTTTTAATAACATCCCCCCCAAAAAAAATTGGAAAAGAAAATAAATGTTATTAGAACTGGAAAGGACAAGGCCAAACTGTCCTTATTGTCAGATAATGTGACTGCTCATCTGCAAGAGGATCCACAAACTATTAGAGAATGCAACAAGGTTGCCAGATACAAGATCTCAGCCTTGGGACTTAAAGTCCATAAAGCCTTGGGTCGTTACTTAGCATATCTATACTGCAGTTGACTTATCTATAAAAGGGTTGTTGAAAAGATTAAATGACTTAATCTATGTAAAGTACCTGGTACTTTATGAGCATTATGTATTTACTAGCTTTTTTTTTTTTTTAAAGATTTTATTTATTTGACAGAGAGAGATACAGCGAGAGAGGGAACACAAGCAGGGGGAGTGGGAGAGGGAGAAGCAGGCTTCCTGTGGAGCAGGGAGCCCGATGTGGGGCTCGATCCCAGGACCCTGGGACCATGACCTGAGCCAAAGGCAGACGCTTAATGACTGAGCCACCCAGGCGCCCCTTTACTAGCTATTATTATCACTATTAAATGAATATACTATATTTAGTAGCTTTCTTATATACCAGGTATACCTCATTAGAAAACAGTAGTAGTAGTAGTAATGACTATTCATCAGCTGTTAGTATGCTCATTTAAAAAAACAACAATAGCTTTCTAAATCACTCAGTGTAAAAGTCCTTGTAGTAGCCTCTGTGATCTTGCCCTCTACCCTGTGTCTGTCCTCCTCAACTCTGCTCCTTGCTCTCTTCACTTCAGACAAGCGGGCCTCCTTACTGTTCCTGGGCCCACACGAAGCATCTGCCACCTTGGGGCTTTAGCAATCCTGTTCCTCTGTCTGGGACACTGTGGCTTGCTCCCCTATTTCTGTTAGGTGTCAGATACCACCCTGTAGTAGCTGCTGTTAATTATTTATTTACTTACTTACTTATTTATTCATTTATTTATGTATTTATTTTATGTAGGCTCCACACCCAATGTGGGGCTTGAACTCAACCACCCTGAGATCAAGAGTTGCATGTTCTACCGACTGAGCCAACCAGGTGCCCCTCTACTACTATTTATTAAGTGCCAAACCTAAAAATTCACATGAATTACTTATATGAAGGGAGAAAAACTTTGTTTTGTTCACTGCTATATCCTTAGTACTGGAAGAGGTGCCTGACACATCATAGGACTCAGTAAGTATTTGTTGGATGGAAAATAAAAAATCTAAGAGCTTATTTGTGCCAGGCACAGAACTAAATGCTTTCACACTTTAATCCTCACACCAAAACCCCTTTAGTAGGTACCATTACTATCTCCAGTTTCCTTACGAGAAAGCTGAGGCTCTGAGAGGCTCAGTAACTAGGACCCTAGGATCATGGGATCACACAGTTGGTAGGCTGCAGTGTGCTTACACTCTTATAACGATAGAAACTATAAGGTCCCTGAGATTGACACTAACAAAACATGCATGAGACCTTTATGGAAAAGAGCTTCAAACTTTATTGAAGGCCCTTTAAGACCTTTTAGATGGGATGTTCATAGGTGAAAAGATTCAGTATCATAATGTGCAATTTAATGCAATTATAGCCAAACTGATTGAGGTTTCTTTAGCATTTGACAAGCTCACCCTTAACTTCAAATGGAAAAACAGAGTCAAGAATAACTAAGACAGTTTTGGGGCACCTGGGTAGCTCAGTCGGTTGAGTGTCCGACTCTTGATTTCGGCTCAGGTCATGATCTCAGGGTCCTGGATCGAGCCTCATGTTGGGCCCCCACACTCAGCGGGGAGTCTGCTTTTCTCCCTCTGCCTCTGCCTTTTCCCCTGCTCACATGCACACTGTCTCTCTCTCTCTCTCTCTAAAATAAATAAATCTTTAAAATAAAAAAATATCTAAGACAGTTTTAAAGGAGAAGAGCATGGATGGTGACTTGTCCTACCAAATATCAGATCTTCTCTAAGGGCATAAAAAGTTAAAGTGTTAGGGTGTCACAGGGATAGACAGATAAGCCAGTAAAGGACAATAAAGAGCCTAGAAAAAGAGACCCCCTCTTATTAGAAAAATGAAAAATGTCAGATATGGCATTACAGATGAATAGGTAAGGAAGGACTAAATATTCAACCATTGGTGCCGAGATAATTTTATAAAAAATATTTAGTCTGTATACAAAAAAATAATTCCCAGTTACTTTAAAAGATTTTATATGAAAAGACAAACTTTAAAACTTGTGGAGGAAAAAAAGTACAATAGTATTTGACCATATTACATTTTAAAACCCCTAGTTGATAAAAGACATCACAAACTAAGTAAGAAATGAAGACTCTGCAATGTGCATCCCCAACAAAGTGTTAACATCAGGAATAAGTATGTCATAAAAGAACAATTCAATGGGAAAACAGGCATATGTAATTCATAAAAAAGAAAACATGAAAAAATGTTCAATGTCACTGGTAGCCAGGAAGAATAAAAATTAAAATACAACTATCATGTCACACCCATCAAATTAGCAGATTTTTTCAAGTCTGGCCACATAGTGCTGATGGGATTATAAATTGGTACAACTGCTTCTGATAACAAGTTTGCAATACCTTGTCATATTGATACTGTCCATATTTTTTGACCCAGAAATTCCTCTTTTAGATACACACTCAAAAAAAAAAAAAATTCAACCTATGCATAGAAGAAAAGAATGTTGAATACAACACTTCTTAGAGGACAGAAAAATTGAAAACAACATGAATGTCTATCAACAGGAGCATGGATAAATTATTTTTATATATTCACACAATGGAACACAGAACAGTTTAAAATAAATGAGCTACAGCTGCATGTATCAAAATGGTAATCTCCACATCATAAATTCCTGTGAAATAAAACCAGATGCAAAATGATACATGTAGTATACCATTTATATAAAATTTTAAACACATAAAAATGTATATTTTATGTGTTTATTTTTTATTTTTTATTATTTATTATATAAAATATAGCTGTAATTACAACTGTCCATGAGAAAAATAAATGTCAAATTTGTTTTAATGCTTGCCTCTGGAGAGGTATGGATTGCTGAGGGATACACAAGGATCTTCACTGTTGTTTTATTCTGAAGCAAAAGTGGCTGAATGTTAGAATGTAGTAACATTTAGTGATAAGTACATGGGTGTTTTGTTTAATGATATTTTCTGGGTTTTCTACATGCTTGAAATATTTCTCTTTTTTCACCTTAAAAATTATATATTTTAACAACTTCATGTATATAGTACTATTAATTCACACATTAGATATTAACAGAGTTCTATGGCGCTTGGGTGGCTCAGTTAAGCATCTGCTTTCAGCTCAGGTCATGATCCTGGGGTCCTGGGATCAAGCCCTGCGTTGGGTTCCCTGCTCAATGAGGAGTCTGCTTCTTCCTCTCCCTCTGCCCCCTGCTCGTGAATTGCTCTCTCTCACCCTCTCTATCTAAATAAATAAAATCTTAAATAAATACTAACAAAGTTCAAATTATTTCCAAACATTCCTAGAAAACTATAAACACATAAGATTTTCTTTCTGGCTCCACAGTTGATGTATGCACTTTGGGTTTTTAGGAGTATGTTTGACACACAATGTTACATTAGTTTTAGGCGTACAACACAGTGATTCAACATCTCTCTGCATTATGCTGTGCTCACAAGCATAGCTACCATCTGTCACCATATAAGCTATCACAATACCATTGACTATGTTCCCTTTGCTATGCCATTTATTCCCATGACTTATTCATTCCATAACTGGAAGCCTGGACCTCTCACTCCCCATCACCCATTTTGCCTGCCTCCCCATCCTCCTTCCCTCTGGCAACCATCAGTTTGTTCTTTGTATTTACAGGTCTGATTCTACTTCTTGTTTGCTTGTTTGTTTATTCATTTGTTTTGTCTTTTAGTTTCCACATATGAGTGAAATCATATGGTATTTGTCTTTCTCAGTCTGACTTATTTCACTTAGCATTATACCTTTACCATAATAACTTGTCATCCATGTTTTCACAAATGGCATGATCTCATCCATTTTTATGGCTGCATAATATTCCTGTGTGTGTGTCTGTGTGTGTGTGTGTGCACATACCACATCTTCCTTACCCATTCATCAGTCAGTGGACACTTAGGTTGCTTCTGTATTTTGGTTATTTTAAATCATACTACAATAAACATAGGGGTGCCTAGATCTTTTCAAATGAATGTTTTTGTTTTTTGGGGGGAGTAAAGCCCAGCAGTGGAATTATTGGATCATATGGTATTTCCTTTTTTTGAGGAACCTCCATGCTGTTTTCCACAGTGGCTGCACCAGTTTACATTCCCACCAACAGTGCATGAGGGTTTCTTTTTCTCCGCATCCTCACCAACACTTACTACTTCTTATCTTTTTTATTTTAGCAGTTCTGACAGGTATAAGATGATATCTCATTGTGGTTTTGAGTTGTATAAGCTTGAAATATTTCCATATAAATACACACATACATCAACTCTAGCCACACTCTCACCACCTCTGCAGCAACAGTGTTGACCCTTACCCCGTTATATGTTGCCACCATGAATGGCTTACAAGAGTGACTACAGCAGCTTCCTGAACTGCCTGCTCACACTTTGTTTGCTGTACATCACTCAGAGGAATCTCCTATCACAAAGTCAATCAGATTATGCTACTCTATGGCTCAAAACAATTTGAGCAACAAAATAAATAATGATAGTATTGATTTGTAATCCATAGAAGAAAATAAATATCCATGAATCCATGCTAATATAAATAATCTAATAAATTAATAAGTGAAGAAGGAAAAAGGGAACTAGAGAATCACCATTAGGTTCAACACTACAATAATAAATGTGGCAGACAAGATCCCTTAATGTTTGTAAGAATCAATAGCCAAAAACTTGAGGAAAAACAGGATTTTCCTCCTGGGATAGTTCAAATCCCTTGACCAAGATACATATCATTTGCAAAGGAAAAGGTAATAACTTTGCTTTGGAGAAACCAGACTTACATCAACCAAATGGCCTAGGTCAACAACACCAGACATAGGACATACCAGCATCATGAACCTCTTAGTATGATGCCTTGAGAAGTATACAACACAACATCATTTCGATGGTAGTCTTGCCAAAAGTGTATGAGAGAAGGGGCTCCTGGCTGGCCCATTCGATGGAGCATGCAACTCTTGATCTTGGGGTTGTGAGTTTGAGCCCCACATTGGGTGTAGAGATTACTTAAAAATAAAATCTTTAAGAAAAAAATGTGTGAGAGAAAACTTCAGACAAACCCATATTAGAAGACATTCTGCAAAATAACTGATCCATATTCTTTAGAAGTATAAAGGTCATACATAAAATGCAATGAAAAACTGAGGAATTGTTACAAACTAGAGGAGATTAAGGAGAAATAACAACTAAATGCAAGTAGGATCCTAGATAAAAAGAGAACATCAGTGAACCTGTTACCTAAGATAATCTCTGCACAGAATTTTCTGCATTGATATGTCCATCCAGCCACCTATCCATCTATTCTTAATACCTCCCTTTTCCTCATGCTCCACATCCAACTCTTCAGTCTTCACCTCTGGTTCCTCATGGAGAGAGACTAGTTGAAAAATGATATCAGCAATACCACAGCAACTTTTTGGTAGATCAGGTATGAATTTCCCTGTAGACCCAGGGTAAGATTTTATTTTTAGGAAGTAAATATTGGATGGTATGAGAAACTTATACGGAAGAACCATGGAAGTAAGAAAATGTCCACCTTTGCCTGTTTGAGGGATGGGACCTCATCAGTATTTGCCTGGATTACTGCAGTAGCCTCCTAATTGGTGTCCCAGCTTCCAGTTTTGCTCTTCCCTCCTTCCCCACCTCCCTTGCCCACGCCACACCAGAGTGATATCATTATAGCCAGAGTAATATTTTCAGGGGATAAATCTGATCATGTCCCATCCCCTGATTAAAATCCCTCATTGACTCACCACTGGCGTCAGAATGAAAGTTTCACATGTGCTGGCCGCTGCCTACTTCTCCATCCTTATCTTAGACTATTTCCTTGCACAAACCATAAACTCCAGTTGTACCAAACAACCCAGGCTGCTCGTTACACTCTTCTTTGATTTTTACATTTGCTGTTTGTTTTCTTCTCCTATGTCTCTAACTGCCAGTGTAACATTAACTTGCCCTTGAAATTCAACTGGAGCAGTACCTGCTCTGCAGAGCCTTTCCTCCTCTACCACCGTCTCTCAGTGACCTCAGCACCTTGTACATAAACTCCTTCACAGCCCCTGCTTGAAGACAAAGACTCCTAGTATCTTCCACTAGCTTGTTGGCTGGTGTGTAGCAGGTGCTCAGTAAATGTTTATTGAGAAAGGAAGGGAGAAAAGGAAAAATGGAAAGAAGAAAGAGAGGTTTTTAAATTAGGAAAATATTTAGCAAATAAGCTCTTCCCTAACTTTTCTCCTCCTGTATTTCTAGGACTTCAAGCTCTTGCACATGTATATAATTGATTTATTTCACCTGGTTCTCTGCTTGTCCTTTGACAGATGAAACAATATTAAAAAGCTGTCCACTTCGACATAAACTATTACTGATAAAGATGGTATTGAGCCAGACTGAGATTGTGGAATGCTTATCTCTCTCTAACCTTCAGAGAATCTCATAATCCAGTGATCTCTAGAAATAGCACCCAAAACTATGTTTTACACCAGCCTGTACCATCTTAAGGAATGCAAAGAAATCAAAATATACCTTCTACTTACTTGATGTGTTTCCTCTTTATAATGTACTGAGAAGTTTAATTGGTATTTATTTGCTATTCCCAGAGTGTGGAAAGCCTTGGAGGTTAAATAAATTAGCTTCTGAGTTTGGAGTGTACTTTAGGATGCAGTAAAAACAAATTTCTAAGGGGAAATAGGGGAAGCCTAAGGCTAGGGAAAGAGGGGAGGGTCCCGGTTTCATTTTTACCTTACTGAATTCTTTCCAAATCAGGTTACAGATTTTTTTTTTTCACCCCCACCATGCCAAGCACAGTGTCTTTGGTAACAGTAATACAGGGCAGCAGTCTGTCGTTTGGGAGCTGACAAGTAAGCATACTGCTCCTCTTAACACACAATATGCTACACATCTTAATTTCCACTCATCCTTACAGAAGCTCTTTAGCTTTCCATGTTTCTTTAAGGAGATGACAAGGAGTACTGGTTAATAAGCTCTTGGGGTTATTCAGTATCCCTCTTCAATGCTCATTTTCTGAAGTTGAAAACACTCATGCATGTGCACACATGCACACTAAACTTTGTCAGAGGTGAAGTACTTCCAAATGCCACTTGAATGCGATTAAAAGAATCCTGGGCTTGATAGGACTCATTACACAAGATGCCAGGCCTAACTGTTTGCTCAGACTTTGGTCTAAGAGAAGGAAACATCTAAGTAAAAAATGGCTCGTAGAAGTGGAGGTTAACAGTTTATTGTCTTTCTATAAAAACACTTGCTGGATATATCACTTTAAAACAGAAATGTAACAGAATTTCTTATTACAGACTACATACTAGGAAAGTGTCTGTCGTTTATTTGGTTTTACATAAGAAATCAAAGTCTATTTGACTTGTTGCCCTGAGTTTCTGGTGTAGAGCTATCTGATTGATTTCCCTTCCTAGTCAATAATTTTCTACACAAGTTCAGGACACTATTAGACAATTTTGTGCTTAATGCCATTGGTAAATTTTATGTTTAGTTCCAAGTCACACCATGGTTAACAGTGTTAATTTACGCTGTGATTTTGAAAGCCTTCCAATACAGCTTAAAGGTACTCCAACTCAGTTTTCACCTTCTAATCTCAGAGAATATTAACAACTCCATACCATTGTTGATTCTACCCATTGGTAGATTACTCGAGGATTTATTATATATAACATCCCAGCCTCTAATATAATTTGTGTATCTCACTCATGTTTATTCTTTATCATTCCAGCAATAGGGTCTGTTTAAGTTGTATAGTAATAAAAGGTTAATAGTTAATAGTTGTTGAAATCAAATAGATAGACTTGTAGGGACTTAAGATTGTAAGTCTAAGCTTTTGGGGATAGTAATTGCATGGTATGCTTCAACTAGACTAGACAAGAGGACCATGGAAGTTGTCAACCTAGAAAGTTCCTCGCTTTTGCATTTTTTTTTTTAATCCAGCACAAGTTTTATCAGGTAGTATGTGTCACAAGATTGTGCAAGATCTCACCTCATACTAGAACATTTTAGATGAAATGATAAGCTTTGATTTCCATTCTGTTGTTAATGATATGTTGACAAGTAGGGTGGAACTTTTTAATAAAAAAAATAACATTTAAAGATCTTAAATAACAAGCCCATATCATATTATGTAACATATCTTGTCTCCTTATTATTAGATACCATCTTGTGATTTATTCTCATCCGTCATTCTGTTCAGGGAAAAGTAACAAAATTGCTTAATATGATTTTATTTAAATGACTGTACATGTTGAGAAACTAATCTTATATTCTGGTGCCTATAAAACAAATAGCAAAAAGAAGTTTTGCGTAGTATGCTCACATAAAGCATTAATCCTTCTCCCAGGTAACTGATTTACAAATCAAGGAATTCACATTCTCCATTCACAAATTCCTATAGCAGAAAAGCAAAATTAGAGAATTTATTAAGTTTTTAGTGTTTCCCTTTGTTCTGAGATCCTGTGAATATTTAATGCATAATTCTACAAGAATCCTGGGCTTCAAAATATTTGATACTATCCTGAGTGACTGGAGCAGTCCTGTTAACGTTAACAATACATTCTGAGGGTAAGAAAATGTATCATTCTTGGATATTCAAACTATTATTTCGTTTTCAAAAGTTTTATCATAAAAGATGTCTGAAATAAGAACTCACCTTCCTTACCACAAGCTACCCAAATAAATAATTCTAGTACTGTGTGAAACGGGTCTTCTCGTAAACCTCTGTTATGGACAAAACAAAAACAGCCTATTGCTTTGTTTTTATTAACACTTATTTTCATGCACCAGTAACATTGTTTTTCCTGTAATATGTCATACCTTTTTAAATAACCAACTTGAGTAGCTTGTATTCAGCAGCCTTAATGCTGGTATTAAGTCATTAGAAATTGATAAGCCTGACGGCCATAATTAAATGATATAGGCCCATATGTCCACCTTTTTTAGGATGGACAATATGTCCCCTAACTCTGAACAGATTACATACCAGCTTCTTCAATTTTGGGGAAATAAAAACCTTCCCTGGCTACATACCTGGACACTAGAAGAACAAAGTTTTCGCTGAGCAGTATCTTTGGCCTGCAGTTTCCAAACGGTACAACTTTGAAAATATACATATCAGCACGTTAAATGTAACATTGATATACTAGACCCAAAGGAGCCTATTCCTCTTTCCTGTGAGTTTCATGATCTTTTCAGTATGCCTCTGTTCCTTGAAAGAAAATTACTGTAAGCTGCAACTACTGGTTGGATTATGTCTTCCCACCCTCGTTTTATCTTTCATGCTCTGGCAAGTCCTTTTCCTTAAGCACAAGAATACATGAGTTCAAGAATGCTACATATTGGGCGACTGGGTGGCTCAGTTGGTTAAGCGACTGCCTTCAGCTCAGGTCATGATCCTGGAGTCCCGGGATCCAGTGCCGCATCGGGCTTCCTGCTCAGCGGGGAGTCTGCTTCTCCCTCTGACCCTCCCCCCTCTCATGCTCTCTCTCTCTCTCATTCTCTCTCTCAAATAAATAAATAAAATCTTTAAAAAAAAAGAATGCTAGGTATTTTTTTAAGTGTGGATTTATAAAAACATTAGGAGAGGATATTTGTATTTCAAAAGGTCTTTTCACTTTATACAACATCCATAATAGAATCCATTTAAGTATAAGTCCAGTGGTATATCTCATTTCATAACAACTTATTTTAGATATAATTTTTCAGGAATAAAGCTACCTGTAAATCCCTGTACTTAAGAGACTTCCTTAGATATTCCAGAAAAGAAAATTAACTGCAATTCATTATGACCTTCTTTTAACTTGATTACATTATCGTCAGCCAACTTTTTAACAGTATGTTGTGTGTTTCTGAATGATAGGATAAGATGTGGTTTTTTTTAGTCCGAAACTGACATACATGATTTAATCATTCACTGCTGTTTTCAAACAGCTTAGCTTAGGATGTTCTTACTAATTGTACAGCCCCAAGAATGGGAAACTATGTGGCTTACTTTTTTTTAAAGCATTTTATGAACGTTCAGCCCTCTTAGGAATTAAGCTCTATGTTCTATGCTATAATTAGGTTAGATATCAACTTTTTTGGAAATTTTATCAACTCACAGTCTCTTAAGAAGCTCCTCAGAGTTATAAAAACAGTTGTTCATTCATTTATTTTTTTTATAAAATACCCAAAATTCGGCTTTCGTATTTTAAACTGGAAGAATGGAAATGGTATAGAAGTAATGATTTATAGACTTTCTCGCTAGAATAGAATTTTAACATATATATACCAGTAACTATATAAAATCTCTGTAGTTAAAGATAAATACTTATGAAACCAAGAAGAACTTTGGATTTAAAAATATACATTCTAATAACATGGCAAATAAAGGATAGGGATAGAGGGGAGAGATACTAAAAGGAAAATATATCAAAGAAAATTGAAATAAGTGCATGAGTCATTTAGAAAGATATTAGGGGAAATGATTTATTAAGCTAAACGAATAAGAAGAAGTATCTTAGTAAATAAGGACAGTTGGCATGTATGTAGGTGTGGTCTTGGGACTTTGCCACCCAGACCAGGGATTTGGGCTGTGGGGAAGGATGATGACCATCTGCTCCAAGTGACTCCTACTGGCTGATACACAGAGCTCAGTTGGCATCAGTCTCGAAGGAGACTGCCAGCCTTCCAATTGGGAAATAAGCAAAACAATGGCATTGCTGTCAAGCACAGAAATGAAGTTTAAGATTGAAGTAAGTGGCAACTCCAAACGGGTCAGAGAACCTCAGAGTATAATCCAGACAGCTATACGTTAGCTTGATTTTGGAACAGGCCATCCTCCTAGTTAATGGAGGAGGCCTTAAAAAGCTAGACAGAAGTGGTCTGCAGTGACTGTGGTAAGCAAAGATCGAAACTAGTACAGCTCACGAGATACTCAGCACAACCTCTAACACCTAACTCAGACACACAGATGACAGGACTACAAAGGGAAAACACCACACCCTGTACACAAACCACATTACATGAAAGTTAGCGAGATTGAGGCAACATAATAAAAAGATCACTTCTGCCTACCTCCTCTGTGCCCACAACAAAGTTTACTTAAATAAAGCCTTCAAAAGCAGGCCAGTGAACTTTTTATCACCTTAAGGAGGTCTACGTTTCTTTTTAAAGAATTTGAAATTAAATTATAGTGAGTTTTTTTTAAATGTAGG